>NW_004524845.1:1908088-1945064 GCF_000260255.1 Octodon degus | reverse complement strand
ATATATTCAGTTTGCATACTAATCAAGATGATATTTTATAGACTGTTTTATAAGTATAATATGTATTGTTGTTCATATGTAAGACATAAAAAGTATTTCACTTGTTAAAACAGGTTTCCAAGGACAGATTAAATTCTAAAAAATGTCTAGAAAAACTGACTATACCTTGCCGAATAGCTTTGAGCCTATAGATAGACACAGGTCTTGTATTTGTAACATAAAACTCAGATCCACAGTATTAAAAGGAGAAATCCTTTGGCAGTGCCCCTTGCTTACAATAGGGGCAATCTTCAAAATACTGAATGGGACATTGGTTTAATCTGACTGAATGTTACCTATTTCAAGATGAGTGTGTAAGTTCCTCTGGATGATTTCTGATATAACTCAAATATTTCATGCTCATAGCTAATAGAGGTGTGAAATCTCTTAACTAAAGCTAGAGGGACTTATGGCAAACTGTCAGACTCCATAAATAAAAGAGTCTAAGAGCTAGTGAGTTACTATTGTTAGGTTTCAAAAAATTTTGTAAATGTACTTGTTAGCTCAAATGTATATGCTTTGATTATATATGCGCCAAATTCTCAGAAAATTTGTTCTTTCCTAGATGACATCAAAACACAGATTCAAAACTATTTCACCTACCCAAGATAAAAATGTCTGGTGTCTCCAGAAGGCCTTTAGATACAACCTCTGAAGAGTACATCTGACTGCTAATTAACAACTATGACCCCTTTCAATGTGATGTCCCTTTCAGACTGAAGAAGCTAGAGTGGTCATCGTCCATGGTTACCTCATAGCAGTTCGGGTTTTTTCTTCAGAGGAGGGAATGTTCCAGGCAGCCGAGTTAGATAGAAATATTATAGGCAGTCAGACTGGTTCAGGTTCTTAAAGGAGATAAAACAGAAGACAAGATACCTTACAAATGTGGGAGAGATGGATGCTTCCACTGTGGGCCAGACCTAAAGACCAAAGATCAAACAAGTGTTGATTTCCCTAAAGATTGGCATCTGAGCTTGATCACCACCCTGAGAGAGCCAGAAGGATCATTAATACAACTACTATTAGATGGCTACCAGATAAAATCCTGTTTTATAGTCATGCCCACTTGCTATGTGACTCTCTTCCTCATTTAGTCCTGGACTTAATCAATTTCACTTAAACAATGGTGCTTGTAATCCCATTGGTTGACCATAGTTTTGTCCCAAACCACATTCACTTAACTGAGTTCCAATTTTCTCCAACTATCCCTGCATGGTTTTACACTATGAAAGTTCCTTGAAGAGACGCTTCCCAGGGACAACCTGCTTGGGACCCCTCCTGTCCTTCTCTCAGACAGAAGCTTTCTTTCTTTCAATAAATATATTCTAATCATAACCTCCATGCCATGCTCCTCAGGAAAAGTATCCGTGAAGATCCTGCCTTCTAGCTGTCTAAACAGAAAAAGTTCAGAAGGAATTTTATTTTTTGGTTGTCTCAGAATGAGTTCAGGGCACATCTGACAAGGCTTGAGGATATGGGGATCTAACTACAGCATGCTGAGACCAACTACCCTGATTCAGTAGGCACTGAAATAATGGAGGTAATGGGGAGGTGCCCATTAGAAAGACTATATCTCTCCCCTTTATAGCCAAGGTCAACAATGCATGAATTCTGTTTAAGGCCTCACTTGTCCATGTATATCTGATTCCTTCAACAAAATGGGTTGCGTTTCTAAGGGTAAATTCTTAACTGATAGACTCCAGCTAAGTTCTAGGCACTTTGGAAGAGGGGCTCTTAAGTCTGTTAGCAAAAAACAGGAACTCTGGTTCAAAATTCAATTGGAAAATGCCTTAATTCACAGATTGCCAGCATGCTAGTCTCAGAAAAAGTATCCTTGGAGATACTGTGTTACAGTTCCATGTACATAAAAGATTGAGATGGATTTTTTTTCTGCCTGGCCCAGGATATCTTCCAGAAAAGTCTGGTTAGCCACGTGGATATGGGAATTGACCACAGCATCCTGTTACTGATGGCTCTGATTTGGAAGCACAGAAAGAACTCAAGTAATGGTTAGATCCCCATTAGAAAAACTCCCCCTTTTTTGCTTTTTATCTCCCCTTTTTCCTATGATCCACAAAGGCTTACTCCATTGTAAGTCCTGACCTGACCATGTATATCTAATTGTTTCTAAAATATGATTGGTGTTTCTAAGAGTGAGTCTTTAATGCAGAAAGTACAAGTAAGTTCTAGGCACTTGAAGAAGCTGGGACTTCCTAAAGCTTTGTCTTGCATAGTGAAAAACAGGACTTCTGGTTCAAAATTTAACTGGAAAACAGTAATTCACAGATCTTCACCATGCCAGGTTCCTCAGAACAAGTAACAAGTACCTTTGAAGATACTTCTTTACAGTTCAATGTACAGAAAAAGTAGATTTGGATTTTTTTCTGGCTGGCTGAGGGTGCCATCTGCAGAGGTCTGGTAATGCATGAGGACATGGTGATTAAACCACAGCATCCTGAGACAGACTGTTCTGATTCATTATGCATTGAAGAAAACTCAGATAATTGGCTCAGAACCACTAGAAACACTCTTTCTCTCCTCTTTATTGCATGAGTCCAGTGAAAGATTATGCTTGTCTATGTATATCTGCATCTTTCTACCATATGATTTGAGTTCAAAGAGTTATTTCTAAATGTAGAAAATCCAGCTAATTTCTAGGCTTTTTGACAGCTGGCCCTTACTAAGTCTGTTCCTGTATGCAGTAAAAAACTGAATTTCCAGTTCAAAAGTCCTTTCTCTACCCCAGAAATTTACAATCCACATCATGTCGCTCTCCTCACAAAATGTACCCTTGAAGATCCTCAGAGTTCCATGTACAGAAAATGTAGAATTGGATTTTTCTTTTGGTTGGCTCTGGCTGACTTCCAGAGAAATCTAGTAAAACAAGAGAATAAGGGATTAAACCATAGCATCCTGACCCTGACACCTCTGATTCATTATACACTGAAAGAACTCAGATATTAGGCATGCCCCCTTTTTAAAGACTCTTTCTCTCTCCTTTATTTGCTATGATCCACAATGACTTACTCTATTGTAAGTCCTGACCTGACCATGTGTATCTAATTGTTTCTACCATATGATTTGTGTTTTGAGAGTGATTTCTTAGTGGAAGAAGTCCATGCATATTCTAGGCAGTTTGGGAAGCTGGGTCTTACTAAGGCTTTTCTCATACACAGCGAAAAAGGGCCTCTGGTTTAAAATTTAATTGGAAAACACAGTAATTGACAGATAGCCACCATGCCAGTCTCCTCAGAATATATATTCTTGAAGATTCAACTTACCAGTTCCAGGTATGGAAAAAGTGGAGATGAATTTTTATTTATTTATTTATTTTTTCATTTTCGCTGACTCAAGATTCCTTCAGGGTAGGTCTGTTTATGCATAAGGATATAGGGAACGAAACACAGCATGCTGAGACTGACTACTCTGGTTCAGTAGGCACTGAAAGAACTGAGGTACTGTGTACGACCTACTAGAAAGGCACTTTCTGGGGGCCAGGGAAATGGCTCAGTGGAATAAGCACTTCCCTGGAAAGTGCAAGGGCATGAGTTCAATCCCTGGTTCCGGAAAAGAAAAAAAGAAGAAGAACAAGAAGAAAGAAAGACACTTTCTGTCATCTTTATTGCTATAGTCACCAATGTGTGAGTTCAATGAAAGGATTCACTTTCCATGTATATCTCAGTCTTTCCACCTTATGGTTTGTGTTTCTAAGAGTGAGTTCCAAACGGAGAAAATCCAGGTAATTTCTAGACATTTTAAAAGGTAGGCTTTCCTAACTCTGTTGTCATATACAGCCACAAACAGGATTTCTGGTAGAAAATTCAGTTGGAAAACACAATAGTTCACAAATTGCCAGTAGATCAGTCTCCTGAGATAAGCTGTCTTTGAAGATCCTGCCTTCCAGTTCCCTGTACAGAAAAAGTTGAGATGGAATTTTCTTTAATTTTCTTTCCTTTCCTTTCCTTTCCTTTCCTTTCCTTTCCTTTCCTTTCCTTTCCTTTCCTTTCCTTTCCTTTCCTTTCCTTTTCCTTTTCCTTTTCCTTTTCCTTTTCCTCTTTCTTTCTTTCTTTCTTTCTTTCTTTCTTTCTTTCTTTCTTTCTTTCTTTCTTTTTTCCTTTTTTTTTTCTTTTTTGGCTGGCACAGTATGCCTTCAGGGTAGGGTTGGAAAACATGAGAAAATGGAGTTTGACCAAAGCATCCTGAGAATGACTGCTTTGATTCAGTGGGCACTGAAAGAACTTCGGTAATGTATATGCCCCTATTAGAAAGACTCTTTCTCTCCCTTTTTTTGTTATGATCCTCAATGCCTTACTCCAATATAAGTCCTGACCTGTTCATGTATATATAATTCTTTCTACCATATGGTCTGTGTTTCTGAGAGCGAGTTCTTAATGGAGAAAGACCAAGTAGGTTCTAACCACTTTGAGAAGCTGGTATTTCCTAAAACTTTTCTCTAATACAGTGAAAAACAGGACTTCTGGTTCAAAATTCAATTGGAAAATGCCATAATTCACAGATTGTCATCATGCCAGGCTCCTCAGAAAAAATATCCTTGAAGATACTGCCCTACAGTTCCATGTAACAAAAAACTTAATATGGATTATTTTTTTATCTGGCTCAGAATGGCTTGCACAGCAGTCTGGTTAGACATGAAAATATGGGGATCGAACCACAGCATCCTGAGATGGAATGCTCTGATTCAGTAGGCATTGAAAGATCTCAGATAATTGACTTGGCACCATTAGAAAGACTCTTTCCTGTCCTCTTTATTGCTATGATCACCAATGCTTGAGGCCAGTGATAGAATTCACTTGTGTATGTGTATCTGAGCCTTTATATGATTTGTGTTTCTAAGACTTAATAAATGGATAAAGTATTTTTCTAAATGGAGAAAGTCCAGCTAATTTCTAGGCATTTTGGCAGCTGGACCATTCTAAGTCTGTTACTGTATCCAGTAAAATAAATGAATTTCAAGTTCCAAATTTCTTTGGATATCCCAAAATTCAAAGTCACTTTCCTCAGAAAAGTATCACTGAAGACCCTGCCTTCCAGCTCTTCAAGCAGAAAAATTTTGAAGGAGGTTTATTTATTTATTTGTTTATTTTGGCTGGCTCAGGTTTCCTTCAGCGAAAGTCTGGCAAGGCTTGACAACCTGGGGTCAAACCACAGCATCCAAAGCCTGACTGCTTTGTTTAAGCAGCCACTTAAACAATTAAGCTATTGGGTATGCTCGCATTAGAAACATTCTTTCTCTCCCCTTTATTGCCAAAACAACGCATGTATCCTGTGTAGGGCCTGACATGTCCATGTATATCTGATTCCTTCTACTATATGGTTTGTGTTTGTAAGAGTGAATTCTTAATGGAGAAAATCCAGACAAGTTCTAGGCAGTTGGAAAGTCTTGGACTTTGTAAGCCAATTTTCATATACAGCAACTAACAGGACTTTTTGGTACAAAATTCAATTAGAAAATAGCCTAATTCACATATTGCCACCATTCCAGTCTCCTCAGAAAATGTATCCTTGAAGATCCTGCCTGCCAGTTCCATGTACAGAAAATGTTGAAATGGATTTTTTAGTTGGCTCTGGAGGTCTTCTGGACAGGTCTGGTAAGGCATGAGAATATTGGGATTGACCACAGCATCCTGAGACTGACGGCTGTGATTCAGTAGGCACTGAAAGAACTCAGGTAATGGGCAGGCCCTTATTAGCAAGACTCTTTCTCTCCTGTTTTTTGCTAGGGTCACCAATGCATAAGCCCAGTGAAGAAATGACTTCTGCATGTACATCTGAGTCTTTCTGCTGTATGATTGGTGTTTCTAAGAGTCAGTTCTAAGTGGAGAAATTCCTGCTAAATTCTAGGAATTTTCGGTAGCTGTGCCTTCCTCCATGTGTTCCTGTATCCATGAAAAATTGAATTTGCAGTTCAAAATTCCTTTGGCTAACCAAGAATTTCAAAATCCCCACCATGCCAGTCTCCTCAGAAAATGTATCCCTGAAGAGCCGGCCTTCCAGCTCTTAAAACAGAAAAAATTCACAAGAAGTTTTTTTTTTTTTTTTTTTTTTTTTTGTGGTTGTGGTTGTTGTTGTTGTTGTTGTTGTTGTTGTTGTTGTTGTTTTGACTGGCTCATGATGCATTGAGGGCAGGCCTTGTAAGGCTTGAGGATCTGTGGATCAAACCAAAGCTTCCTGAGCCTTGATACTTTGTTTAATCAGTCATTTCAACAACTGAGCTAACGGGCAGGTCCCCACTACAAACACTCTTTCTCTTCTTTTTCTTGCCAAGGTCAACTATTCGTGAGTCCTGTGTAAGGCCTGACTTGTCCATGTATGTCTGATTCCTTCTACTATATGGTTTCTGTTTCTAAGAGTGACATTAATGGAGAAATTGCAGGTAAGTTCTAGGCACTTTGGGAAGCTGGGCCTTCCTAAAACTGTTGTCCTATACTATGTAAAACAGGAATTCTGGATCAAAATTCAATTGGAAAACACAGTACTTCACAGATTGGCAGGATGCCAATTAGTGAGTTCCAAATAGTGAAAGTACAGCTAAATTCTAGACATTTTGTGAAGGTGGGCCTTCCTACATCTGTTACCAGATCCAGTGAAACATTGAATTTGAAGCTCAAAGTTCTTTTGGCTACCCCAGAAATTCACAATCTCCACCATTCCGGTCTCCTCTGAAAAAGTATCCCTGAAGATCCTACCTTTTGGATTTTTAAAGAGAAAAAGTTCAGAAGGAGTTTTCGTTTGTTTGTTGGGTTGGTTGCTTTTTGATTGGTCCTGGATGCTTTCTGGGCAGGTCTGGTAAAACTTGAGGATAAGGGAATGGAACCACAGCATCCTGAGCCTGAAGGTGAGTGAGACCCTGTACCACGGGTGACTGAGCCTGACTGCTTTGTTTAAACAGTCACTTAAACAACTGAGCTAATTGGCTGGTCTCCAGTAGAAACACTCTTTCTCTTCTCTTTATTACCAAGGTCAACAATGCATGAGTCCTTTGTAAGGCCTGATTTGTCTGTCTGATTCCTTCTACCACGTGGTTTGTGTTTCTCGGAGTAAATTCTTAATAGAGAAAGTCAAGATAAATTCTAGGCACTTTGGCAAGCTTGGCCTTCCTAAGCTTGTTGGAGTATATTGTGACAAAAAGGACATCTGCTTCAAAATTCAACCGAAAAATCCAGTAGTTCACAGAGCACCACCATGCTAGTCTCCTCAAAAAAAGTGTCCTTGAAGATCCTGTCTTCCAGCCCCTTGTAGAGAAAAAATTGGGATGGATCTTTTTTTTTTAGCTAGCTCAGGATTCCTTAATTGAGGGCTTGTTAAGCCCCAAGGAGCTTGGGATCCAAAGTACCCTGTGCCTGACTTCATCAGCATAAGCAATACTTAAACACCTGGGCTAATGGGCAAGCTCCTTTGAGAGATTCTTTCTCTACCCTTTATTGCTATGATCACCAGTTCATGAGTCCAGTGTAAGGCCTCTTTAGTCCAAGCACATCTGGTTATTTCTAATCTATGACTTGTTTTTCCAAAAGTGAGTTCTTATTGGAGAATGAACAGCTATATTCTAAGCACATTGACAATGTGGGTCTTCTCAAGCCTGTTCCCTTATATATTGAAAATGAGAACTTCTTATTTTAAATTCAATTGGAAAATGCAGTAATTCATAGATTTTCACGAGGCCCATCTCTTAGAAAAAGTACCCTGAATATCCTGCCTTTCATTTCCTTATATGAAAAAATTGATGTGTTCTTTTTGTTGTTGTTGTTGTTGCTTTTTTTGGCTGCCCCAGGATGCCTTAAGGGCAGGTCAGGTAAGAATTGAAATTTTTGCTTAAGCAGGCACTTAAGCAACTGAGATAGTGCACAGGACCACATTAAAAGACTCCTCTTTATTGCTATTGTTCCAAATGTGTGAGTCCCATCTAAGGCCTCACTTGTGCACATATATCTGATTCTTTCTACTCTATGACTCGTGTATCTAAGAATGTGTTCCTACTGGAAAAAGTCCTGGTAGTTTTTAAGCACTTTGGGAAGCTGGACCTTCCAAAGTCTGTTCCTGTATACAGTGAAAAACAGGACTTCCAGTTCAAAATTCAATAGCAAAATGCAGTAATTCACAGATCCCCATCCTACTAGTCTCCTTGGAAAAATTATACTTGAAGATCATGCCTTCCCGTTTCTTGTAAAGAAAGAATTGATATGGGCTTTCTTTTTGTTTTTGGCTGGCTCATGCTGTCTTAAATGGTGGTCTAGTGAGGTCTGAGGAGCTTGGTTTTCAATCAAAGTACCCTGTACCAGATTGCATCTGCATAACAAGCACTTAAACAACTGGCTAATAGGCAGGACCACTCTAAAAAGGCTCTTTCTCTCCCCTTTATTACTATGGTCACTATTTTATGAGTCCACTCTAAGGCCTCACTCGTCAAAGTATATTTGATTCTTTGTGTCTGTGATTTGTGTTTCTAAGAGTGAGTTCTTTTTTTTTCAAAATTTTATTGATAAACAGATAGCAATGAGACAGTTTCAAATCAAATCGGTAGGACAGTTTCAATAACTAACACACTGCATATATTCTTCTTAGTGGTTAATTGCTGTACAAGATGCGGACTTGAGATCCTATTTACAAGCACCATTAGAACAAATCATTCTATTCATTAAGAGAATGTAACTGTATATCTATCCTAACCACTTTGAATACATAGATACAAAATGGACATTCATCTGTATACCCCTTTTTTTCTAAGTTCCGTTATTTGAATATTATAGGTGTGTAAACTCAGCAAAATATTCTAAAAGAGTCCAGTAGACCATAATAGCATTGGGTCTTCTGTTTAACTGGCAATGTCTGAAATTGTTGACTTGAGTCCCCTATAGCTCAACATAACAGCATGGCTTTTCTTCCTATATTTCGTCTTCATACTTTTCTACTGGATGGTTAAGACCAAGGTAAAGCTACAACGAGAGTTGTAGCTTTTTGATCTGAGAAGGTCAGTGAAATCCCCTTAGGATTTATCCTGAGATCCTGTACCTCAGATTGTAGAACCTTTGTCAATGTCAGCCATGTGGATGAGTCACGGCCATTGCTTGGCCAATGTGCTCTCTGTGAAAGCCTGAGAGAGTGTTTTCTAAGAGTGAGTTCTTAATTGAAAAGTTATAGCTAAGTTCTAATCACTTTGGGAACCTGGTCAGTCATAAGTCTGTTCCCTTATACAGTGAAAGCCAGAATTTCTGGTTCAAAATTTCATTGTCAAACACAGTAACACACAGATCCCCATTATACCAGTATCCTTAGAAAAAGTATTTTTGAAGAGCCTGCTTTCTAGCTTTTTTTACAGAAAACATTCAGAAGATTTTTTTTTTTTTTTTTTTTTTTTTGGCAGGGTCAGGATGTCTAAAGGTCGTTTCTGGTAAGGCTTTAGGAGCTCGAGATCCACACAAAGTACCCTGTCCCTGACTGCATTTGCACTTAAACAAGTGGGCTAATGGGCAGGCCACCCTTAGAAAGGCTGTTTCTCTCCCCTTCATCGCTATGGTCACCCATGTGTGATTCCTGTATATGGCTCCACTTTTCAAACTGTATCTAGTTCTTTCTACTCTATGATTCGTGTTTCTAAGAGTGAACTCTTAATGGAGAAAGTCAAGCTAGTTTCTTATCCCTTTGGAAAGCTGGGCCATCCTAAGCATGTGCCATTATACACTAAAAACTGCAATCCTGATTCAAAATTCCATTGGCAAACATAGCAATTCACAGATCCCCACTGTGCCTGTCTCCTCAAAAAATGTGTGCCAGAAGATCCTGCCTTCCAAATCCATACACATAAGAAGTTCAGAAGAATTTTTTTTTTTTTTTTTGGTTTGGCTCAGGATGTGTTAAGTGCATGTCTGGTAAGGTATGGGGATCTGGGAATCAGAGCACAGCATCCTGTGACTGACTGCTTTGCTTAAGCAGGAACCTAAATAACTGAGCTAATGCAGAAGTCCCCATTAGAAAGACTCTCTCTCCTCTTCATTGCTATGGTCATGAATTTGTAACTCCAGTGTAAGGCCTCACTTGTCCAAGTATATTTCACTCTTTGTGCTCTGTGACTTTTGTTTGTAAGAGTACTTAATGGAAAAAGTCTAGGTAAGTTCTAGTTCCTTTGAGAGCTATACCATACTAAGACGGTTCCCATATACAGTGGAAAACAAGACTTCTGGTTCAAAATTCAATTTAAAAAACACGGTAATTCACAGATCCTCAAAATGTCAATCTTCTTAGAAAATGTATTCTTGAAGATCTTGCCTTCCCACTTCCTGTAACAGAAAAATTGAAAAGGATTTTTTTTTTTGGGTTGGCTGGTTCAGGATGCCTTAAGGGCAGGTCTACTAAGGCATTTGGGTTTGGGGATCCAAGCATAATATCCTTAGCCTGAGTTCTTTGATTTTTTTTTTGAAAGAAGAAAATATTTATTTAGCTCACAGTTACTGGAGGTTTCATTTCATATTCAGTTGGGTCCAAGGTAGAGCAGCATATAGCAGAAAGCAACCTTTCATGGTGGTGACAAAGGGCAAGAGCTCAAAGGAGGGGTAACAGCAGCTCAATCAGCTAATGTCTCTTTCCTTCTTACATTGTGATGAAAATTACCTGCCCCAGGTCAGGTGCAGTATCCTCACCCAAGAGAACCAATCACAAACTCCAGAGGCTGTCCCAAGATTGTATGAGGCTTTAGGGGGACACCTAGACCCAAATCATAGCATTCTGCCCCTGGACACCCAAAGACTCATGCACATCCCATTATGCAAAAAACATTCTAGTCCATCCCTAAGAGTTGCCAAATTCCCAACAGTTTCAGCATTGCTGAAAAGTCCAAACCTAAATCTTCTCCAAGATCCAAGGCAAACTATTAGCTGTGAGCCCCTGTACAAATGAAAACTTAAACACTTGCAACATTCAAAGGCACAATACAAACATTACCATTCCAAAAGCTACACACAACAGAATACCAAGCATTGGGACGAAAACAAGTCCAAAATCCAGCAGAGAAATATTTAATCTTGCAGTTCCATGTGGGACATTCGAAGCAATCTGTGATGAATTGTGGACTCCAAAGGCCTTACATGGTTCCACCCCTACAGCACTCTTGGTTGTAGCTCCCATGGCTTCTTTCTTAGGTCAGCTTTGCTCCATCCTCGAAGTTTCCCTTAAATTATCCATGTTCCTGGCTTTTCAAAACTTCTGAGGTTTCTAATGAATAGGCTTCTTTTACACAGCTTCACACACTACCCTCTCAGGGGAGCACTGCCTGGGCTCCAAGGCCTTCTTCTGAAACTAAGGTCGAATCCTTCTTAAACTCAGAATTCCTGTATTCTGAATGTACCTAAAACCAATGCCACGTGGATAACCCAAGGTCTGCTGCCGGCTGGAAAAGTAATCAGGCTTCCTTATCTCTTGGATGTAGCGGTTGAATGCCTAGATGGCTGAGCACTCTGACTTTGATTCCAAGGAACAAATTCTCCATGCTGATGCCATTCTGGAACCTAGTTTGACCAGCGCTGCCATTCTGGAATATGGGGCTCTGTGGCTTTCCCTTGAAAGCAAAGTCCCTGACCTAATTCTGAGGCTGTAAAGGGTAGAGACCTGCCTCCTGCTATGATGCCCTCGGGCCATCCTTTCCATTCTTTTGGTCCTTCTCAGCAATGGGGATCCTCTCAGATCCATCTTTGCAATCCACGGCTTTCTTGGCACTTCCTTTCTGGCCAAACTCACAACATTTTGAATCATACTTTTGGGCGCCTTGATCTCCATTCTTAACATAAATTTGGCTAAAAGGCCCTCAACAACAACCAGGCCACTGACCCAATATTTGGCTGCTTTCAACTATCTTTTGAAAGATTAATTAGTCTGCCATGCTTAAACTCACTCTCAGGCAAAGTCTCTGGACATAAGCAAAATACAGACAACATTTCTGTCAAGTCAAAACAAAAATGATCCCAAGTCCAACAACCAAAACAGTCCTTCCGAGCAGAAACCTCCGCAGCCTGGTCTTTACAGGTGGTCTTACTATCCGCCTTCCGTTCTTCTGAGCTCTGACCAGAATCTCCCCTATAGAAGAGCTGAAGCTGTTCCAGCTCTCTGGGGTAATTTCCTATCTTTTCCTATAAGCCATTCCCGACAGCTTATAATCCACATGGTCAGGTCGAGCTACAGCAAAAACTCCACTCCTTGGTTCCAAATTATGTCTCAGTTACTCTTCTCTCATTGCTGGGACAAATACTCAACACTCAAAATGAAGGAAGGCAAGGTTTATTTAGCTCACAGTTACTGGAGATTTCAGTCCATATTCAGTTGGGTCCAAGGTAGAGCAGCATATAGCAGAAAGCAAACTTTCATGGTGGCAGCAAAGAGCAAGCCTGACTGCTTTGCTAAAGAGGGATTTAACAACTGAGATAATAGGTAGGCCCCCATTAGAAAGACTCTTTCTCTGCTCTTTGTTATTAGTCACCAATGCATGCATCCAGTGTAAAGCCTCACTTGTCCATGTATATCTGATTCTTTCTAAATAAGATTTGTGCTTCTAAGGGTGAGTTCTTAATGGAGAAAATCCAGATAAATTCTAAGCACTTTGGAAGCTGGGCATTCCTAAGCCTGTTCCTCTATTCAGACAAAAACAGGACTTCAGGATCGAAATTCTCTTGGAAAACAGAGTAATTCACAGATCTCCACTATTCCAGTCTCCTCAGAAAATGTATCCCTGAAGATTCTGCCTTCCTTATCCTTTTATTTTTATCTTTTTTTTAATTTTTTTTATTTATTAGAGAGAGAGAGAGAGAGAGAGAGAGAGAGAGAGAGAGAGAGAGTGAGTGGTGTGTGTGTGTGGCCAGCTCAGCCCACCAGGGGGCGGGCTGGCTGGCATGTGGTGCTGGGGGATTGAACCGTGGTCCCTGTGCTTCGCTGAACTTGTTCTAAGTAGGTGCTTTAGACCACTGAGCCATCTCTTCAGCCCCTGCCTTCCTTATCTTTGTACAAAAAAAGTTACATGAATTTTTGTTTTTTGTTGTTGGCTGGCTCAGGATGCCTTAAAGGCAGGTATACTAAGGCCTGAGGATCTGGGTTTTGAACCACAGCAACCTTACCCTGAATGCATTGCTTAAGCAGACATTTAAAGAACTGAGATAAGGGAAAGACCCCTATTAGAAAGATTCTTTCTTTTCCCTTTATTGCCATTGTCACCAACGTGTGAGTCCAGTGTAAGGCTTCTCTTTTCCAACTATATGTTTCTTTGCGTTCTATTATTTGTGTTTCTAAGATTGAGTTCATAGTATTTATTTATTTATTTATTTATTTATTGACACAGGGATTGAACTCAGTCCCTTGCACTTGCCAGACAAGCGTTCATTCTACTGAGCCATATCCCTTACACTGAGTGAGTTCCCAGTGGAGAATGTCCAGCTACTTTCTAGGCACTTTGGAAACTGGGCCTTCCTATGCATTCTACTTAGGAAAGGCATTCCTGAAGTTTTTGCCTTTATAGCACCTTCTGTAGTGAAATTGGAGAAGAATTCAGTCTCTCATATTTATTTCTATATGCACCAAAGTGTGAGTACATTGTAATGTTTCTGGTTCTCTAACTACACCTTGTTCTATCTCCTCTATACTTTGTGTTTCTAATAGTGAGTCCTTAATGGAGAAAGGCCAGCAAAGCTCTAGTACCCTTGGGAAGCAGGCCTTCCAAAGCCTGTTCCTGTATACAATGATACACAGAAGTCTAGTTAAAAATTCACCCAGAAAACGAAGTCATTCACAGAGCCCCACTATGCTGAGAGTGGCAATTTTGTTAGTCTCCTAAGAAAAAAGATTCCTAAATTTGTGCCTTTCTAGGTCCTTGTATGCAGAGACCAGAGGAGGATTCATTTTCTCACATTTACTTCTATGGGTCCAATACATGAGTACATTAAAGGCTTCTGCTTCTTTCAGTGCAGTTGATACCTTCTATTCTATAATTTGTGTTTCTTTGAGTGAGTTTTTAATTTAGAAAAGTCAACTAAGCTCCATGCACCTTGGAAAGCTAGTGCTTTCAAAAGCCTGTTTCCGTTGAAAGATTAAAACTGAAGCGTAGGGCCAAGGAGATAGCTCATTATAATAAGCAACCTGCCTGGCAAGTGTAGGCTTCTGAGTTCAATCCCTGGTACAATAAAAATTAAAAAAAAAAACTGAACTGTGACTAAAATCCATACTGGAAACAGAAGTGACTCACAGGACTATACTATGCTGATGTGGATACTCATAAAGTCTTTTAAGAAAATGCATTATTGAATTTAGTGCCTTTCTAACTCCTTGTTCAGAGAAATTGGTGAATGATTATTTCTTTCTGATTCATTCTGTAGCATTCAAATCTTGAGTAGTTTGTAAGGCCTCTGGTTCTCTAAGTACAGCTGATACTTTCTGCACTATACCATGTATTTCTAAGAGTGAGACCTTGATGTAGAAAGCCAGCTGAGCTCCAGGTCAGTTGGGAAGCTGGGCATTCAAAAGCCTGTTTCCGAGTAAAGTGAAATATAGAACTACAGTTAAAAAGTCTCACTAAAAACTGAACTATGTAAAGAACCCCATTCTACTGACAGTGGAAATTCATGCAGTCTTCTAAGAAAAATCATTCTTGAAGTTCTTGCCTTTCTAGCTTCTTGTAAACAGAAACTGGAGCAAGATTCTTTCTCTCTAATTCTTATTGGCACCAAAGTATGTTATTCTGTAAAATGTGTGGTTCTGTAAGTACAGCTGATTCTTTCATCACAAGAATGTGTGTTTCTAACTATGAGTTCTTAATGCAAAATTCCAGATAATTCCAGGAATTTTTAGGAGCTGGGACTTCCAAATCCTGTTCCTGTATATAGCAAAACACAGAACTCATTGAAAATGTACAGTGAACTTTAATAAATACAATGTGTTATACTAAAGCCATGCGTGAAATACATTCCATTTTATTCCTCTAAAGAAGTACTTCTTCTAGTGTCATATCAATTATTGCTGTACTCTTTTTAAAGTAAATGCTTTTAAAAAATAAGAGAGGTAATAAAACAAAACAAGTGACCGAAGAAAATGTCATAAGATTATCCTGCTAAAATGTTGCATTTTGTTTGATATATAAATTTCTGTGTAAATGTGTGTAATTGTTTTTTGCACATTCTACAAGGATTTAAATCTTAGACTATCCATAGTTGTTGGAAAATACCAGTTCCATGTTATGCATAAGGCGTTTGATTTTCAGACAGATAGTGATGTTAAACCCATCTGCTTCTGTTACAGGATAATAATATCATTAAGCTTTTCTTCTGGATGTTTAACAACTAATTTTTGCAAATTAAAATGACAGAAATAGAGGGACTTCAAGGATAGTCAATATTTTAGCACTAGCCTGTCAAGGTCTGTGAGTACTGAGGACATAAGGCAACCTAGTGTAATGTGTTATTAACTTTACAAAAGTGTAAATAAAGGACAGTTTTGTTGAGGAAAAAGAGATATCACTGCGGAGATGGCTCAGTGAAATAAGTGCTTCTCGAGCAAGCACAAGGGCCTGAGTTCAATCCCCAGTCCCATAAAAAAAAAAAGAAAAGAAAAGAAAAAAGGAAAAGAAGATTATCTATCTATCTATCTATCTATCTATCTATCTATCTATCTATCTTTCTTTCTTTCTTTCTATCTATCTATCTATCTATCT
This sequence comes from Octodon degus, assembly GCF_000260255.1. NCBI lineage: Eukaryota > Metazoa > Chordata > Mammalia > Rodentia > Octodontidae > Octodon > Octodon degus. The sequence goes on along the minus strand of NW_004524845.1, from coordinate 1,929,328 downwards.
ATCTATCTATCTATCTATCTATCTAATCTATGTATACACAAGTGAGTTATGATAGATACAATTACTTGCTGTTAATTCACCGAGAAGAGTTTCTACTAATATTGTTTAGGAAGGATATTATGTGTGCATCTTGTCCTCTGAATATCTACTGCGAATACAATACGTAATTTATTTATTATTGTAAACACCTTCTATGGTTGAGCTCTTGACACAGAAAAACCATCAAAGCCCCAGGATCTTTGGGGAACCTGGCATTCCAAATCCTGTTCTCATATATAGCAAAACTCAAAAATCTGGTTAAAAATTCAGAATGGAAATTGGAACAATTCACAGAGCCCCACTCTGCCAAGGGTCAACACTCATGCTGTCTCCTATGAAAAAGCATCTTTAATGTCCATGCCTCTTCAGTTCCTGCAGAGAAACCAGAGAAGGATTCTTTCTCTCCTTTTCATTCCTATGAGCACCAAAACGTCACTACATAATTCTTCAAGTCTGCAAAGTACAGCTGATCATTTTGGCCCCATGATTTGTGTTTATAAGAATGAATTCTTGGGCTGGAGAGATGGCTCAGTGGTCTAAAGCACCTACTTGGAACAAGCTTAGCAAAGCATCAGGGACCGCGGTTCAATCCCCCAGCACCACATGCCGGCCAGCCCCGCCCCCTGGTGGGCTGAGCTGGCCTCTCTCTCTCTCTCTCTCTCTCTCTCTCTCTCTCTCTCTCTCTCTCAAATAAATAAAAATTAAAAAAAATTGAAAAAAAGAATGAATTCTTAATGGACAAAAGCCAGCTAAGCTCCAGGCCTTCCTCAGCTGGGCACTGTAAAGCATGCTTCTTATACAGCAAAACAGAACTGCACTTAGTAATTGACAGTGGAATCCCCAGTCATGCAGAAAGCCCCATTCTGCCTAGAATGGCATTTGTACAGTCAACCAGGAATAATCATTCCTGGAATGCATGTCACTGTAGCTATTTTCACAGAGAATCTTGACGCAAATTCTTCCGCTGCCACTCATTCCTATGGGCACCAAGCCATCACTACATCTTAATGCTTACAATGTTCTACATAGACCTTTTACCTTGAGCCCTATTATTTGTGTTTGTAATAGTGAATTCTTAGTGGAAAAGGCCTTCTACTTTGCAGGAACTTTGGGAAAGCCCTTTCCAAATCCTTCTCCTGTATACAGAGAAATATGGGACTCCAGTTGAAAATCACACTGTAAACTGCTCTGTATTCACAGAGTGCAACTCTACCCAGATTGGCCTTTTGTGCAGTCTCATAGGGAAGGGTATTTCTGAAATTTATACTACTCTATCTGCTTGCTTAAAGAAATTATACACAGATAAGTTCTTTCCCGTTCATTTCTATGGGCTGTAGGTCGTCACTTCATCTTATAATTCTAATGCTCTAAATATATTTTGATGTTGCTGATGCATAATTTCTGTTTCTAAGTGTGAGTTCTAAGTGGAAAAAGACTAGCTAAACTCCAGGCCCCTGGTAATCTGGGCATACCGATGCCCGTTCCCATATTCACCGAAATATGGGGCTCTGGTTAAAATTTCACACTGGAAACCGCAGTTATTCACAGAGCCCTATTTTGTACAGAGTTGCATCTTTTCCCACTGACAAGGGGATAGCATCTGTGAAATTCATGCCCCACTAATTGCTTCCACAGAGAAACTGGATATTTATTCTTTCTCTCCTAATCATTATTATGACCACAAAGCTGTCAGTGCCTCTTAATGCCTTCATGCTCTAAGTATACCTGTTGCTTTCTGCACTATGGTTTGTATTTCTAAGAGTGAGTTTTTATTGTAGACATGCCAGTTAACCTCTGGAACCTTTTTGAAACCGGGTGTTCCAAAGCCTCTTCCCATCTACTGTGAAAAACAGGACTCCAGTTACAAATCCACACTGTAATCTGAGTTATTCACAGAGCTACACTCTGTCCAAAGTGGCATCTTGTGCATTTGACTAGGGGAATACATCCCTAAAGTTGATGCTGTGTTAGCTTTTTGCACAGAGAAACTGGACATGGATTCTTTCTCTCTCGTTCATTCTTATTGGCACCAGGCAGTCAGCACATCTTACTGCCTCCAATGCTATTAATACAGCTATTTCTTTCTACTATATAATTTTTGTTTCTAAGAATGAAACGTTAATGGAAAAAGTCACCCTAAGTTCAAGCAATTTTGGTAATCTGGGCATGCTAAAGTCTGTTTCTGTATACATAGAAACACACAACACTGCCCATTAATTCACACTATAAACTTCAGGTATTCACTGAGACTTGCTATGCAAAAAGTGGCATCCTGTGAAGACTGCTGGGGGAAAGAATTAAAGAAATTAATATCACTCTATCGCCTTTCACTGAGAAACTCAACACAAATAATTTCTTTCCCATTTATTCCTAAGGGCAACCAGCAATTATTGCAACATAATGCCTGCAATGCTCTAAATACCACTGATCCTTTCTGTATTACAATTTGTGTTTATAGAAATGAGTTATTAATGGAGAAAGGTTAACTAATTTCCAGGCCCTTGGGAAAGCTAGGCATGCAGAACCCTGTTCCCATACACAGAAAAGGAAAGAAACCAGCCCAAGAATTTTCTCTGGAAACCACATTTATTATCAGAGTATCGCTGTGCCCAGGGTGGCATCTTGTGCCTTCTCCTACAGGAAAGAATACTATAAGTTGATGCCACTCTATCTGTTTTCACAGAAAAATTGGACAAAGATTCTTTTCCACAATTCAGTCCTAAAGGCACTAGACATCAATAAATATTACCTCCTCCAATGTTCTAAATCCCGCAGATGCTGTCTGCCCTGTGATTTGTTTTCAAAGTATGAGTTCTTAATGGAGACTCTCCAGCTAACTATCAGGCATTTGGGAATCAGGTACTGCCATAGCTTGTTCCTATTTACAGTAGTTTACACGAGCCATCCCCATGATTCACTCTGGAAACTGCAGTTATTCACAGAGCCTTGATCTGTGCAGATGGTGTCTTGTGCAGTCTCCTATGTTAAAAAATGCCATAAGTTGATGCTAGTCTCAATCTTGCACAAACTGGACGTGGATTTCTTTCTTGAACATTCACTCCAAAGGGCACCAGGCATCTCCATATATTAATGGCTCCAATGTTCTACATACAACTGATCCTGCCTGCCCTATGATTTTTGTTTTCAAGTGTGAGTTCTTAATAGCAAAAACGAAAATAAATTTGAGTTCTTAATAGTAAAAACAAAGATAAATTCCAGGACCATTGGGAGGCTAGATGAGCCAGAACCTCTTCTATAAACAGCAAAACACAAGAGCCAGTTCAATAATTCACTCTAGAAACGTGAAATATTCACAGAGGCATAATGTTCTCAGAGTGGCATTTTCTGCGATCTCATAAGGGAGATAATTCCAGAAGTTGATTCCACAATAGCTACTTGCACAGAAAATCTGAAAATAGATAATTTCTCTACCATACATTCGCATGGGAACCCAGCTTCCATTACAACATAATACCTCTAATGCTGTAAATTCAGTTGATCCTTTTTATCCCCATGATTTGTGCATCTAAATGTGACTTTTTCATGATGTAAATCCAGCTAAGCTCCATGCCTTTGGAAAACTGTGCATGTCAAAACCTGTTACAGTATACAACAAAACACATGGTCAAGCACAAAATCTCATTCTGGATACCACCGTTATCCACAGAAGTCAGCTCTGCCCAGAGAGGCATCGTGTGCTGAATGCTAGGGGAAAGAATCCTAGAAGTTGATGGCCTTGTATATGCTTGCACAGATAAACTGGGTACAAATTATTTCTTTCCCATAAATTCTTATGGACACCAGGCCACAAGAATGTAATAATGCTTCCAATGTTCTAAATACAGGTAATATTTTCTTCATTAAGATATGTGTTTCCAGCAGTGAGATTTTTTTTATTGTTAATTTTATTGAGAAAGAAATAGCATTGAGACAGGTTCAAAACAGGTTAAGACAGTTATAATAATCAATGCATTGCATATTGTTATCTTTGTAGTAGTTATTGAGGCTACAAGATGCAGACATGATACCTTGTCTAAACTATTACCATAAATCTTTCTTCTCATTGAACTAAGAAATGTAGATGTATGTCTATCATATTTTGTATATGCATATATATATATATATTACAAAATGGTCCTTCATTTATATCCCCCTTTTTTGTTTAGTTTTGTCAGAGATGGGTATTCCATTGCCATTCAAATATTGTAGGTGTATGAAATCAGCAAAATAATCCAACGTAGTCCAATAGTCCATGATACTAGTGGGTTATCTGTGGAAATGGCAATGTCAGAAATTGTTGACTTGAACCTTTTACAACTCAGCGTATTAATATGTCTTTACTTTTTATGCCTTCTTGTTATGTTTTCTGCTGGATAGATAAAATCAAGATAAAGTAAGACCTATACAACAAAAAGCCTAACTTTTGTATCTGACAACGTCAGTCAAAACCCCTCAAGATTTACCCTCAAATGACATACAGCATTTACCCTGAAATGATATACAGATTGTGGCATTGGTATCTATCAGTGTCAGGAATCTGGGTGAGTCATGGCCATTGATCAGCCGATTTTCACTCTGTGAAAGCTTGAGAGAGTTTTTTCTCACTTGGAGGCTCTTCTTAGGCCCAATATACATGGATGATGACTTTCAACTGTGCCCCAATAATCTCCTTTATTCAGTTTTGTTAACTTCTACCTTTGTAGAAATTTGGCTATTTCTTCTGTGTCTTCAATTCTGTGACAGTAAAAATTCCCAAAGTAGTTGATCATTTTCTGAATTTCTACTGGGTCTGTGGTAATTCCACCCTTTTTATTCCTTATTGCTTTAATTTGAGTTTTTTCTTTCCTCTATTTGATGCGGTTAGCTAGGGTCTTATAAATATTATTTACTCTTTCAAAGAACCAGCGTTTTGATTCATTAGTTCTTTGTATTGCCTTCGTCATCTTGATTGTACTATTTTCTGCTCTAATCTATAATTTCCGTCTGTCTTCGGGTTTTGGGGTTGGTTTGCTCTTCCCTTTCTAGACGATTAATGTGCAGCATTAACTTATTTATTTCTTCTTGTTTTGTTTTCCTAGTGTGTGCGTTCACAGGTATAAATTAACCCCTAAGTACTGCATCCCATAAATAAATTCTGATAAGTCGTGTTTGAATTTTCATTGAATTGTAGATATTGTTTAATTTCTTGTTTAAGTTCATCTGTAATCCATTGGTTGGTGAGGAGGGTGTTGTTTAATTTCTATGTATTTATGGAGTTGTGGTTTCTTTTGTCATTTTTTTTCTAGTTTCATTGCATTGTTTTCAGATAATATGAGATAATTTCTGTTTACTTGAATCTACTTAAGCATAACCTATGGACTAGTATGTGGTCTATTTTGGAAAATGTCACATGTGCAGGTGATAAAAATATGTATTCAGCTGAGGTGGGATGGAACACTCTATATGTCCACTAAGTCAGTTTGTTCCAAGTTTTCGTTGAGTTCTGCTACTTTTTTGTTATTTTTTGTCTTCTTGACCTATCTTTTTGGGATAATGAGGTGTTAAGGTCTCCTTTAAGATTGTAGTATTGGACATTAGATTTTTCATGTCCATTAAAGTTTGTTTTATATAGTTGGCTACTCCCGTGTTTTGTGCATATATGTTTATGAGTGTTACCTCTTCTCTTGAATTTTTCCCATAAACAATATGTAGTGGCCTTCTTCATTTTGTGTGGTCATTCTTGATTTGAAATTCAGACTGTCTGCAGATAGGATTGCTACCCTTTGTTTTTTCTGATGTGCTACATCATGTTATATTGCTTTCAATTTTTTGAATTTCAGCCTATGAATTTTTTATGAGTTAAGTGTGTTTCTTGAATGCAACATTTTGTTAGATTTTGCTTTCTAATATACTGTGCTATTCTGTTTTTTAATTGGTGAATTGAGTTGATTGAGTTTGATGGTTATAATTAAGGTGTGTTGACTTATGATTAACATGTCATTTACCTGTTCTTGTATATCTATTTTTTTTTCCTGTTTTTGACTGTTTACTCTATTTGGTGGGTTTTTTCCATTCTCATTCATGGAGTTCTGATTATTTTGGTCACTCTCTGGAATCTTTTAGTAGTCTGTGTAGGGTTCCTCTGTAATTATGAAATCCTTTAGTTGTTCTTTCTCATGGAAGTATTTCAATTCTCTATCAAAGTTGAAAGAGAGTTTTACAACATATAACAGTCTGGGGTTGAATTTGTCTTCATGGAGGACTTGAAGTACTTTGCTCCATGCTCTTCTTGACTTGATGGTTTGTGAAGAGAAATTTGGCATTATTCTGATGGGTTTTTATTTAAATGTGATCGGTTGCTTTTCTCTAGAGGCTTTTAGTATATTGTTCTTGGGCTGAATTTCTGGGATCTTTAATATTACATGATTGAGTGTGTTTTTAATTGGGTTGGTATTATTTGAAGTTCTATATGCTTTGGTTACCTGAATACCTGATTGTTTCCTCATATTTGGGAAGTTTTCTGCTATTACTTCTGTCCATATTCTTTTTAAATCACTGGTATTGACTCCTTCTTTCTCATGGATGCCTATTAGTCTCACTTTGTTCAACTTTGCATCATTTTCTTGCAGGTGTTTAATTATTTTTTTCCTGCGTCTTATTTGTTTTTAAGAGATCTTTTCTTATCTTTCACTTGCTGCAATGATGTCTTCAATATCTGAAACACCAGCTTCACTTGCATTCATATGGCTTTGTCATCTATTAATTCAGAAATTTCAACTGTGTGAATCCTTGTTTCTTCTGTGCTAGTGTCTCCTAAATTTACGTTTTGTGGACGTGGGGCCTGAGACTGCATTTTTCTCCTTCTCTTTGTCATTTTTCTTAGCAGTGCACTCTGACATTTGCTGTAGAGCTTTGGTTTAGATTTGGTGCACCTACTGAAATTCTTACCCAAGAGAGATTATATGGTCAAGAAAATTATAGTTTTGTATTTACAGAACTACAATTAGGAATGCTAATAATGGATAGTGATATTTAGCATTTGATACACTTTTGTAACTAATGGACTTATATATTAGTAAGAGCAATCATGTCTGTGTAGCTTAACAGATATTGAATTGGGAGTTTGTATTTAACTTAGTTAAACTAAGTTCTATCTGTTCATTTTCCCTTTGATGTACATGTTGTCTTCCAGGCAGACTACTTCACCCTGTTACCTGCTGCCTTCTCTGTAGATCAAGAGAGAAAAAGAGAGGACACTCTCATAGATCTGAGTCTAGCAAAGTGTCTCAGTTTACCGGGTCCGGATCTACCAAGTTTGATCTCTTCCGAATGTGCCTGGCTTGGATTCGGTTTCTGTGCTCAACTTCTTCCTGATGAAGCCTGTAGAAGTGAACCTGCTTTGCCCCTCTGGCAAGATGTTCTGCTCCTGGATTAACTGGGTGATTTTCCCACACAAAAGCCAAGCCTGGCCTGGGGCTGGAGAGTGTCCAGTGGGCTTCTCGGTGTGGATGTTCACACACAGGTTAGGCCTTTCCATCAGGTAGAAATCAAGGGAATTGATGCCTGTCTAGCTGCTTGCAGAAACAAAGTGGACAAATATTTTTTCTCTGACTTTCAGTCCTATAGGCACCAGGTCATGAAGGCCCCTTACTGCCTAAAATGATCTGAATGCAGTTGATGAATTCTGTATTATGATTTCTAATTCTTTTTTATTTTTATTTTTATTAACATTATTGAGAAACAAATAGCAATGAGACAGTTTCAAAATTGATTAGTAGGACAATTTCGGTAATTAATATATTGCATATAATTGCCATCATAGTTATTATTCATAGTACAAAATGCAGACTTCATATCCTGTCCAAACACTGTTAGTAGAAATTTTTCTTCTCATTGAATTAGAAGAAAGTAGTTGTATATCTATCCTAAGTATTTTGTATATAGAGATACAAAATGGTTCTTCATTTATATCCACTTCTTTTGCTTAGTTTTATCAGAGATGGATCTTCCATTGCCATTTAATATTGTAGGTATGTGAATTCAGCAAAATAATCCAATAAGTCCAGTAGACCATAATAGTAGTGGGTTATCCATAGGACTGGCAATGTCAGAAGTTGTTGACTTGAGCATTTTAAAGCTCAGCATATTAATATGACTTTACATTTTTTTTTCTGAAGCAGGGATTGAACTCAGGCCCTTGCGCTTGCCAGGGAAGCACTTATTCCACTGAGCCATCTCTCTGGACCCCGTGACTTTACTTTTTATACCTTGTTTTTATACTTTTCTGCTGAATGGTTAAGACCAGGAGTTCTTAAAGAGGTCAAGTAAGCTTTTGACTGAGAGTGACTGATAACTCCACCTAGTGGCTCCCAGCTGAGTGTAAACCTGAAAGGAGTGCACGGACTTCTGTGAGCTGGATTGATCTGGCTCCAGCCTCACAATCAAAGACCGGCATGAACTATATAACAAAAAATGTAACTTTAATATTTGACTGATCTTTGACAAGGTCAGTCAAATCCACTCTGTAATTACCATGAAACCCTGTACAACAGTTTGTAGATCCTTTGTCAGTGTCAGCCATGTGAATAAGTCACAGCCATTGCTGGACCAATTTGCTGTCTGTGAAAGCCTGACAGAATATTTTCTCTCCATGTGACTCTCCTTAGGCACACTTTCCATCATCAATCATTTTCCTCTGTGGCCCGCCTTAATCTCCTTGATCAGAAAATTTGGGACCTCACTGAGTTACAGGCTATTACAGTACAGATTCCATTATGTCCTGAATCCTCACTGACCTTGAAAATTTAGGGTCAAAATGTTGGCTGTCCTTGCAGCCCTTCTTTTTCTCTAGTTTTTGATCTGAAAACTTAAGTTTTTAACCCTCCATAAGACAAGCTTAATGATATTATTACCCTATAACATAGGCAGTTGAGCTTAACCTTACTATCTGTCTGAATAGCAAATATCTGAGACATAGCATGGAACAGGTATTTTCCAACAAGTATTGATATGTTAAACTTTAAATCCCTACAGAATGTGAAGACAAAACTTTACAAAATGAAAAAATAAGAATAAATAATTACATATTTTTACATAGGAATGTATTCTAGCCATACATAGCATTGTAGCAGGACAGCACTATGATATTTTTTCTTCCATCTTGTTTTCACTTATTACCCTTATTTTTAAACAAACGTTTACTTGAGAGACAGTATAGCAGTAATTGATATGACGTGACAAGCACTAGGTATTTAGAAGACCAGAACGACAGGCATTCCAAGTATGACCCTACTCTTGCACATTACTATCTCCAGTGCGGTTGCTTAGCATATATAATATTAGAGGTATTAGCATATATAATAAGGGTAAGAATCCAACCAATTAACAGCTAGTTTCAAAATCCTGCTGAAGATTCTCAGGATCATTGACTTAACAATCTCGTTCATATAAATGTATGGTATTGCTCCTGTCATATTTCTTACCTTTCTCACACTCTGTCTTTGTTGTTTGATCCTTAAGTTCTTCCTTTCTTTTTAATTGTGTTATACCTTTCTATTTTATTTCTTCTTTCAGTTGCTACTCTAGGGACACTATATGATATTTACACATATGTGTCTTCTTTATTGCAATTGTGAATATATCTTCAAGTGCTTAAATATAAAGGCTTCTAGTTTATCATTCTTTATAGCTGAGTAATACACAATTGTATAAAAATACCACTTGTTTTTCATCCATTTCTCCGGGGATGGGCATTTTGGTTGCTTCAAAGTTGTGGCTATCACAAATTGTGTGGCTATAAACATAGGTTCACATATGTCACTATGATATGACATTTTCAGTTCCTCTGGGAAAATTCCCCGTAGGGAGATAGCTGGATTGAACTGCATTTCTACTTTTAGTTTCCTAAAGAGTCTGCACACTGGTTTCCATAATGGTTGCACCAGTCTACATTCCCACCAACAGTGAAGGGTTCTTTTTTCCCCACAGCCTCTGCACATTTGTTGTTGGTTAATTTCTTTATGATAGCCATTCTTTCTAGGGTGAGATGGTATCTCATTGTTGTTTTCATTTGCATTTCATGGATAGCTGGTAATGTGGAACATTTTTTCATTTATTTATTTGCTTCTATAATTTCATCTTCTGAGAAATGTATGTTCATCTTGGATGACCATTTCTGGATTGGGTCTTTAAATTTTGGTGCTCTAATGTTTTTAGTTCTTTATAAATTCTAGAGAGCAGACCTTTGTCTGAGTGCTTATTAGTTAAGATTTTTTCCAACTTTTTGGGTAGTCTTTTCACTTTGCTAGTAATTTTTTTGACATGCAAAAACTTCTCAATAGGCAGACGACACGGTTGTTAAATTCTTTCAAGTATTACCCATGAGATTTGATTTTTGTTCATGTACTCTTTACCTACCCCTATGTGTTCAAGAGTTTCTCCTACTTTCTCTTCTAGTGTTTCTGTTTTAATGTTTAGCTCTTTAATCCATTTTAATTTTAGCTTAGTGCATGCTCATAAATCTGGGTCAAATTTTAGTTTTCGGCATGTAGAGAGCCAGTTTTTCCAGTACCATTTTTTAAAGAGGCTATCTTTCTTCCAGGAAGCATGTGTGGCCTCTTTGTCAAAAATAACGTGGCTGTGTGTGTTTGTAGTGTTCTTCATCTTCTAATGAATTCCATTGATCCTCAGGGCTGTTTTTTTTTTTTTTTGTCACTATCATGCTGATTTTATCACAGTAGCTTTGTAGCATAATTTCATATCAGAAATTGTAATGCTTCCTGTCTTTTCTTTGTTGCACTGGATTGCCTTTACTATTCTAGGTCTTTTCTGGTTCCAAATATATTTTAGTAATAATGCAATTTCTCTTTCTTAGAGTGATTTTTTTGGTGCAACCAGGTATTGAACTCAGGCTCTTTTGCTTGCCAAGGAAGCGTTTATTTTACTAAGCCATTTCCCTCACCCTAGAATAAGTTTTTAATTGAGAAATTCCTTTTAAACTCAAGGGCATTTGGGAAGTCTGGCATGGCAAACCTGTTGCCATATGTAATTAAACCCAAGCCCAGCTCAATAACTTTGGAAACCTCATTTTTTCCTAGAGCCCTGCTTATCAAAAAGTAGCATCTTGTGTTCTCTCCTAAGGGAGAGAATCCTAGAAGGTTTAGCCACACTAGCTGTTTGTACAGATAAACTTGAAATGGGTTCCCCTCTCCAATTCCTTCTTTTGGGCACCAGTGCCTCAATACATATTGCTGCCTCCAGTGCTCTACATACCACTGGTGCTTTCTGCTGTAAGATTTGTGTTTCTAAGTGTGATTTCTTAATGGAGAAAGTGAAGCTACATTCCAGCCCCTTTGCAGAGGCAGACATGTCAAATCCTGCTATTGTATAGAACAAAACATAGGAGGAAACCCAATATTTTCCTCTAGAATATGCAGTTATTCACAAATGCCCAGTATGCAGATTGGCATCTTGTGCAGTCTAATAGGAGAAAGTACCATAGAAGTTTATGCAACTCTAGCTGCTTGCACACAAAAAACTATACTCGGATCCTTTCTCATTCATTCTTATGAGCAAGAGGCCATAAGTGAAACTTACATCCTCCAAACTCTAAGCAAAGCTGGTGATTTCTGCCCTGTGTTTTCTCTTTCTAATCCTGAGTTCTTAATGTAGAAATAACTTCTAAGCTCCAGTCCCTTTGGGAAGATGGGCATGCCAAATCCTATTCCAGTGTACAGCGAAACACATGATTCAGCCCAATCATTCACTCTATAGTCCATATTTATTCACAGAGTTCTGCATTGTCAAAAGTAGCCTCTTATGCTGTCTCCTCAGTGAAAGAATGTCAGAAGTTAGTGCTGCTCTAGATGACTGCACAGAGAATCTGAACATGGATTCTTCTTCTGCCCTTCATTTTTGTGGGCAATAGGTCTACAGTGCGTCATAATTTGTACAAATCTCTGAATACAGCTGATTTTTTCTGCCCTAAATATTTTGTTGCAAAGAATGAATTCTTCATGGAGAAAGGACAATTAGGCTCCAACCCCTTTCAGAACTCAGGCATGACAAACTCTGTTCTCCTTTTCAGTGAAACACAAGACACAGCCTAATAATTCACACTGGACATTGTAGCTATTCATATAGCTCCAGTATGACCAGAGTGGCATTTTGTGCAGTCTCATAGGGGAAAGAATTCCACAAATTATTCATACACTACCTGCTTGTGCAGAGCAACTGGACACGGATTCTGTTTCTCTCAATCACCAGGCCATTTGTACATATTACTGCCTCCAGTGAACTACATGACATTGAATCTTTCTGCCATATGATATATGTTTTATGTTTGAGTTCTTAATGCCAATAGTCTAACTAAGCACCAGGCCCTTTGGGAAGATGGGCAGGCCAAATCCTCTTCTTGTAAACAGCAAAACACAGGAATCAGCTGAGCAATTCAGTCTAGAGGAATGCTGTGTTCCCAATGGAATCTTGTGCTGTCTCCTAGAGAAGAGAATGCCTGAAGTTGTGTCAAGCTGTTTGCTTTCACAGAGAAAATTGGACATGGATTACTTCTCTCCCATTCATTCCCATGGGCACCCAATTGCCAGTGAATTGTAATGACTAAAATGCTGTAGTTAGAGCTGATCTCTTGTGCCCTATCTTTTGTGATTCTAAGAGTGAATTTGTAATGGAGTAATTATAACTAATCTCTGAGCACTTGGGAAGCTGGACATGTCAGTACCTATACCTGTATACAGCAAAATACAGGAACCACTTCAATAATGCACTCAGCAATGTGTACTTATTCACAGAGCCCCTCTCTACCTAAAGAGGTATCTTGTGCAGTCTCCTAGGGAAAACAATCCATGATTTTAGGTCACTATATGTGCTTCTACAGGGAAATGGAACATAGATTTTTTTTTCTCCTATTTATTCCTAAGAACTCCAGGCTGTCAGAATATCATAATGTATCCAATGCTCTAAATGCAGCTGTTCCTTTGAGCCCTATGGTTTGTGTTGCTAAGAGTGAGTTCTTAATGCAGAAAATCTAGCTAATCTAGAGGTATTCCGGGAAATCTGGCATGCCAAGCCTGTTCCTGTACACAGAAATGCACAGGAGCCAGCCCTAAATTTCACACTGGTATCTGCTTTTATTCACAGAGTGCTGCTCAGCCCTGAGTGGCATCTTGGGCAGTCTCATAGGTGAAAAAATGCCAGAGGTTGATGCCATTCTATCTGCTTGCACAGAGAAAAAGGTTAAAAATGCTTTCTCTCCCATTCTTTCATAGGATCGCCAGGCCACCACTACACTGCAATGCCTCCAATGCTCTAAATAGAGCCAATCCTGCCTGCACTATGATTTGTGTTTCTAAGATTGAGTTCTTGCTTGAGAAAGTCAACATAAGCTCGAGGCCCTTTGGGAAATGGACACAGCAAAGCCTGTTGCCATACATAGTGGAACACATGACCCAGCCATATGATACATGTTTTATGCCATATGATATATGTTTCACACAGGAAATGACAGTTATTTGCAGAGGAACTCTCTGTAAGGAGTGGCATCTTGTTCAGTATTCAAGTGGAAAGAATACAGAAGTTCATGCCATACCAACTGCTTGTACAGAGAAACTGGATATAGATTCTTTCTCACACATTCATTCCTATGGGCACCACTTTGTCAGTACATATTAATGCCTCCAATGCTCTAAAAAGTGCTGATCCTCTTTATCGAATGATTTGTGTTTTTAAGTGTGAAATCTTAATGGAAAAGGTCCAGCAAATAGCTCCAGGTGCTTTGGGAAGTCTTTTCCCATAAGCAGCATGACATTGAATTTAGCTCAGTAATGCACTTTAGAAACCACAGTTATTCACTGGGCAACTCTGCAGAGAGCAAAAATTTGCAGTCTTATAGGGGAAATAGTATCAAAGGTTGATGGCATTGTAGTTGCTCGCACAAAGAAACCTGACACACATAATTTCTCTCCCATTCACTGGTATCGCCACCCACCCACCAGTACATCATAATTCCTCCAATGCTATAAATACACCCAATTCTCTGTGTGCTATAATATGTGTTTCTTTTCTTTTCTTTTTTTTTTTTTTTGAACTGGAGATTGAACTCAGACCCTTGTGCTTGCCAGGGAAGCACTTATTCTACTGAGCCAACTCCTTGGCCCAATCTGTGTTTCTAAGAGTAAATTTTTCATGGAATAAATCCAGCTAAACTCCAGTCCTCTGAGAAGCTGGGCATGTTAAAATTTGTTCTCATGTAGAGTGAAATATTGTAACAAGTCCTATATTTTACTCTGGAAACCAGAGTTATAAGCAGAACCCCACTTTGCCCAGCATGACATCTTGTACAGTGTTTTAAGAGAAAGAATTCCAGAAGTTGATGTCACTCTATCCATTTTCATAGAGAAATGAAACACTATTATTTCTCTCACATTCATTCCCATGGTCTTCATGTCTCCAGAACATCATAATGCCTTCAATGTTGTAATTAGAGCTGATCTTTTCTACCCTATGATTTGTGTTTCTAAGAGTGAGTTCTTAAGGATGAAAGTCCAGCTAAGCCTCAAGTTTCTTGGCAAGTCAGGTTGCCAAACCTGCTCCCATGTGCAGCAAAACACAGGTGGCAGCTAAATAATTCACTCTGGAAATCATAGTTATTCACGAAGACACACTCTTCACAGAGTGGCATCTTGTGCAATCTCTGAGGTCAAGCAAACCAGCAGTCAGTGGTACTCTATATCTTCCACAGAGGAACGGAAAACAGATTATTTTTCTGCCATTCATTCCTATAAAGCTCCAGACCACCACAAATCGTAATGGCTCCAATGCTTTAAGTACAGCTCATCCTTTCAGCCCTATGATTTCTCTTTCTAAGAATGAGTTTTCAATGGAGACAGTCTAGTTAAACTAAATGTCCTTTGGGAAATAAGGCATGACAAAGCTTGTTCCCATACAGAGCAAAACATAGGAGCCACCTAGTAATTGAATATGTGATCTGCCTTTTTTCACACAGCACCACTGAACTTAAAGTGGCATCTTGTAGTGTCCTAGGGGAAAGAATCCTGAAATTTAGCAAAAAGTGAGACTCTGTTTCACCTGTATATGACATGAAGTATGACTGAAAACCCTGGTAAAACTCTTGCTGCACTTGCATGAAGACAAACGCTCCTGTTGAAGAGAGATGCAACATCCAGCATCAACTGGTTGAACATGTGTTCCAGGTGAGACACCCGAGCATCTGCCTCAGTAGACTCTGCACTGACAGGGACATTGCTGCCTTTATCTTCCTGGGATGAGCCCTGAGACAAGTTCGTGTTCTCTAAAGCTGAAGAATGAATTTTAGGAACAAATGGAGGTTATGAGCAGAAGATACTTATTGGGAGAAAGAAAGCTCCTGTCCGAGAGAGGGACAGGAGAGTGGCTTGAGCAGTCAGTCACCAAAGAGTAAGTTCTTAATGGAGAAAATCTCCTAAGCTCTGGGCCCTTACAGAAACCAAGCATTCCAAAGCTGTTCCCCATATACTTCAAAACACAGGACCCAGTCCAATAATTTTACTGCAAACTGCAGTTATTCACAGAGCCCTGCTCTGTCCAGAGTGGTATTTTATGCAGTCTCCTAACAGAAGGAATCCCATAAGTTGATGTCCCTCTATCTGCTTGCATAAAGAAGATGCACTTGGATTTTTTTCTCTGCCATTCATTTCTATTGCACCAGTTCATCAGTACATCTTAATGACATCAATGCTCTAAATACAGCTTATTCTTTCTGCCTTATTATTAGTGTTTCTGAGATTATGTTCAGAATGAAGGAAGGTCAGCTAATCTCTAGGCCCTATGACATGCCAGACATGCCAAAGCCTGTTTTCCCTTATAAATGAAGCATAGGTCTCACTCCACTATTTCACACTGGAAAGTGCAGTAATTTGTAGAGCCACACTCTTCCCAAAGTGGCATCTTATGCAGTCTCCTAAGGCAAAAATCCCAGAAGTTGATACCCCTCTAGCTGCTTGCACAGAGAAATATAACAGGATTCTTTCTCTCCCATTCATTCCTATGTGTGCCCAGGCATCATTACTTCTTACTGCCTCTATTGCTTTAAATAGAGCTAATCATTTCTGATCTATGATTTGTATTTCTAAGTGGGAGTTCTTATAAGAGAAAACCCTGGTAAGCTTCAGGACCTTTGGGAAGCTGGACATTACAGTCTATTCCCATGTGAAACATGGCACCAAGGTGCATAATTGACAATGGGAATCGCCTTTATTCAATGAGCCCAATTAAGCCCAGAGTATCATCTTGTGCAGTCTCCTAAGCAAAATTATTCAATATGTAGATACCACTCTAGATTCTTGAACAGAGTAACTTAACATGGAGTCTTTATAGTCTTTATTCATTGTAGTTGGAAGCAGGCCATCAGTACATCTCACTACCTAGAGTTCTCTATTTACAACTGAGTATTTCTGCACTATTACTTCTGTTTTTTAGAGGGAGTATTCCATCTAAGCACCATGCCACTTGGAAAGTTGAGCATTTTAAACCCTGTTCCTGTATGTAACAAAACACAGGAACCAGGTAAGAAATGCATAATGGAAAAAGCATTTTCTCACAAAGCCTCAATCTTCCCATAGTGGAATCTTGCTTAGTCTCCTCAGGATTGTTATCTCTGATGTTGATGCCACTCTAGCTATTTGCATAGACAAATGGAACACAGATTCTTTCTGTCCCATTCATTCTTAAGTGCACCTGCCCATCAGCATACGCATTCCTCTAAATAGAGGTGATCTTTTTGGTCATTGATTTGTGTATCTACTAGGGATATTTCTTAATGGTGAAAGGTCAGCTAAGCATCATAAACTGGGCATGCCAAAACCTTTGCACTTATACAGTGAAACACAGGATACAGCCTAGTAATTCACACTAGAAACTATATTTATACGGAGAGTCCTGCTTTGCCTAGAGTGTCATCTTGTGCTTGTCTTAGGGGATAGTATCCCAGAAATTAAATGCCACTCTAGCTGCTTTCACAGTGAAAGTGGTCAAGGATTCTTTGTCTCCCTTTCATTCCTATGAACACATGGCCATCCGTACATTTAATGCTCCAATACTCTAAATACAGCTGATCCTTTCTGCACTGTGTTTCTTGATTCTAAGAGTGAATTCTTTTTTCCCATAATTTTATTGATAAACAGATAGCACTGAGACAGTTTCAAATCAAATCGCTAGGACAGTTTCAATAACTAACACACTGCATACATTCTTCTTAGTGGTTAATTGCTGTACAAGATGTGGACATGAGATCCTATTTACAAGCACCATTAGAACAAATCATTCTATTCATTAAGAGAATGGAACTACATATCTATCCCATCCACTTTGAATACACAGATACAAAATGGACATTCATCTGTATACCCCTTTTTTTATAAGTTCCGTTATTTGAATATTATAGGTATGTAAACTCAGCAAAATATTCTGAAAGAGTCCAGTAGCCCATAATAGCAATGGGTCTTAAGAGTGAGTTCTTAATGGAAAAAAAAACAGCTAAGTACGAAGACTCTATGGGAAGCTGGGCATGCAAATTCCTGTTTATACACAGTGAAACAGAGGCCTGCATCCAATTATTCACAATGGAAACCACAGTTATTCCAGAGCCCCTCTCTGCCCAGAGTGGCATATTATGCCATCTTCTAGGTGAAAGAATCCCAGAAGTTGATACCATTCTAGCTGTTAGCACAGAAAACCTAGACGTGGAGTTTTCTCTCCCATTTATTCCTATGTCACCTAGCCATCATTACTGCCTCCAATTCTCTAAATACAGCTACTCATTTATGCTCTATGATTCATGTTCCTAAGAGTTAATTTTTATAGGAGAAAGGAGAGGTAAGCTCTAGGACCTTTCAGAAATCTAGCATTCCAATGTCTATCCCCAAGTGAAACACAGGACCAATACCAATAATTGACACTGGAAATCACATTTATTCACTGAGCCCATAATGCCCAGCATGACATCTTCTGTCAGTCTCATAGGAGAAATTATTCCTGACATTGATGCCCTTCTAGGAGCTTGCACAAAGTAACCTGACATGGATTATTTCTGTCTCATTCATTCTAATTCGAGCCAGGCATTTGTTACACTTTACTATCTATAGTTCTCTATCTACAACGATTCATTTCTACACTATGATTTCGTTTCTGAGAGGGAGTTCTAAGTGACAAATGTCCAGATAAGCTCCAGGCCTCTTTGTGTGCCAAGATTTTAAAACTTGTTTCCAAATACAGTGAAACACATATCCCAGGCCAATACTTTCCACTAAAATCAGAAGTTAGTCACAGCCTCACCCTACAGAGAGTTCCACCTTGTGCACTTTACTTAGGAATGTTATCCCCAAAATTGATGCCACTCTACCTGCTTTCACAGAGGAATGGAAATTGGATTCTTTCTCTTCCATTCATTTTTAAGGGCACCAGGCCAAGTACATTTTGTTGCCTACAGTTCTCTAAAACATATGATCCTTTTTACCTTATACTTTGTGTTTGAAAGATTGAATTCTAATAGATTATTTCCACCAAAGTTCCAGGCTGTTTTGAAAGCTGTAGTCAAAGATACAGTATAAATCATAAAACAAAAATTAAAATTGAACAATATTCAAAAAATAAATTAAATATTAATAAACATTAAATTATTATTTCAAGACAATATTCCAAAAGTAAAATTAATAATGAGTCCAACTAAGAGGTCAAAATGTTGTATATCATATGTATGAATCTGTGATCAATCCAGAGTACTCATGCAGTATTTGAAAAGGTTAATATAAAAAAATCAACTAAGAAAAGTGTTCAGGATAGTAAAGAATTACTAAGAATAAAGCATAACATAAAAACTGGAATGGCAAATATATGACCAGCACTTCTAACAGTTTGTGGATATGATATCACACAAAATTATCATATGTTTTGGACATGGAGAGCGTCCAAGATGTTTACTGCTGGCCAGGGTTCACTTTTAGGACTGAGCTATTGCTATTTCCTTGATATCCACCCTGTGTACAGAATCATTACTCATAGAGTGCAGGAGAAGTCCATTGTAGAGTATGCTGATGAAAATATATTGCAGCTATACAAAAAAGAAAAATTGAAAAAACTATTGTACACCTCTTTTTCTCCTGTGTTTAATTTTTTGCCCTATTTGGTGGGTTCTTTCTATTCTTATTCACGGGGTTATAGTAATTTTGATAACTCTCTAGAGTATGTAAATCATACTCTAGTAGTCTGTGTAGTGTTGCTTTTGTCATCATGAAATTCCTTAATTGTTCTTTGTCATGGAAGTATTTCACTTCTCCATTAATCTTGAAAGAGAGTTTTTCAGCGTTTATCAGTCAGGGTTGGAATTGGTTTCTTTGCAAGACTTTAAGTACAGATGCAGTCCTAGCCCAGGCCTGGTGAGTGTGTGGGAGAGCGTCCAGCTACCCTGTGCCAGCAGGACATCCCGGTTCCAGGGCAGGAACAGTGTGGGTGTGACCCTCTTCCACCCCCTTGGGAAGCCCCCCACCACTCCACAACAGCCCCTACCCCACCCGACGAATAGGAACTTCTGCCGCATTCAAGGAACCCCCAGATCCAGTCCTATCCCACGCCTGGTGAGTGGGTGGGAGAACTTCCACCTACCCTGAGCCGGTGAGAACTGCCAGTCCCTGCTCAGGCACAACATGGGTAAGACCCTCTTCCACACCCTTGGGGCTTACCCACCACACTGCAGCACAACACCGCTCGCCCTGTGAGAATTTCTGCAGAGTTCTAGGGACACCCAGAGCCGGTCCTAGCACAGGCCCAGTGAGTGTGTGGGAGAGTTTCCTGCTGGTCCCAGCACAGGTGAAGAGCGGGTGAGACCCTCTTACACCCCCTTGGAATGCCTACAACTCTCCGCAGTACACCTCAACCTTGCCAAATCAGCGACAATTTCTGCCGTGTTCTAGGGATGCCCAGATCCAGTCCTAGCCCAGGCGTGGTGAGTGTGTGCGAGAGCTGCCTCTCCCCACTACTCCACCTTGTCCCCTCCAGACTGAGCTCAGGCCTGGCATACAGGCCTTAGGTGAAACCCTGCAGCTGCAATCCTTGCACAGAGAGTAGGGGACAGAACCACCCAGCTAGTCCAGGAGAAGAACATCTTGCCAGTGGGGCATAACAGGTTCACTCCCAAGGGTAGCACCATGAAGGAACTGAGCACAGCAGCCAGACCCAAGCCAGGCACAGCTTAATAAATCCAAACCTTGTAGATTCTCACCTGAACTTCACTAGGGGCTAAGGATATAACTGCATCAAAGCTCTACAACAAAGTTCAGAAGACAGTGCAACACAAAATGCCAATGAGAAAGAGAAAAATGTAATCTCAGAACCCAAGACCATCCATAACAAGTTCAGAAGACACTAATGCAGAAAAAATTGGGAATCATGCAGCTGATATCAATGAATTAATTGCTTCTGAAATAAAGAAAGAGCTGGAGAAAGGTATAGAGGGACTCAGATTGGAAATAAAAAAAGAAATCTCTGAATTAATAACATCTGCAGGAAAGAATCAAATGCAGAAACATATAGAGGAAAATCAGTGCCCTCCCACAAATGCAGAGGACTGTAGCTCAGCTCAATTGCATGAATTGATAGCGTCGATAGCAAATAAGCAACAGCAGAAAGTCATAGAGGAACTCAGAGCGGAATTCCTTTCTATGAGCTCAGCTCAAATGAATGTATAAATAGTGCCGATAGTAAATAAGCAACAGCAGAAAGTTATAGAGGAACTCAGAGCAGAATTCTCCAAAATGAGAAAATAATTCTTGGAAATCATAGCATCTGAAGGAAAGAATCAACTACAGAAACATAGGGAGGAAAACCAATCTGAAAAAAAAAAACACTACAGTAAAAGAATTAATAACTGCTTCTAAAGAATACATTGAAGAAAAAAATAGAGGACATTGAAAAATGAAGGATTCCTTGAATGAGCAATATAGGAAAAAAATAGATCGCACGAAGCAGAGTCAAAGGGATATAGAGGAATTTAAAATCTCAATCACAGGGGCTGGAGAGATGGCTCAGTGGTCTAAAGCACCTACTTAGAACAAGCTTACCTAAAGCATCAGGGACCGCGGTTCAATCCCCCAGCACCACATGCCAGCCCCGCCCCCTGGTGGGCCGAGCTGGCCACACACACACACACACACCACT
>NW_004524845.1:1906708-1907988 GCF_000260255.1 Octodon degus | reverse complement strand
GGCATGTAGAGAGCCAGTTTTTCCAGCACCATTTGTTAAAGAGGCTGTCTTTCTTCCAGTGAGTATGTTTAGCCCCTTTGTCAAAGATAAGTTGGTTGAGTGTGTTCATACGCGATTCAGTATGAACTATTTTAATCTATTTTATTGATCCTCAGGTCTATTTTGATGCCAATACCATGCTGATTTTACAAGAGTAGCCTTATAGTATAATTTCACGTCAGGAATAGTATTGCCACCTGCCTTGTCTTTATTGCCCAGAATTGCCCTTGCTATTCTAGGTGTTTTCCGGTTCCAGATAAATTTTAGGAATGATTTCTCTATGCCTGTGAGATATGTCGTTGGTAGTCTGATAGGGATTGCATTAAGTCTATACAGCAATTTGGATAGTATGGCCATCTTCAAAATGTTGGTTCTTCCTATCCAGGAGCATGGGATATTTTTCCATTTCCTGAAATCCAATACTATCTCTTTTTTAAGAGTACTATAATTTTCACTGAAAAGATCTTTGACTTCTTTAGTTAGGGTAATTCCAAGGTGTTTCATTTTCCTTGGTGCTGTTGTAAAAGGTATTGTTTGTATAATTCCCCTCTCAGTATGTTTGCTGTCTGTGTAGAGCAATGTTACTGACTTTTGGGTATTGACTTTGTAACCTGTTATGCTACTGAATTCCTGTATTAATTCTAGGAGCTTCTTGGTGGAGTATTTTGGGTCTTCTAAGTAAAGAATCATGTCATCAGCAAAAAAAACGATAATTTATCTTCTTCTTTGCCTATTCTTATTCCTTTTCTTTCTCTTGTCTAATGGCTGTAACTAATGATTCCAGAACTATATTGAACAGGAATGGTGAGAGAGGACATCTTTGTCTTGTACCCGATCTAAGAGTAAAAGATTTCAGTTTTTCCCCATTTAGGATTATGTTAGCTGTTGGGTTTTCATAAATGGTTTTTACCAGATGGAAGTAGAGGCCATCTATTCCAATTTTCTGTAAGACTTTGAACATGAATGAGTGTTGGACTTTGTCAAAAGCATTTTCTGCATCAATGGAGATGATCATGTGGTTTATAATTTTCGCTCTATTGACATATTGTATTACATTGATGGATTTTTGAATGTTGAAACATCCTTGCATCCCTGGGATGAATCCTACCTGGTCATGGTGTATGATCTTCTTGATGATTTGCTGTATTCTTTTTGCTAGGATTTTATTGAGGATTTTTGCTTCTACGTTCATGAGGGAGATAGCCCTGTAGTTCTCTTTCTTAGTTGCATCTTTCCCTGGT
>NW_004524845.1:1904849-1905685 GCF_000260255.1 Octodon degus | reverse complement strand
AGAAAATGACCCATGTGCAGCTGAGAAAAATGTGTATTCAGCTGTGTTTGGGTGGAACACTCTGTATATGTCAACCAAGTCCATTTGTTTCAAACGCTGTTTCAGTTCTGTTATTTCTTTGCTAAGTTTATGTCTGGTTTACCTATCTTTTGGAGATAAGGGTGTGTTAAGCTTTCTTGTTAAAATTGTGGTATTGGATATTAGATTTTTCATGTCCATTAAGATTTTCTTTATATAGTTGGGTGCTCCCGTGTTCGGTGCATACATGTTTATGAGATTTACCTCTTCCTCTTGAAATTTTCCCCTAACCAGATTATAGTGCCCTTCTTTATTTCGCTTGATCATTGTTGATTTGAAGTTGAGACTGTCTGAGAATAGAATTGCTACCCCTGCTTTTTTTGGAGGTGCTCGGGCATGTTGTACTTTGTTCCATCCTTTGACTTTCAGCCTATGAATGTCTTTATGAGTTAAATGTGTTTCTTGTATACAGCACATTGTTGGTTTTCTTTCCTAATCCGCTGTGCCAGTCTATTTCTCTTAATTGGTAATTTAGTCCATTTACATTGATGGTTAGAGTTGAGATGTATTGACTTACGTTTGCCATGTTATTTACCTGTTGTCGTTTACTCCTCTTTCTCTTGTGTTTAATTGCCTACCCTATTTTGTTGGTTGCTTCTGATCTCATTCGTAGAGTTCTTATCGTTTTTTCTCCCTCTCTTGAACATCTTTCACTAGCCTATATAAGGTTGGCTTTGTCATCGCGAAATTTTTTAGCTGTTCTTTGTCATGGAAGTATTTCACTTCTCCATCAAACTTAAAAGAGAGTTTTGCAGGGT
>NW_004524845.1:1896164-1904749 GCF_000260255.1 Octodon degus | reverse complement strand
AAAACCATTTAAGTGAAAGTGAAGACAGAGTTTCACATCTTGAAGATGCTGGTGCAGCTAGTGAAAATGTAAGAAAAGATCTCTTAAAAACAACTAGGATGCAGGAAAACATAATCCATCACCTGTAAGATGATGCAGAGATGAACAATATGAGACTAATAAGCATCAATGAGAAAGAAGGAGTCAATACAAATGGCATTAAAAAATATGGGCTGAAGAAATACCAGAAAATTTCCCAAATATGAGGAAAGCATCTCACATTCAGGTAACCGAAGCATACACAATTCCAAGTAACTTCAACCCAAATAAAAACACATCGAGACATATAATAGTCACAATTCCAGAATTTCAGCACAAAAATAATATACTGAAAGCCACAAGAGAATAGAAGCAGATCACATTCAAAGGAAAAACCATCAGAATTATGGCTGAAATTTCTTCACAAAACATGAAGGCAAGAAGAGCATGGAGCAGAGTACTTCAAGTCCTCTATGAAAACAAATTCCAGCCCAGACTACTATACCCTGCAAAACACTTTCAAGTTTGATGGAGAAGTGAAATACTTCTGTGACAAAGAACAACTAAAGAATTTCATGATGACAAAGTCAACCCAACACAGGATACTGAAAGATGTTGTACACAAGGGCCCAAATGATGAGAACTCCACAAATGAGATCAGAAACAACCAACGAAATAGGGCAAGCAATTAAACACAGGACAAAAAGGAGTAAATGACAACAGGTAAATAACATGTCAAATGTAAGTCAATACATCTCAATTATAACCATCAATGTAAATAGACTCAATTCATCAATTAAGAGAAACAGACTGTCACAGTGTATTAGGAAACAAAATCCAACAATATACTCTATACAAGAAACACATTTAACTCATAAAGATATTCACAGGCTGAACGTCAAACGATGGAACAAAATATTACTTGCCCCAGCACCTCAGAAAAAAGCAGGGGTAACAATCCTATTCTCAGAGAGTCTCAACTTCAAAACAAGAATGATCAACGGAAAGAAACAAGGCCACTATTTACTTATTTAGGGGAAAAATTCAAGAGGTAAGTTTTAACATTCATAAAAATAAATACGGGAGAACCCAACTCTATAAAGCAAATCTTAATGGACATGGAAAATCTAATGTCAAATACCAAAGTCATAACAGCAGACCTTAACACCCTCTTATCCCCAAAAGATAGGCAAACCACAAAAAATATTAGCCAATAAATAACAGAACTGAACCAGAGCTTGATACAAATGGACTTGGTGGACATATCCAGAGTGTTCCACACGAACACAGCTGGACACACCTTTTTCTCAGCTGCACATGGGTCATTTTCTAAAATCGACCACATACTGGTGAATAGGTCATACTTAAGTATATACAAGAAAACAGAAATTATCCCATGCATATTATCTGACCACAGCGCAAAGAAAATGAAAATAAATGAAAAAGAAACCAGAAAAAACCTAAATAATTGGAAATTAAACGAAACCCTCCTTAGCAAACAATGGTTCACAGATAAAATTAAATAAAATATTCAATAATATCTGCAATTCAATATACAAGCAAAAATTATCAGTATTAGTGGGATACAATGAAAGTAGTTCTCAAAGGAAATTCATAGCTGTGAACTGGCACATTAGGAAAACAGAATGGGAACAAGGAAATACCCTAATACAGCAACTCCAACAACTAGAAAAGGAAGAGCGAATCAACTCAGAGCCCTAAGACAGGAAGAAATCATAAAGATTAGAGAAGAAATTAATTCAATGGAGAGGGAGAAAACAATTCAAAAAATTAACAAAACAAAAAACTGGTTCTTTCATAAATTAAATAAAATGGTTAAGCCCCTAGCTAGCCTACTCAAAAAGAGTAAAGAAAAATTCAAATACAAGCAATAAGGAATGAAAAGGGTGTAAATACCCAGACCCAGTGGAAATTCAGAAGATTATCAATAGCTACTTCTAGAATCATTACTCTCAAAGGATAGATGACATAGAAGAAATGGACTGATTTTTAGAAATGTACAGATTACCACAACTGAATCGACAATACATAACCACTCTCAATAGCCAAATAACAGCCAATGAAATAAGAGATGTAATAAAAAACCTACCGACAGAAAGAGTCCAGGTCTGGATGGATTCACAGATGAATTCCACAAGAAATGTACAGAAGATGTAGTACCTATACTCTTCAAAAACTTCCATGAAATTGAAAAAGAAACAATACTCCCAAAATCATTCCTGGAGGCAAGAATTATACTGATACAAAATCCAGGGAAAGATGCAACTAATAAAGAGAACTACAGACCAAACTCCCTCATCAACATAGATGCCAAAATCCCCAATAAAATGGTAGCAAATGTAATACATCAAATCATCAAGAAGATCATACATCATGACTAGGGTCTGATTCATCCCAGGGATGCAAGGATGTATCAATATTTGAAAATCTATAAATGTAGTACACTATATCAACAGAGCAAAAAATAAAACCGCATGTTCTTCTCAATTGATGCAGAAAAGGCTTTCAACAAAGTGCAACACTCATTCATGTTCAAACTCCTACAGAAAATTGGAATAGATGGCCACTACTTCAATCTGGTAAAAGCCATTTGTGAAAAACTAACAGCTAACATAGTTTTAAATGGGGCAAAACTGAAATCTTTTACCCTTAGATCTGATACAAGACAAGGATGTCCTCTATCACAACTCCTATTCAATACAGTTCTGGAATCATTAGCTAGAGCCATTAGACAAGAGAAAGAAATAAAAGGAATAAGATTAGGTAAAGAAGAAGTTAAAATATCATTATTTGCAGATGACATGATATTCTACTGGGAAGACCCAAAAAAAGCTGCAAAACAAGCCACTAGAATTAATACAGAAATTCAGTAGCATAGAAGGTTATAAACTCAATACCCAAAGGTCAATTCCATTATACTACACAGATAACAAACACACTGAGAGGGAAATTATAGAAGCAATACAGTTTACAATAGCACAGAGGAAAATGAAATACCTTCGAATTAATCTAACTAAAGAAGTCAAAGATCTTTTCAAGGAAAATTATAGTACTCTGAACAAAGAGATCATACATAGAGGATTTCAGAAAATGGAAAAATATTCCATGCTCCTGGATAGGATGAACCAACATTGTGAAGATGGCCATACTCCCAAAATTGCTGTACAGATTTAATGCAATCACTATAAAACTACCACAAACATACCTCATAGAGCTAGAGAACTCATTCCTAAAATTTATTTCAGAACACAAAATATCTAGAATAGCAAAGGCAATCCTGAGCAATAAAGACAAGGCAGGAGACATTACAATTCCTGACTTAAAGTTATACTACAAGGCTATTTTGATAAAATCAGCATGGTATTGGCAAAAAAAATAGACATGAGGATCAATGGAATAGATTAGGAGATGCTGAAGCCACTCTGAACAAACTTAGTCACCTTATCTTTGACAAAGGGCCAAACATACTCACTGGAAGAAAGATAGCCTCTTTAACAAATGATACTGGAAAAACTGGCTCTCCACATGCTGAAATATGAAACTTGAACCACGTCTATCACCATGAGTTAAGCTAAAGTCAAAATGAATTTAAGATCTAAACATTAAAACACAGACTCTAAATCCCCTGGAAGAAAAAGTAGGAGGAAGTTTTGAAGACATAGCAATATGCAAAGAGTTCATGAAGAAAAATCAAATCACGCGGAAAACACTATAAAGAATGAATAACTGATACCTGCTCTTACTGAGAAGTTTCTGCACGTCAAAAGAAATTACCAACAAAGTAAAAAAAGCAACCTGATATTTGGAAAAAATCATGACAAATAAGTACTCAGACAAAGGTCCACTCTCTAGAATTTATAAAGAACAGAAAAACACTAAGGCCCCAAAATTTAAAGACACAGTCCAGAAATGGGATTCCCAGATGAACACACACTTCTCAGAGGATGAAATAAAGAAGCGAATAAATATATTAAAAAATGCTCCACATCCCTAGCCATCCGTGAAATGCAAATTAAAACATCTTTGAGATATCATCTCACCCCAGAAAGAATGACTATCATAAAGAAATAAACTAACAACAAATGTTGGGGAAGCTGTGGGGAAAAAGGAACCCTTCTCCACAGCTCTTGGGAATGTAGACTGGTGCAACCATTGTGGAAATCAGTGTGGAGACTCCTTAGAAATCTTGGACTGGAAATTCCATTTAAACTAGCTATTCCTCGTGGAATTTTCCAGAAGGATCTGAAAACATCATATCACAGTTGTATATGTGTGCTCATGTTTATAGCAGCACAATTTGTGATAGCCAAATCTTGGAAAAAACCAAGATGCCCATCACCTGAGGAATGGATGGAAAAGATGTGATATTTTTATACAATAAAGTATTACTCAGCTTTAAAGAATGATAAACTCGAAATCTTTATATTCAAGTGGATACCACTTGAGGATACACACGTAAGTTTAATAAATCAGACACGCATGTATAAATATCATGTAATTTCCCTAGTATAAGAACTCAAAAGTAGAAATACGAATACATATGGATAATACAAGTAAAAGGAAAGCAAGAACTCGAGCACTAACTAATTAAGAAAGGGCAAGAAGAAGAGCTAGGAAACATGATAGTGTCAAGCCATACAGTTACATGTAGAAGATGGGCAAGGCAATGATCCCGAGAATCTCCAGAAGATTTTTCAATGTAGCAGTTAATTGGAAAGATTCTCACCCTGAATAACTATATAGAGTGACACCTGTGAAGTAAGCAATGGCACTGAATTTGGATATTTGTAATAGTAAGTTCATGCTTGGAGTGCTTGTCATTCTGGTCTTCTGATTATAGGCTGCTTGTCATGACATGCCAGTTGCTGCTGTGCTGTCTCTCAGGTACATGATTGTTCAAAAAGAAGGGGGTGGTGAATGAAAACAGGAAACAGGAAAATGAATGTTGTGGGTATGACTGTTCTGCTTCAAGGTTGTAAATGGTTAGATTTTTTTTATGGTTAGATTTTTGGACTTATGTGTAAAAATAAGAATTACATAATTCTTTATGCCTATTTTTAAAATATATTGAAATTTTTAAATGTTTTTTCATCATATTCTGTAGAGACTTAAATTTCAACATATCAATACTTGCAGAAAAATGCCTGTTCCATGTTATGCCTAAGATGTTTGATATTCAGACAGATAGTGAGGTTAAGCTTAACAGCCCATGTTGTATGGTAATAGCAATAAACTTCTCTTCTAGAGGGTTAAAAATCTATGTTTTCAGACCAAAATTAGAGAAAAAATAGGGCAGCAAGGAAACCCACCATTTTGGCCCTAACCTTCAAAGGTCAATTAAGATTCAGGACATATGAGAACTTGTACTGTAACGTCACGTAACTCAGTAGTAACCCAAGTATTCTGATCAAGGAGATTATGGGGCAAAAGAGGAAAGTGATCAATGATGTAGAGTGTGTCTAATTACAGTCACATGGAGAGAAAACATTTTCTCAGTCTTTCACAGTGAGCACATTGGCCACGCAATGGCCATGACTCATCCACTTTGCTGACACTGACAAAGGATCTACAATCTGAGTTACAGGAACTCAGAATAAATCCTGAGGGGATTTCTCTGGTCTTATGAAATCCAATATCGACAACTCTTGTTGCATAGGTCTTGCTTTATCTTGGTCTTAACCATCCAGCAGAAAAGTAAAAAAATGAAGTATAAGAAGTAAAGCCATGCTGTTATGTTGAGCTGTAGTTGACTCAGGTCAACAATTTCTGACATTGCCAGTGAAGCAGAAGACTCAATACTGTTATGGACTACTGGACTCTTTAAGAATATTTTGCTGAGTTAACACACCTATAATATTCAAATAATGGAACTAAATTTTTTTAAAAAGGGGATACGGATGAATGTCCATTTTGTAGCTGTGTATTCAAAATTGTTAGAATAGATATATAGTTACATTCTCTTAATGAACTGAGGGATTTGTTCTAATAGTGTTTGTAAATATATCATGTCCGCATCTTGTACACCAATTAACAACTAGGAAGAATGTATACAATGTGTTCATTGTTGATACTGTCCTACCAATTTAGTTTGAAACTCTCTCATTGCTATTAGTTTCTCAATACAATTATAGGAAAAAAGACTTGAAGTAGTTTGCTCAATGCTCTTCTTGACGTGATGGTTTGTGAAAAGAAATCTGCTCTTATTCTGATGGGTCAGTTTTTCTTTATAATATTCAATTTTTGTGGAGAATGGCCATCTAATCTCTAGGCACTTTCAGAAGCCAGGCCATCACCGGACTCTCCTTAAGCACAGCATAAAAATGTCAAGGCCTAAACATTCAAAATGAAAACTGCAATTACTCACAGATCCCCACTCTGTGGGGATCAGGCAGTCTGTACATCCTAATGACTACAATTATCTAAGTACTGGTGATCTTTCTGCCCTACAATTTGTGTACATAATAATGTGTTCTTGATGAGTAAAGGCCAGCTAAGGTCCAGTTTCCGTAGGAAGCTGGATATTCCATATCCTGTGCTCATACACTGGATCAAGGCCAATAATTGACAATGTCAACCACAATTGTTGACAGCACCCTAATCTGCCTAGGGAGACATTTTTCCACTCTTTAATGTCATATCCTCCTGAGGTTAATTCCATTTTATATGCTTGGGCAGAGAAATTGAACATGTATTCTATCACTCCCTTTCATTCTTATGGGCAACAATCGAAAGTACATCTTAATTCTAACATTTCTCTATATAAATGATCATTTCTATGCTATGATTTGGGATTATAATAGTGACTTATTAATGAATAAATGCTAGCTAAGCTACAAATGCTTCACAGCCTGTGTCTACACATATAATAACAAAATATCACACTGGAACCCAAAACTATTTATAAAGCCCCAGTCTGGCCAGGATCCAATCTTATTTACTCTCTTATGTGAAATCAACCCTGCTGTTTATTGCTTTGTAACGGCACGCACAGAGAAACTGGACATGGATTCACTCTCTCTCATTACTTCTTATGGACACCAAGAATTCAGTACCTGTTAATGCCTATAATTTTCTAAATACAACTGAACAATTTTTGTGCCATGATTTCTTATTCTAAGAGTGAGTGCTCTTTTAGAAAACCAACTTTATTTTATTTTGAAAAATAATTGCAAATTCAAGGACAAAACTCAGAAACAAAGACAGAAACAGTAACATACAACAATACATATGTTACAGTCAAATAAGAATTGCTGATTAACAATGGTTGACATATTATCTGTTTTTATCCTCAAATCTGTTGTTCACGATATCAGATAGAGTTATATAAGATTGAAAATATAATTAAATACTACCACTGGATTTCAAGAAACCATAAAATTTTGTTATTCTCTCTTTTCTTTCTTTTCAACCTGTTTTCTTAAATATTTAATTTAAAGAGAGTATAGTAATAATTGATATGACATTAGAAATGGTAAACACTTAGAAGACAAAGATGACAGGTATACTCATGGTCTTTGTATTACACATTTTTGTCCTCGGTGTAGTTGCTTATTTTGGTGACAACATATAGTGTTAGACCAGATGAAAATTCTACACATTGACTACTATCTTCAAAACACTGATGTAAATTTTTAGTGCAATCACTCCAGCTGTCCTGTATATATACTTGTGCGATTTTCCCATTAATTATTTCCTATCTTTACTCCTTTCTCTCATCTTCATTGTTTATTTCTTATGTTCTGTTTCTTCCATTGAACATATTTGGCCCCTTTTTCAAAAATAAGATGGCTGTATGTTTTTATCATTGTTTCTGCATTTTTTAATCTCTTCCATCAATCCTCGGGTCTGTTTTTTCCAGTACCATGTTGATTTTTTTTTTTTACAATAACTTTGTAGTATAATTCCAAATCAGTGACTGTAATGTCCCATGCCTTGCTCTTGTTGACCAGGATTACCTTTGCTACTCTGTCTTTCTTGTTCCAAATAAATATTATGTTATTCTAGATATGTGAGCTATGAACACGTCTTTGACTTCTTTTGTTAGATTAATTACTAGATATTTCATTTTTGGATGCTACTGGGAAGGGTATTACTTCTTAATTTGTCTGTCAGTGTGTTTGTTATATGTTTGAAGGAATGCTATTGATTTTTGGTATTCACATTGTAACCTGCTATGTTAATGAATTTGTTTATTAATTCTAGGAGCGTCTTGGTGGAGTTTTTACAGATCCTAAAAGTAGAGAATCATGTCATCTGCAATTAATGATAGTTTAACTTCTTGTTTACCTATTCTTATTCCTTTTGTTTCTCTCTCTTGTCTAATGACTGTAGTTAATGATTCCAGATTTATATTGAGAAGGAAAAGTGATAGAGGTTATCCTTCTATTGTACCTCAATTTAGAGTAAAATATTAAAGTTTTCCCTACTTAGAATTTTGCTGTCTTTTCAATAGCATTGTTGGATTTCTATCAGACTGAGATAGAGGCTGTACATTCCAATTTTCTGTAGGTCTGTGATTATAAATGAGTGTTGGGCTTTGTCACAAG
>NW_004524845.1:1888434-1889568 GCF_000260255.1 Octodon degus | reverse complement strand
TCTGCCCTTTGTTGTAGATCTTTGCTGTAGTTATAACCTTCACACGTAGTGAAGTTCATGTGGAGCTCTACAGAGTTTGGACTTATCCAGCTGTGTCTGGCTTAGGTCTGGCTGCTGTGCTCTGCTCCTTCCTGCTGTGGACCTGGGCTAGGACTGGGTCTGGGGGTTCCCGGTACTCGGCAGAAATTCCTACTGGGCGGGAGGTGTGGGGCAGGTATAGCGGAGTGGTGGGGGGCTGCCCGACGTGGTGGAGGAGGGTCCAGCCCAAGCTGCGCCTGGGCTGGGACTGGTCCCACAGGTGCAGGGATGCAGGAAGCTCTCCACACACTCACCGGACCTGGGCTAGGACTGGGTCTGCGGGTTCCTGGAAGTCGGCAGTAATTCCCACTGGGTGCGTGGGGTAAGGGAGGTACTGTGGAGTGGTGGGGGGCGGCCCAAGGGGGTGGGAATGGGTCCGGCCCGCGCTGCGCCTGGGCTGGGACTGGACCGCCTTCGCAGGTTAGCAGGAAGCTTTCCACACACTCACCGCACCTGGGCTAGGACTGGGTGTGGCGGTTCCCAGAAGTCGGCAGAAATTCCTACTCGGCGGGCGGATTGGGGGAGATACGGAGGAGTGGTGGCGGGCAGCCTAAGGGGGTGGGAGAGGGTCTGGCCCACGCTGGGCCTGGGCTGGGACTGGTCCCGCCGGGGCAGGTTAGCAGGAAGCTCTCCACACACTCACCGCACCTGGGCTAGGACTGCAATGTGTTCTGAATAGATAAACTGTCTAACCTCCATGCTGTTAGGCATATTGGACCTTCAAAACCCTATCTCCATTGACAGCATAACACATAATCCAAGAAAATAACTCACACTGGAAAATACAATAACATGAAGAGCCCAATACTTCCTTTTGTGTCATCTTTCTCTCTCACTTATGGTTTATTATTCCTGATGTTGATACCACTGCAGGTACTTGCATTGAGAAAGTGCAAACTTATTCTTTCTATCCCATTGATTCTTATGGCTATGAGGTGGTCAGTTCATAATAATGCCTACAGTTGATAATTTCTGCCCTATGACTTGTGTTTCTAAGATTGAATTCTTTTTTTTTTTATTTATTTGAGAGAGAGAGAGAGAGAGAGAGAGAGAGAG
>NW_004524845.1:1883975-1884764 GCF_000260255.1 Octodon degus | reverse complement strand
CTGTGATTATAAATGAGTGTTGGGCTTTGTCACAAGCCTTTTCTGCATCAATGGAGATGATCATGTGGTTTTTAGTTTTCACTCTATTGATATAGTGTATTACATTGATAGATTTTCGAATATTGAACCATCCTTGCATCCCTGGGATGAATTCTACCTGGTCATGGTGTATGATCTTCTTGATGATTTGCTGAATTCTATTTGCTAGGATTTTATTGAGGATTTTTTGTATCTATGTTCATGAGGGAGAATGGCCTGTCATTCTCTTTTTCACTTGATTCATTCTCTGGTGTTGGTATCAGTACAATACTTTGGAATGATTTTGGGAGTATTGATTCTTGTTAAAATTCATGGAAGAATTTAAGGAGTATTGGTATTAAATAATGTCTAAATTTTTTGCATAATAATCTGCAGTAAATCCATCAGGACATAGGGTGTTTTTTCTCTTGAAGTTTTATTATTTTATTATTTCTGGAACCGGGGATTGAACTCAGGCCCTTGTGCTTGCCAGGCAAGGGCTTATTCAACTAAGGCAACTCACCAGCCCCTTCTCTTTAAGGTTTCATCACATTTTCATTGCTAAGTTCCGTTATTTGAATATTATATGTGTGTAGACTCAGCAAAATATTCTAAAAGAGTCCAGTAGCCCATAATAGCATTGGGGCTTCTGTTTAACTGGCAATGTCAGAAATTCTTGACCTGAGTCCCCAACAGCTCAACTTAACAGCATGGCTTTATTTCCTATATTTCGTCTTCATACTTTTCTACTGGATGGTTAAGACCAAGGTA
>NW_004524845.1:1868808-1877575 GCF_000260255.1 Octodon degus | reverse complement strand
ACCGCGGTCCCTGATGCTTTGCCAAGCTTGTTCTAAGTAGGTGCTTCAGACCACTGAGCCATCTCTCCAGCCCCTAAGACTGAATTCTTAATGGAGAAATGTTATCTAAACTATAGAACCTTTCCAACGATGGACCTGCAGCATGCTGTGCAGGCACAGGATCCAGGAAACACTGGAAACTGCACTTATTCACAGAGCCTCACTCTACTGAGATGGCCCATTGTCCAGTCTTTTATATGGAATTATCCCTGATGATGATTTAAATATAACTCCTGGTATAGAGAATGCAGACACTTATTCTTTTTCTCCCAGGGATTTTGATGGGAAGCAGGAAAGCAGTGCCTCTTAATGACTTCAATATGCTAAATACAGCTGATCTTGTATGGCCTAGAATTAATGTTTTTCAGTGTGAGTTCTTAATGGAGAAAGGACCGCTAAGCTCCAGACCTTTTGCAAAGCCTGGATTTCACCAGTTTGTCTCCACATAGAGCATAAAACAAGATTCAGGCCAACAATTCACACTAATAACCACAGTTATTCACAGAGCTCACTGTGCTTGGAGTGGCATCTTGTCCACTGTCTTTCAGGAAATTATTCCCAAGGTTGATGCCACCATAGCTACTTGCTAGGAGAAAGTGGATGTGTATCTTATCTTTCACACTGATTAAACATGGCACAAGGTCTTCAGTATAACTTGATGCCTCCAGTTCTCTAAATACTGCTGATATAGTCTGCCATAGGATTTGTGTTTCTAAGACAGATTTCTTAATGCAGAAAACCCACTCAAGCTCCACGCCATTCGAGAGCATGGCCATTATCCATCCTGTCCTCTTCCTAGGCCAGCATATTGTCATTCTCTTATGGATATTAGCCATAAGTGTAAATATAAAGTGACTGGCTTCACAAAGAAAATAAATGCTTATTCTTTTTCTCCCATTGATTCCTAAGGGCCCTTGGGAGTCAATCCAGCTTAAAGCCCAAAATATTGTAAATAGAGCTGATCATGTCTGCCTTATGATTTGTGCTGCTAACCATGAGTTTTTAATGGCGAACAGCCATCTAAGCTCTAGGTCCTTTGGGAAGCCAGGTAATTACCAGAATCTACAAAAATAGCATAAATAGGTTCCAAGCCAAACTTCACAATGAAATGGCAGTTACTCATAGAGTTTACTCTGGCCAGAGTGTCTCTTATCAACTCCCTTGAGGGCAGTTATTCCTAGGATATTTTTCTGTTGTAGCAGCTTGCACAGCAAAAATGGACACATATATTCTCTATCTTTGATTCCTATGGGCACAAGGTTATCAGTACATCTTGATGCCTATATTTCTCTAAATATAACTTATTGTTTCTTCCCTATTATTTTTGTTTCTCACGGTGTGCTTTTAATGGGAAAAGTCAGCTAAGGTCTGCTTCCATTACGAAGCTGAACTTTCACCATCCTGTTCCCAAATATAATAATTCACAATGAAATATGGAGTTGCTGATAGCACCCTAATGTGCCTAGGGAAACATCTTTTAGAATGTCTGATGTTAAATCATCCCAAAGTAAATGCCATTGTAGATGTTTGAGCAGACAAATTAGCTATTTTTCTATCTCATTCTTTCAATCCTGAAAGCTCCAGTCATTATTACATCTAAATGCTTACAGTTCTCTAAATATAGCTATTTGTTTATTTTCAATGATTCTGGTTTCTTTTTTAGAATTTTCTTTTTAATTAACTTTTTAATTTTTTTATCCATTTTAATGAGAAAAAAGGTAAAATAGCAATGAAGCAGATTTAAAACAGGTTAGTAGTACAGTTACAAAAATTAATACATTACATATTTTTGTCTTCTTAGTAGTTATTCAGAGGAAATATGTAGATATTATGTCTTCTCTATACAATATTAGTACAAATAGTTCTCATTGAACTAAGAGAAAGTAGCTGCATATCTATCCTAAATTTCTTATATATAAATATATTTTTACATGAAAAATGAGACTTTTTTATATTCCCATTTTTTGTTTTCTTTCTTCAGAGATGGGTGTTTCATTGCTGTTAAAGTAGATATATTTGGATAACTCCTTAAAGGACCTTTACATACTTAATGCCAATCCAAATATCGTAGGTATTTAAATTCAGAAAAATAACCCAATATAGTCCAACAGTCCATAGTAGTAGCGAGTTACCAGCAAAACTGGAAATTGTCCACAGTTTTGACTTGAGCCTTTTATAGCTCAGCCTGTTAATATAGCTTCATTTTCTATATCTCGTGGTTACACTTTTCCACCGATTACTTAAGACCAAGATAAGCAAGACCTACATAACTAAAAGTGTAACTTTTGTTCTCTGATAAGTCCATTCACATCCCCTCAGGATTTACCTGAAACCATGTACAGCACCTTGTGGATCTTGTGCTGTGTCAGTCATGTGGTTGAGTCATGGCCATTGCTTGAACAATTTGCTCTCTGTGAAAGACTGAGATGATTTTTTTTTCTCCATAGGTAACTCTCCTTAGGCACACTATTAATCATCAATCACTATCCTCTGTGGCTCAATAACCTCCTTCATCAGAAAATTTGGGATACCACTTAGTTACAGGATGTCACAGCAGAGGTTCTATTATGTCCTGAGTCCACACTGAATGTGAATGACTAGGGTCAAAATATTGGCTATTTTTTTTCTTGAGAAATAAATATAGAAATATCTACATTTCTAATTTTTGGTCTGCAAACTATAGAGGCTAAACATCCAGAATTGAAGCTTACTGATATCATTATCATATAACAGAGGCAGTTAACCTTAACACCATTATCGGTCTGAATAACACATACCTTAAACATAAAATGAAATTGTTATTTTACAACAACCAGGAATGTTCTAAAACTTAAATCCTTATAGAATGTTAAACAACAATTGCACATTTTCTGTTTCTTAGATTTTTATTTTTTCTGGAACCAGGGATTGAACTAAGGCCCTTGTGATTGCCAGGCAAGTGGTTGGTCTACTGAGCCATCTCCCCAGCCTCATTTTTCTTTTCCTATCTGATAGTTTTTATTCAATTTCATGTGAGAAAAACAACAATGGAACAGTTAAAACATGGGTTAGTAGGACAGTTACAATAAATAATACATTGCATACTGTTGTCTGTGTAGTCCCTATGCAGAGGACAAAATGCAGACATAATATTTTGTCAAAACAGTAGTAGCACAAAACTTTAGTTGCATTCAACTAATATAGACAGCCATATATCTAATATATATGTATATATATATATATATATATATATACCAAATGATCATCCATTTATTTTTTAAAATAATTTTCTGGAGAGATCCAATCCTAGCCCAGGACTGGTGAGTGTGTGGGAGAGATCCTGGCTACCCTGGGCCAGTGGGGCCTGCAGATCCCAGCACAAGCGCAGCGTGGGTGAGAACCTCTTTCACCCCCTTGGTATGCTCCCCACCACTCCACAGCAACACCCCCCCACACCACCCACCCAGCAGAAATTTCTGCCACATTACAGGAACCCTCATATCCAGTCCTAGCACAAGTTTGGAGAATGTGTGGGAGCGATTCCGGCTATGTGTTCTGGTGGGACCAGCCTAGGAAAGCATTGGTGATAGCCTCTTAAACACACTTGGGACGCACCCGACCACTCTGCAGCACCCTCCCCACCATGCCAGCTGAGTAGGAATTTCAGGTCATGTTTCATGAACCCAGAGATCCAGTCCTAGCCCAGGGCCATTGAGTGTGTGGGAGAGGTGCCTCTCCCCGCTACTCCACCATGTCAACTTAAGACTCAGCACAGGCATGGCATACAGGCCTGAGGTGAAACCCCTCAGCTGCAATCCCTGAAGAGAGTATAGGGGAGAGAACCACCCAGTTAGTCCAGGAGTAGAACATTTTGCCAGAGGGGCATAAAAGGTTCACTAACAAGGGTATCACCAGGAAGGAGCTGAGCATAGCAGCCAGACCCAAACAAGACACAATTGGATAAATCCAAATTCTGAACATCTGCACCTGAACATCAGTAGGTGCTAAGGTTATAACTGCACCAAATCTCTACAACAAAGGTCAGAGGACAATGCTACACAAAATGCCAATGAGAAGGAGCAAAATGTATTCACAGAACCCAAGCACAACCATAACAAGTGCAGAGGACACTAACGCAGAACAAATTGGGAATCACACAGCTGAAATTAATGAATCAACGGATTCTGAAATAAAGAAACAGCTGCAGAAATGTATAGAGGAACTCAGGAAATGAGAAAACAAATCCCTGAATTAACAACATCTGAAGTAAAGAATCAAATACAGAAGCATATAGAGGAAAATCAATGTGCCCCAACAAATGCAGTGGACTCTAGCTCAGCTCAAATGTATAAGTTAATAGTGTCGATAGTAAGTAAGCAACAACAGAAAGACAGAGGAATTCAGAACAGAATTCTTTTCTACTAGCTCAGCTCAAATGTACGAATTAACAGCATCTATATTAAATAAGCAACAGCAGAAACTTTTAGAGAAACTCAGATCGGAATTTTCTGAAATAAAAGAGTTCTTGGAACTCATACAATCTGAAAGAAAGAATCAACTACAGAAACATAGGAAGTAAACCCAATCTGAAAAAAAAAAACTGCAGTAAAAAAATTAATAATTGCTTCTAAAGAAGACATTGATAAACAAAGAGGAGATTTAAAAATGACAGATTCCTTGAACGAACCATATAGGAAAGAAATAGATCCAACAAAGCAGAGTCAAAGAGATATAGAGGAATTTAAAATTTCAATCACAAGCTCGCAAAACCGTTGAAGTGAAAGTGAAGACAGTTTCAGATCTGGAAGACGCTGATGCACCTAGTAAAAAGGTAAGAAAGGATCTCTTAAAAACAACTAGGATGATGGAAAAATAATAAATCACCTACAAGATGATGCAAAGATGAACAATGTGAGAATAATAGGCATCAATGAGAAAGAAGGAGTCAATACAAATGACATTAAAAAATATGGGCAGAAGTAATATGAGAAAACTTCCCAAATGTGAGGAAACAATCTAATGTTCACTTAAGTGAAGCATACAGAATGCCAAGGAACCTCAAGCCAATGGAAAACACCCCCAGACATATAATAGTCAAGATCCCAGAAATTCAGCACAAAAATAATATACTGAAAGCCGCTAGAGAAAAGCAGATTACATTGAAAGGAAACCCCATCTGACTTATGGCTGACTTCTCTTCACAAACCATGAAGGCAAGAAGAGCATGTAGCAGAGTACTTCAAGTCCCCTGTGGAAACAAATTCCAGCCTAGACTACTGTACCCTGCTAAACTCTCTTTCAAGTTTGATGGAGAAGTGAAATACTGACATGCGAAAGAACAACTAAAGAATTTCATGATGACAAAGCCAAACCTACACAGGATCATGAAAGATGTTCTAGAGGGGTCAACACGATCAGAACTCCAAGAATGAGATCAAAAGCAACAAATTAAATAGGGCAAGGAATTAAACACAGGACAAGAAGACTAAAGGACAACAGGTAAATAACATGTCAATTGTAAGTCAGTACATCTCAATTATAACCATCAATGTAAATGGACTCAATTCACCAATTAAGAGAAATAGACTGGCACAGTGGATTAGGAAACAAAATCCAACAATATGCTGTATACAAGGTATACATTTAACTCATAAAGTCATTCATAGGTTGATAGTCAAAAGAGAACAAAATATTACATGCCCTAGCACATCAGAAAAAAGCAGGGGTAGCAATCCTAATCTCAGACAGTGTCAACTTCAAAACAAGAATGACCAAGCGACGTAAAGAAGGCCATTATATACTGGGCAGGGGAAAAGTTTAAGAGGAAGCGGTAACATAAATATGTGTGCACCAAACACGGGAGCACCCAACTATATAAAGCAAATCTTAATGGACATGAAAAGTCTAACATCCAATACCACAATCTTAACAGCAGACTTTATGACCCCCTTATCCCCAAAAGATAGGTAAACCACACAAAAAATTAACCAATAAATAACAGAACTGAATGAGATCTTGAATCAAAAGGACTTGGTGGACATGTACAGAGTGTTCTACACAAACACAGCTGAATACACATTTTTCTCAGCTGCACATGCGTCATTTCTAAAATCGACCACATACTGGTCCATAGGTCATACTTAAGTATATACAAGAAAACAGAAATTATCCCATGCATATTATCTGACCACAGTGCAGTGAAAATGGAAATAAATGACGAAAGAAACTAGAATAAAACCCCTAAATACAGGGAAAATGAAAGAAACCCTCTTCAGCAAACAATGGTTCACAGACGAAATTAAACAAGAAATTCAACAATATCTACAATTCAATGAAAATTCAAGCACAACTTATCAGAATTTATGGGATACGATGAAAGCATTTCTCAGAGGCAAATTCATAACTGTGAGCTCACATGTTAGTAAAACAGAATGGGAACAAATAAATATCTTAATGCTACAACTCCAAAAACTGGAAATGGAAGAGTAGACCAATCCCAGAGCCCAAAGACGGGAAGAAATCATAAAGATTAGAGCAGAAATTAATTCAATGGAGATGAAGAAAACAATTCAAAAAGTAACAAAGCAAAAAACTGGATCTTCGAAAGATTAAATAAAATCGATAAGTCCCTAGCTAACCTCATCGAAAAGAAAGAAAAAAATTTAAATGCAAGCAATAAGGCATGAAAAGGGTGTAATTACCCAGACCCAGTGGAAATTCAGAAGATTATCAATAGCTAATTCTAGAATCCTTACTTTCACAGATTACAAGACACAGAAGAAATGGACAGATTCCTAGAAATGTACAAATTACCACAACTGAATTGACAAGACATAACCACTCTCAATAAGCCAATAACACACAATGAAATACAAGATGTAATAAAAAAAAGCCTACCAACAAAGAAAATGCAGATATGGATAGATTCACAGATAAATTCTACAAGAAATTTACAGAAGATGTAGTCACTATGCTCCTCACATTATTCAATGAAATTGAAAAGGAAGAAATCCTCCCAAAATCATTCCTGGAGGCTAGTATTATACTAATACAAAACTCGGGAAAGAAGCAACTAAGAAAGAGAACTACAAGCCAATCTCCCTCATGAACATAGATGCCAAAACCTCAATAAAACACTAGCAGAGAGAATAGAGCAAATCATCAAGAAGATCATACACCTTGACCAGCTAAGATTCACCCGAGGGATGAAAGGATGTTTCAATATTCGAAAATCTATAAATGTAGCACACTATATCAGTAGATCAAAAACTAAAAACCACATGATTATCTCAATTGACACAGAAAAGGCTTTCGACAAAGTGCAAAACTCATTCATGTTCAAACTCCTACAGAGAATTGGAATAGATGGCCTCTAGTTCAATCTCATAAAAGCCCCTTATGAAAACCCACTTGCTAAAATAATTCTAAATGGGGAAAAACTGAAATCTTTTACTCGTAGATCTGGTACAAGACAAGGATGCCCTCTATCACCACTCCTATTCACTATTGTTCTCGAATCATCACATAGAGCCATTAGACAAGAGAAAGAGATAAAAGGAATATGAATGGGTAAAGAAGAAGTTAAATTATCACTATTTGTAGATGATATGATGTTTTATTTGGAAGACACAAAAAACTCAACCAAGAAGCTTCTAGAATTAATACAGAAATTCAGTAGCATAGAAGTTTATAAAATCAATACCCAAAAGTCAATTGCATTCCTCTACACAGAAAACAAACACACTGAGAAGGAAATTATAGAAAAAATACCTTTTACAATAGCACTGAGGAAAATGAAATACCTTGGAATTAATCTAAATAAAGAAGTCAATGGTCTTTTCAAGGAAAATTATAGCACTCTGAAAAAATAGATCATAGAGGATTTCAGAAAGTGGAAAGATATTCCATGCTCCCGAATAGGACGAACAAACATTTAAGATGACCATACACCCAAAATTACTGTACAGACTTAATGCAATCCTTATCAAACTACGAACAACATACCTCACGGAGGTGTAGAATCATTGCTAAAAGTTATTTGGAAACACAAAAGACAAAACTGGACAATAAGGAAAAGACAGGAGGCATTACAATTCCTGACTTGAAATTATACTACAAGGCTACTGTAATAAAATCAGGATGATACTGGCAACAAAATAGGCTTGAGGATCAATGGAATAGATTAGAAGATGCTGAAGCCCCTAGGAACAGACTCAGGCACCTTATCTTTGACAAAGGTGTGAAACATATTCACTGGAAGAAAGACAATCTCCTTAAAAAATGGTGCTGGAAAAACTTGCACTAAACATTAAATCGGAGACACTAAATCTCCTGGTAGTGAAATTAGGAGGAACCCTTGAAGACATAGGGATAGGCAAAGTGTTCATGAAAAAATATCAAATCGCACAGGAAAGACTTGAAAGAATTAACAACTGGGACCTGATTTTACTGAAAACATTTTGCACATCAAAAGAAATTACCAGCAAAGTGAAATGGCAACCCACAAACTTGGAAAAAATCATGGAAAATAATTACTCAGACAAAGGTTCTGCTCTCTAGAATTTATAAAGAAATAAAATACACTAGGGCCTCAAAATTTAAACACTCAGTCCAGGAATGGGCATCTGAGATGGGCACACACTTCTCAGAGGGTGAAACCAAAGAAGCGAATAAATATATGAAAAAATGCTCCACATCCCTAGCCATGTGTGAAATGCAAATTAAAACCACATTGAGATATCATCTCACC
>NW_004524845.1:1868018-1868708 GCF_000260255.1 Octodon degus | reverse complement strand
AATATGATAAAAAACATTTAAAAATTAGATTATATTTTAAAAATAGGATAAAGAATTCTATGCTTCCCATGTTTGCACATAGCCCAAAAATGTCACCATATACCACCTTGAAACAGGACAGTCTCACAATATTCCGTTTCCTCTCTCTTGCTTTCATTCACCACCCCCTTCTTCTTGAACATCCACCTAACCGAGAGACATCTTAGCATTAACTGGCATGTCATGACAAGCCGCCCATATTCAGAATACCACAATGACAGGCACGCCCAACATGAAATCACTATTACAAATTATCATCTGCAGTGTAGTACCTTAGTTCACAAGTATCAATATATATAGTTAGTCAGGGTGAGAATCTTTCGAATTAACTCCTAGATTAAAGAATCTGCTGAATATTCTCCAGATCATTGCCTTGCTCATCTTTTATATATAACTACATGGCTTAACATTGTCATGTTCCCTAGCTCATCACCTTTCCCTCTCTTGATTAGTTAGTCCTTCAGATCCTGCTTTCACTTTCCTTGTATTATTTCTTTCTATTTGTATTTCTTCTTTGGAATTCTTAAACTAGGGACACTATACGATATTTACACATGTGTGTCTGGTTTATTTCACTTATGAGTATTGCTCAAGTGGCATCCAGTTCAATATAAAGGCTTGCAGTTTATCATTCTTAATAGCTGAATAATA
>NW_004524845.1:1861110-1864657 GCF_000260255.1 Octodon degus | reverse complement strand
TGAAAAAGATGTGGTATTTTTACACAATGGAGTATTATTGAGCTATAAAGAATGATAAACTTGGAGCTTTTATACTGAAGTGGATGCCACTTGAATATATACTCATGAGTGAAATAAACCAGACACTTATGTGTAAATATCATATAGTTTCCCTAGTATAAGAACTCAAAAGAAGAAATGCAAATAGAAAGGTACAATACAAGAAAAAGGAAAGCAGGAACTCGAGGAATAACTAATTAAGAGAGGGAAAGGAGAAGAGCTAGGAAATATGA
Organism: Octodon degus; assembly: GCF_000260255.1. Taxonomy (NCBI): domain Eukaryota; kingdom Metazoa; phylum Chordata; class Mammalia; order Rodentia; family Octodontidae; genus Octodon; species Octodon degus. The sequence continues at coordinate 1,864,385 of NW_004524845.1, read as the reverse complement.
CAGTGACAAGTAATGTACTTATATGGAGAAGATGGGCAAGGCAATGATCCTGAGAATCTCCAGAAGATTTTTCAATGTAGCAGTTAATTGGAAATATTCTCACCCTGAATAACTCTATATACTGACACATGTGAAGTAAGCAATGGCACTTGAGATGGCAATTTGTAATAGTATTTTCATGCTTGGAGTGCCTGTCATTCTGGTCTTCTGATTATGGGCTGCTTGTCATGACATGCCAGTTGCTGTTGTGCTGTCTCTCTGGTAGATAATTTTTCAAAAACAAGGGTGTGGTGAATGAAGGCAGGAGACAGAAAAATGAATGTTGTGGGTGTTACTGTCCTGCTTCAATGTTGTATATGGTTAAATTTTTGGACTTAATTGTAAACATAAGAATCATATAATTCTTTATGCCTATTTTCAAAATATATTCTAATTTTTAAATGTTTTTTCATCATATTCTGTAGGGACCTAAAGTTAAACATATCAATACTTGATAAAATACCTGTTCTATGTTATGCCTAAGATGTTTCCTATTCAGAGAGATAGTGAGTTTAAGCTTAACAGCCTGGGTTGTATGGTAATAACAATAAACTTCTCTTCTGTATGGTAACTACCTAGTTTTGCAGACCATAATTAGAGAAAAAGGAAGGCTGCAAAAAAAAACCTAAATTTTGACCCTAGCCTTCGAAGTTCAATTAAGATTCTGGACATGAGAACTTGTACTGTAATGTCACGTAACTCCCTATTTTCCCAAATTTTCTTATCAAGGAGATTATGGGGCCAAAGAGGAAAGCGATCGATGATGCAGTGTTCATAAGGAGAGTCACATGGAGAGAAAACATTCTCTCAGCCTTTCACAGACAGCACATTCACCAAGCAATGGCCGTGACTCATCCACATGGCTGACACTGAAAAAGGATCTAAAATCTGAGGTACAGGAACTCAGAATAAATCCTGAGGGGATTTTAATGAACTTATTAGACTCAAAAGCTACAACTCTTGTTGCATATGTCTTGTTTTATCTTGGTCTTAACCATCCAGCAGAGCTTTATGAAAACGATGTATAAGAAGTAAAGCCATGCTGTTATGTTGAGCTATAGGGGACTCAGATCAACAATTTCCGACATTGCCAGTGAAGCGGAAGACCCAATACTATTATGGACTACTGGACTCTTTTAGAATAATTTGCTGAGTTAACACACCTATAATATTCAAATAACGGAACTAAACAAAAAAGGGGGAGACAGACGAATGTCCCTATTTTAATGTATATTCAAAATGGTTAGGATAGATATATAGTTACATTCGCTTAATAAATAGAGGGATTTGTTCTAATAGTGTTTGTAAATAGGATATCATGTTTGCATCTTGTACAGCAAATAACCACTAGGAAGAATGTATGCAATGTGTTAATTTATGATGCTGTCCTACCAATTTGGTTTGAAACTGTCTCATTTCTACCTTTTTCTCAATAAAATTATGGGAAAAAATACTGAACCATTAAAATTCAAAATAATTTTCTTGAGAATCAAATATGGATGAGACAGCTTCAAATTTGATTCTTAGGAGAGTTTGAACAATTAATACATTGCATATTGTTGTCTGCTTATTTATTATTCATAGTACAATATTCAGAAATGTTTTCTTGTCCACAAACACTATTAGTGCAAATCTTTCTATTCACTGAATTAAGAGATTGAAGCCTGATATCTATCCTAACCTTTTTTTTTTTCCAGTATTGGGGATTGAACGCAGGACTCTGTGCTTGCCAGGCAAGTGTTTATCTTACTGAGCTACCTACCTAGCCCTTATCCTAACTATTTTTAATAGATACATCCAAAATGGTCCTCCATTTGTATCCGCATATTTGTTTATTTTTGTCAGAGATGTGTATTCCAATGTCATTTAAATACTGTAGGTGCGTGAATTCAGCAAAATATTCCAACATAGTATAGTAGTCCATAATAGTAGTGGATTTTTATAGTACTGCAAATGTCAGAATTTGTTGACTATAGCCTTTTATAGCTCAGCATATTAATGTGACTTTATTTTTATACTTCTTTTATACACTGTTCTGCTTAGTGTTTAATATCAAGATATAGCAAGACCTATATAACAAGAAGTGTATCTTTTGTAACTGACAAAGTCAGTCAAATCCCTCAGGATTTATCCTGAATCCCGTACTGCCATCTATAGATCGTTTGCCAGTGTCAGCCATAGGTATGATCTGCGACCATTACTTGACGAATTTCATTTTTGTGAAAGCCTGAGAGAATGTTTTATCACAGTGCAACTCTTCTTAGGCACACTCTACATTATTGATAAATTTGCTCTGTGGTCCCATAATCCCACTGAACTGAAAATTTGGGAAACAACTGAGTTAAATGACGCTACAGTACAGGTTCTACTATGTCCTGATTTCTCACTGATATGGAAAGGCTAGGTCCAAAATGTTAGCTGACCTTATAGTCCTTATTTTGCTCTAATTTTTGTTCTGAAAATTAAAGTGTTTAACCCACCATAAGAAAAGCTTAGAGACCCAGTCCTAGCCCAGGTCCGGTGAGTGTGTGGAAAGCTTCGTGCTACCCTGCGACGGCAGGAAAAGTACCAGCCCAGGTGCAGCGTGGGCCAGACCCTCTCCCACCCCCTCGGGCCAACCCCCACCACTCCGCAGTACCTTCCCCACCCCACCCGCCGAGTAGGAATTTCTGACGAGTTCTGGGAAACCCCAGACCCAGTCCTACCCAGGTCCAGGGAGTGTGTGGAGAGCTTCCTGCTACCTTGCGCTGGCGGAAACAATCCCAGCCCAGGCAAAGCATGGGCCGGACCCTCTCCCAACCCCTCGGGCCACAACCCACCACTCCGCAGTAACTTCCCACCCCGCCTGCTGAGTAGGAATTTTGCAGTGTTCCAGGAACCCACGGACCCAGTCTTAGCCCAGGTTCAGTGAGTGTGTGGGAGAGCTTCCTCTTTCTCCTACTTCACCTTGCCCCCTCAAGGCACAGCTCAGGCCTCGCACACATACCTGAGGTGTAACCCAGCAGCTGCAATCCCGTAGAGAGTGTAGAGGATAGATGCACCCAGCTAGTCCAGTAGCAGAACATCTTTCCACAGGAACACAACATATTTACCCTCAAGGGCAGCAGCGGGGAGGAGCTGAGAATAGCAACCAGACCTGAGCCAGATGCAGCTGGATGAGTCCAAACTTTGTAGAGCTGCACCTGAACTTCAGTACGTGCGAAGGCTATAACTACAGCAAAGATCTACAACAAAGG
>NW_004524845.1:1839707-1855456 GCF_000260255.1 Octodon degus | reverse complement strand
GAACTAAGCTACTGCACTGCAGATGGTAATTTTAACAGTAGTTTCATGTTTGGAGTGCCTGTCATTCTGGTAGTCTGAATATGGGCGGCTTGTCATGACATGCCATTTACTGCTATGATGTCTCTCAGGAAGGTGGATGTTCAAGAAGAAGGGCGTGGTGAATGAAAGCAAGAGACAGTAAAAGGAATATTGTGGGACTGTCCTGCTTCAAGGTTGTATATGGTAAGATTTTTTGACTTATGTGCAAACATGAGAAGTGTAGAATTCTTTATCCTATTTTTGAAATATCATGTAATCTCTAAAATGTTTTTTATCATATTATGCAGGGACTTAAATTTCAACATATCAATACTTGATGAAAAATACCTGCTCCTTATGATGCCTAAGATGTTAGAAATGCAGTGAGATAGTGAGGTTAAGCTTAATAGCCTCAATTGGTTGATAATAACTATAATCTTGTCTTCTGGATGGTTAACAACCTCAGTTTGGATACCAAAATTATAGAAAAATGAGGGCTACAAGGAAAGCGAACAGTTTGGCCCGAACCTTCTAAGGTCAATTAAGATTTAGGACTTATGAGAACTTGTACTGTAACGTCATGTACCTCGGTAGTGCCCCAAATTTTCTGATCAAGAAGATTATGGGGCCAAAGAGGAAAGTGATCAATGACGTAGAGTGTGCCTAAGGAGAGTCACAAGGGGAGAAAACACTCTCTCAGACTTTCACAGAGAGCACATTGGCCAAACAATGGCCGTGACTCATCCACATGGCTGACTCTAACAAAGATTCTACAATCTGAGGTACAGTATCTCAGGATAAATCCTGACGGGATTTCACTGACCTTCTCAGACCCAAAAGCTACAACTCTTCTTGCACAGGTCCTGTTTTACCTTGGTCTTAACCATCCAGTAGAAAAGTATGAAGATGAAATATAGGAAGTAAAGCCATGCTGTTATTTTGAGCTGTGGAGGACTCGGTTCAATAATTTCTGACATTGCCAGTTAAACATAGGACCCAATGCTATTATGGTCTGCTGGACCATTTTGGAATGTTTTGCTGAGTTTACACATCTATAATATTCAATAACGAAACTTAGAAATATAGGATATACAGATGAATGTCCATTTTGTATCTGTGTATTCAGGGTGGTTAGGTTAGATATATAGTTGCATTCTCTTAATGAATAGAATGATTTGTTCTAATGGTGTTTGTAAATAGGATCTCAAGTCCGCATCTTGTACATCAATTAACCACCAAGAAGAATATATGCAGTGTGTTATTTGTTGAAACTGTACTTACGATTTGATTTGGAACTGTCTCATTGCTATCTGTTTATCAATAAAAAATGAGAGAGGGATTTTTGAAGAGCTAGGAAACATGATAAGGTCAAGCCATACAGTTATATGTAAAGGATGAGGAAGGCAAAGATCCTGAGAATATTGAGAATGTTTTTTAATCTGGCAGTTAATTGGAAAGATTCTCACCCTGGCTAATTATATATACTGATACCTGTGAACTAAGCTACTGCACTGCAGATGGTAATTTGTAACAGTAGTTTCATATTTGGAGTGTCTGTCATTCTGGTAGTCTGAATATGGGCGGCTTGTCATGACATGCCATTTACTGCTTTGATGTCTCTCGGGTAGGTGGATGTTCAAGAAGAAGGGGGTGGTGAATGAAAGCTAGAGACAGGAAAAGGAATATTGTGGGACTGTCCTGTTTCAAGGTTGTATATGGAGATTTTTGGACTTATGTGCAAACATGAGAAGTAAAGAATTCTTTATCCTATTTTTAAAATATAATCTGATTTTTAATGTTTTTTATCATATTATGTAGGGATTTAAAGTTCAACATATCAATACTTGATGAAAAATATCTGTTCCTTATTATGCCTAAGATGTTTGAAATGCAGTGAGATAGTGCAGTTAAGCTTAATAACCTAAATCGTTTGATAATAACAATAAGCTTGTCTTCTGGATGGTTAACAACCTAAGTTTGCAGACCAAAGTTAGAGAAGAAGGAGGGCTACAAGGAAAGCCAACATTTTGACCCTAACCTTCTAAGATCAATTAAGACTCAGGACATATGAGAACTTGTACTGTAATATCATGTACCTCGGTAGTGTCCCAGATTTTCTGATTAAAAAGATTATGGGGCCAAAGAGGAAAGTGATCGATGACGTATAGTGGGCCTAAGGAGAGTCACATGGGGAGAAGACACTCTCTCCGGCTTTCACAGAGAGCACATTGGCCAAGCAATGGCCGTTACTCATCCACATGTCTGACACTCCAAAGGTTCTACAATCTGAGGTACAGCATCTCAGGGTAAATCCTGAGGGCGTTTCCCTGACCTTCTCACACCAAAAAGCTACAACTCTTATTGCACAGGTTCTGATTTACCTTGGTCTTAACCATCCAGCAGAAAAGAATGAAGACGAAATATAGGAAGTAAAGACATGCTGTTATGTTGAGCTGTGGGGGACTCATGTCAACAATTTCTGACATTGCCGGTTAAACAGAAGACCCAATGCTATTATGGTCTACTGGACTCTTTTTGAATATTTTGCTGTGTTTACACACCTATAATATTCAATAACAGACCTTCGAAAAAATAGGATATACAGATGAATGTCCATTTTGTATCTGTGTATTCAAAGTGGTTAGGATAGATATATAGTTGCATTCTCTTAATGGATAGAATGATTTGTTCTAATGGTGTTTATATATATTATCTGAAGTCCGCATCTTGTACAGCAATTAACCACTAAGAAGAATATACGCGGTGTGTTATTTGTTCAAATTGTACTTCCGATTTGATTTGAAACTCTCTCATTGGTGTTTATCAATAAAATTTTGAAAAAAAAATGAAAACCTTATTATTATTATCCTACAACATAGGTAGTTCAGCTTAATGTCACTATGTGTTTGAATATCAAACGGTTTACACATAACATGGAAAAGATATTTACATGAAGAATTGATATGTTAAATTTAAGTCCTACAGAATATGAAGAAATATAATTAAAAAATAAAAAAACATTTGATAGGAATTAACAATTACATATTTTTGCATAGAAATCTAATCATATACAGCATTATAAGTGAACAGTCCTATGACTTTTTTCTTCTTTCTTGTTTTCTTTTATTACCCATTTACCCATCATTTACTTAAGAGACAGTGTGACAGTAATTGATTTGACATGAAAAGCACTATGTATTTAGAAGCCCAGAATGACAGGCATTTCAAACATGAACATAGTATTACACATTGCTATATTCAGTGCAGTTATTTAGTTCACAGATATGAGCATATAGAATTAGTCACCGTGAAAATCCTACCAATTATTTGCTAGTTTCAAAAATGTGCTGCCTATTCTCAGGATCATTGCCTTGCCCATCTTGCACATATAAATGTATGGCGTTTCCCCTGTTATGTTTCCTAGGTTTTTGACCTGTTCTCTCTTCGTTGTAAACTACTTAAGTTCTTCCTTTCCTTTTAATTATGTTACACTTTTCTATTTTTATTTCTGCTTTTGAGTTCTTACACTAGGAAAACTATACAATAATTACACATGTGGGTCTGTTTTATTTCAATTATGAGTGTAACTTCAAGTGGCATCCACTTAAATATAAATGCTTCGAGTTTATCATTCTTTATAGCTGAAAGAATTTGTTACATAGAAATACTACATCTTTTTCATCCATTCCTCAGGTGATGAGTATATTGGTTGTTTCCAAATTTGGGTACCACAAATTTTGCTGCTATCAAAATACTTGCACGTATATCACTACGATATGAAGTTTCCAGTTCCTCCGGGAAATTTCCAAGTAGGGGGAAGGCTGGTTTGAATGGGATTTCCAGTCCTAATTTTTAAAGGATTCTCCACATTTATTTCCAAAATGGATGCTCCAGTCTACATTTCCACCATTCCAAAGGGAGAAGGGTTCCCTTTTCCCCACAGCCTCTCCAACATTAGTTGTTGCTTGCTTTCTTTATGATAGCCATTCTTTCTGGGTGAGAGGGTATCTCAGGGTTGTTTTAATTTTCAATTCATGGATGGCTAGTGATGTGGAGCATTTCTTCATATATTTATTCACTTCTTTAACTTCGTCCTCTGAGCGTTGTATGTTCATCTCGGATACCTATTTCTGGATTGAGTCTTTAAATTTTGGAGCTCTAATGTTTCTCAATTCTTTATAAATTCTAGAGAACACAACTTTTTCCGAGTGTTCATTAGTTAGGATTTTTTCCAAATTTGCTGGTTGTCTTTTCACTTTGTTGGTAATTTCTTTTCACGTGCAAAAACTTCTCAATAAAAGGAGGTTCTACTTGTTAATTCTTTCAAATATTACCCGTGTGATTTGATTTTTGTTCTTGAACTCTTTGCCTACCCCTATGTCTTCAAGATTTTCTCCTACTTTCTCTTCTAGGAGATTTAGTATTTCCCCCTTAATGTTTAGATCTTTAATCCATTTTGACCTTAGCATAGTGCATTGTGGTAGATCTGGGTCAAGTTTTAATTTTCAGCAAGTAGAGAGTCAGTTTCTCCTGCACTATTTTTTAAAGAGGCTATTTTTCTTCCAGTAAGCATGTTTAGCCCCTTTGTTGAAGATAAGTTGGCTGAGTGTATTGAGTTGCTTCTGCAACTTCTAATCTATCTCATTGATCCTCAGGTCTATTTTATTGCCAATACCATGCTAATTTTATCACAGTTTTTTTTAGTTTAATTTCAAGTCAGGAATTGTAAAACCTTGTGCCTTGTCTTTGTTGCCCAGGATTGCCTTGTTATCCTATGTGTTTTCTGGTTCCAAATAAATTTTAGGAAAGATTTCTTTAGCTATGTTAGGTATGTTGTTGGTAGTTTGATAAGGATTGCATTAAATCTCTACAGTAATTTTGGGATTATCTTCACAATCTTCGCAATGTTGTTTCTTCCTATCCAGGAACATGGAATTTCCATTTTCTGAAATCCTCTGTGATCTTTTTAAGTGTACTATAAATTTTCCTTGAAAGGATCTTTGACTTCTTCAGTTAGATTAATTCCAAACTATTTCATTTTCCATGGTACTAATGTAAAAGGTTTTGTTTCTGTAACTTCCCTCTCTGGTCCTTTGCTTACATCCTTCTTTTTTTTTCTTCAGAGATAAGTGTGCAATTGTTAGAAAAGATGTGTTTGGAGAATTCTTTAAAACCTTTTCATACCTGATGTGCATTCAAATATGGTAGGCACTTTAATTAAGCAAAATAACCCAATACAGGCTAATAGTCCATAGTAATAGTGGGTTGTCACCAGAACTGGCAAATGTCTGATGTTGTTAACTTCAGTCTTTTACAGTCCACCCTTTTATAGCTCAGAATAGTAATATGGCATTACCTTTCATGCCTTGTAGTTATACTTTTCTGCTGGATGGTTAAGACCAAAATAAAGGTAGAACTGTATAAGTAAAAATGTAACTTTTGTATCTGGAAAGGTCCGTTAAATACCCCAAGAATTTACCCTGAAACCATGTACCGCACCTAATAGATCTTTTGTCAGTGTCAGCCATCTGGGTGAATCATGGCCATTACTTGATCAATTTGATTTCTGTGAAAGCCTGAAAAGATATTTTGTCTCTTGGTGACCTTCCTCAGGCAAACTGTACCACATCAATCACTTTCCTGTGTGGCTCCATATTCTCTTTGATCAAAAAATTTGGGACACCACTGAGATACAAAGTGTCACAGCGCAGGTTCACTTATGTCCTGAGTCCTCACTAACCTTGAAAAGTTAGGGCCAAAATATTGGCTATCCTTGTAACCTCTCTTTGTCTCTAATTTTTGATCTGCAAATCTTAGTTATGAAACATCCAGAAGAGGTTTAATGATATTATTATCATGCAACAGAGGCAGTTGAGCTTAACATTACTATCTGTGTGAATATCAAACACTTTAGACATAACAGGGAACCACTATTTTCCAACAACCATGGATACTGTAAAATTTATATCCCTATAGAATGTGAAAGAAACTTACAATTTTACACAGAAATTTAGACATCAAACTGTTTATAACATTGCATCAGGAAAATCATATTTCTCATGTCTCTTTTTTGCTTTTATTACCTTTTTTCTTATCAAATACTACCTTTAAAGAGAGAACAGCAATAATTGATTTGACATTAGAAGCAACATGCATTTGGAAGACCAAAATGATAGATATTTCAAGCATGGTTTTAGTATTACTCATTGCTATCCTCAGTTTAGTTGCTTAGTTCACAGATATCAGCATATATAATTAGCCAGGGTGAGAATTCTACCCATCAACTGCTATTTTCAACAACATGATGAAGATTCATAAGAACATTGGCATAGCCATCTTCTTTATATAAATGTGTGGTTTTGCCTCTGCCATATTTCCTAAATTTTCCCCTGTTTTTCTTCTTTGATGTTTAATCCTAAAATTCTGACTTTCCATTTAACTGTGTTATAACTTTCTTTCTTTCTTTTTTTTTTTTTTTAGTGTTTACACTAGGGAGACAATACAATGTTTACACATGTGGGACTGATTTATTTCACTTATGTATATAGCTTCCACAAGTTATATAAGTTGTATCCACTTACCTAAGAAGTCTTCAAAATTATATTTATTTATAGCTGAGTAATACTCCATTGTATTAAAACCTCCACTTCTTCATTATCCATTCCTCAGGTGATGGGCATTTTGATTGTTTCCGAGATTTAGCTGTCACAATTTGTGTTGCTATAAACATAGACTCACATATATCACTGTGATGTGATGTTTTCACTTCTTTTGGGAAAATTTCCAAAAGGGGGATAGCTGAATATGTTGGGGGTTTTTTCTTTGTATTTTAGGCAGAGGTCTACAGGGTGTTTAGTGTCTCACTACTAAATTGGGATCATAGTGATTCTCCTATTTACAACCTCCCAATAACTGGGATTACAGGTGCTCACCACCAGGCCCAGTCTCAATTGCCCTCTTAGCATGCCCTGAGGGCAAGGCTGGCACAGCAGGCCTGTAATTGGATTGAAAGAGATTTCTAGTCTTAGATTTTGGGGAAATCACCACACTGATTTCATAATAGCTGCTACAGTATACAGTCCCACCAAAAGGGGAGAAGTGTTCCTATTTGCACACAACCTCTCCAACATTTGTTGTTGGTTGATTTCTTTATAATTGCCATTCTTCCTGGGGTGAGAGACTATCTCAATGGTGTTTTAATTTGCATTTCACAAATGGCTAATGTTTTGGAGCATTGTTTTCTGTATTGCTGTGCTTCTTATATTTCTTCATCTGAGAAGTGTGTGTTCATCTCCGATACTAACTTTGGATTTGTTCTTTAAATTTGGGGTCCATAACATTTTTTAGTTCTTTCTAAATTCTAGATAGAACAGCTTTGCCTGAGTGATTACTAGTTAAGACATTTTTCCAAATCTGTTGGTTGTCATTTCACTCTGTTGGTAATTTCTTTTGACATGCAAATCTTCTCAATAATAGGATGTCCCAGTCATTAGTACTTTGAATTATTTCCTACACGGTATGATTTTTGTTCATGAACTGTTTGCCTACCCTATGTCTTCAGGATTTCCACATACTTTTTCTTCAGGAGATTTAGTGTTTCAGCTTTAATGTTTAGATCTTTGATCGATTTTGAATTTTCTATAATGCATGGTGATAGACACGGGTCAAGTTTTAGTTTTCATCATGTAGAGATCCACTTTCTTCAGCATAATTTGTAAAAAAGATTATCTTTCTTCCTTCAAACATATTTGGTGATTTTGTCAAAGATGAAATGGCTGAGCATGTTTGTAGCTGCATGTGTGTCTTCCAAAATATTCCATTGATCATAAGGTCGACTTTTTTGTCAGTACCATGAAGACTTTATCACAGTAGTGCTATAGAATAATTTCAAGTCAGGAATTGTAATGCCTCATGCCTTGCCATTGTTGCCCAGGATTGCCTTTGCTATTCTAGGATTTTCTGGAGCCAAATAAATTTTAGGAATGATTTCTCTTGGTCTGTGATATATGTTGTGCATATTATGATAAGGATTGCATTAAATCTGTATGGCAATATTGGGAGTATGACCATCTTGACAAGATTGGTTCTTCTTATCCAGAAGCATGTATTAACTTTCCATTTTCTGAAATCCTCTGTGATCACTTTTTTCAGACTTCTGTAATTTTCATTGAATAGATCTTTTATTTCTTTAGTTAGATTAATTCCTAAGTATTTCTTTTTCCCAAGTGCTATTTTAAAGGGTTTTGTTTCTCTAAATTCTCTTTCACTGTGCTTGTTGTCTATGTAGAGGAATGGTATTGACTTTGGTGTATTGATTTTTCAGGCTGCTATGCTACTAAATTTGGGAACTAATTCTAGTACTTTCTTGTTGGAGGTTTTGGGTCTTCCAAGTAGAGAATAATGTCATCTTCAAATAGTGATAGTTTTACTTCTTGTTTACCAATTTTTATTCCTGTTATTCTCTCCTTTTTCTAAAATCTCTATCTAAGGATTCCAGAACTATATTGAATAGGAGTGGAGAAAGAGGATATCTTTGTCTTGCATATGATCTTGAAGTAAAAAAAAAATTAAAATTTTCCCCATTTAGAATTATGTTAGCAGTTGGATTGTTATAGATGACTTTTATGAGATTGAAGCACAGGCTTTGTATTCCAATTTTCTGCAGGATTATTATGATGAATGAGTCTTGGACTTTTCTGAAAGCCTTTTCTGCAGTAATTGAGATGATTCTGCTCTTTCCCATCTTGCAAGATGGTTGGTGAAATATCTGAGAAGGCATACACTTGAGAGAAGAAACCTGAAGCCCAGAAGCCTTTGTCCAGTGGTACTGGCAAAAAGGGTAAGGTGAAGATGGCAAAAAAAAAAAATATCACAGAAGTGGCAGCCCCACTGTAGCCCAAATCCTGTCCTGGTTAGAGGAATTGGCAGATACTCCTGATCTGCTATGTATTCCAGAAAGGCTTTGTACAAGTGAAAGTACACAGCTGCTAAATCAAAGGTTGAGAAGAAAAAGAATAAATTTCTTGCTATAATCACAAAGTCAGTTGGTGGGGACAAGAATGGAGGTAGCCTGGTGGTTCAGCTTTGAAAAATGCCAAAATACTACTGTACTGAAGATGTGCCCCGAAAATTCTTGAGCCATGGTTAAGAAACCCTTCAGTAAGCATGTGCAGAAACATCGAGCTATCCTCACTCCCAGCACCATCTTGATCTTCTGCAGTGGGCATCACAGAGGCAAGAGAGTGATCTTCCTGAAGCAGTTAGAGAGTGGCTTGCTACTTGTGGCTGGGCCTTTTAGCCTTAATCCTGTTCCTCTACATAGAACACATTAGAAATTTGTCATTGCCACCTCTACAAAAATTACCATCAGCAAAGTGAAAATCCCCAAACACCTTACTGATGCGTACTTCAAGAAGAAGAAGCTGTGGTAGCCCAGACACCAGGAGGGTGAGAACTTCAACACCAAGAAAGAGAGATACCAAATTTCAGAGCAGCACAAGGTGGATCATAAAGCGGTGGACTCACATATTTTTGCAAAAATTAAAGCTGTTTCTCATCTCTGGGGCTACTTGCAATCCGTTTTTGCTCTGGCAAATGGAATTTAACCTCATAAATTAGTGTTCTAAATTACCTGCTAAGAACCTCTTTAAATAACTGATACATTAAAAAAGACGATCCTGTGGTTCTGGCATTTGGCTCTAATTATATAGTGCATTGCATTTATAGATTTGAGTATGTTGAACCTACCTTACATCCCTGGAATGAATCCTACCTGACCATGGAAGATAATCTTCTTGATGATTTGCTGTATTCTATCTGCTAGGATATTATTGAGGATTTTCCATCTATGTTCACGAGGGAGATTTGCCTATAGTTCTTTTTTTAGTTGCATCTTTCTCTGCTTTTGGTATCAGTATAGTACTTGCCTCCAAGAATCATATTGGGTGAATTGTTTGATTTTTAATTACTTTGAAGAGCTTGAGGAGTATTTGGTTTATATCTTCTGTAAAATTTCCTGTAGATTTCAGCTGTAAATCCATCAGGACCTGAACTTTTCTTTGTCTTTAGGGGTATTTTAATTGCATTTTGAGTTTGAGTGGCGGATATTGAGTAATTCAGAATTTTTATATCTTATTTATTTTTGGTAATTCGTATTTTTCTGTTAAGGTCTGTGCACTTCTCTGTTTTTGATTACATGAGTGTACAGATTTTCACAATAGCTATTGATGCATTTCTTAATTTCTGCAGGGTCCATAGTATCACCCTTTTCATTCCTTATTGCTTAAATTTTATATTTTTCTTATCTATTTTCAATGAGGCTAGCCTGGGGCTTCTCAGTTTTATTTAATGATACAAAGAATCAAATATTTGATTCATTAATTCTTTGTATTGTTTTCTTCATCTTGATTGCATTAATTTCTGCTCTGATCTTTGTAATTTCTTTCACCTTGGTGCTTCAAGTTTGGTTTGCTCTTCTGTTTCTAGACATTTGATGTGAAGAATTAGAGTATATATTTGTTTCCATTCTGTTTTACTAATGTTTAAGTTCACTGCTGTAAAATGCTCTCTAACTGCTTTGCTCCATCCATAAGTTTCGATAATTTGTACTTGAATATTCATTGAATTGCAGATGTTGTTTACTTTATTGTTTGATTTCAACTGTAACTCATTTCTTGCTGAGGAAGGTGTTTAATTCCCATATATTTATGGGGATTCTGTGGTTTCTTTTTCATTTATTTAGAGTTTCACTTCACTGTAGTCAGATAATATGCATGGGATAATTTCTGTTTTCTTGCATATACTTAAGCATGACCTATGAACTAGTATGCTGTCTATTTTAGAAAATATCCCCTGTGCAGCTGAAAAAAGTATGTATTCAGATGTGGTTGGGTGGAGTGCTCAGTATATTGTCCACTAAGTTCATTTGTTAAAAGTTCTGGTTCAGTTCTGCATCTTCGTTGTTAACTTTTGTCTGATTGCCCTATTTTTTTCCTTTGTTTGGTTTTTGCTTTGACATAAGGATGTTTTAAGGTCTACTGTTAAGATTATGGTATTGGACATTAGATTTTTCATTTTTTTTGTCTTTCACATTTATCTTGGGCGCTCCCTTGTTTGGTGCATACATATTTATGACTATTATGTCTCTCTCTTGTGTTTTTCCCCTAATGAGTATGTAGTTGCCTTATTTATTTCATTTGATCATTCCTACACTAAAGTTCAGATTGTATGTGAACATGATTACTATCCCTGCTTTTCTCTGAGGTGCAGGGGCCTGTAGTGCTGTTTTCCACCCTTCAACTTTCAGGCTACAAATTTCTTTATGTATGAGTTAAGTGTGTTTCTTGTGTACAGCACAATATTGGATTTTACTTCCTATTGCACTCTGCTGTCTATTTCTTTTAATTGGTGAATTAAGAATATTCACATTGATGCTTATAATTGAGATGTATTGACTTACGATTGACATGTTATTTACCTGCTGTTGTTTACTCATTTTTCTCCTCTGTTTAATTGTATACACTATTTGGGGGGTTCTTTTAGTTCCTATTCTTGGAATTGTGGTAATTTTGATCCCTCTCTAGATTATCTTTAGTAGTCTGTATAGGGTTGGCTTTGTCATCATGAAATTCTTTAGTCATTCTTTGTTAAGGAAGTTTCCCTTCTCCATCAAACTTGAAAGAGACTTTGGCAGGTTATAGCATTCTGGCCTGGAATTCATTTTCTTGGAGGACTTGAAGTTTTTTCCTCTATGCACTGGACTTCATGGTCTTTGAAGAGAAGTCAGAGTTATTCTAATGGGTTTTCTTTTAAGTGTGATCTGTTTATTTCTTTAGTGTCTTTTAGTATATTTGTACTATATGTTTTTGGGCTGGATTTCTGGGATCTTGACTATTACATGTCTGGGTGTTTCTTTTTTATACGTTTGAGAAACAAACAGCAATGAGACAGATTCAATCTGATTACTAGTACAGTTTCAGTACTAAATACATTGCATATTGTTGTCTTAGTGGTTATTCATTGTGCAAGATGCAGACATGGTATCCTATCCACAAACACTACTAGAACAAATCTTTGTATTCATTGAATTAAGAGAATGTAACTGTATATCTATCCTAATATGAATATACGGATACAAAATGGCCCTTCATTTGTATCCCGTTTTTTGTTTAGTTTTGTCAGAAAAGGGTATTCCATTGTGATTTAAATATCGTAGGTGGGTGAATTCAGCAAAATATTCAAATATAGTTCAGCAATTCATAATAGTAGTGGGTTTTCTGTAAGACTGTCAATGTCAGAATTTGTTGACTTGAGCCTTTTACAGCTCAGCATATTAATATGGCTTTATTTTTTTACTTCGTTCCTATACTTTTCTACCGGATGTTTAAGACCAAGATAAAGCAAGATATAACAAGAATTGTAACTTCTGTATCTGACAAGGTCATTCAAATCCCCTCAAGATTTAGCTTGAAACCATACACCACACTTTGTAGATCTTTTGTCAGTGTCAGCCATGTGGATGAATCATGGCCATTGCTGGAACAATTTTCTCCCTGTAAAAGGCTGAAAGAATGTTTTCTCTCCAAGTGTTTCTTCTTAGGCACACTCTACATCATTGATCACTTTCTTCTGTGGCTCCATAATCTCTTTGATCAGAAAATTCGGGACACAACTGAGTTACATGATGTTACTATACAGGTTCTCCTATGTCTTGAGTCTTCACTACCTTGAATGTCTAGGGCCAAAATATTGGCTTTTCTGCAGCCCTTCTTTTTCTGTAATTTTTAGTCTGCAAATTTAGGTTTTTAACTCTACCAAAGAGAAGCTTATCGTATTACCCTACAACATAGGCAGTTGATTTGAACCTATCTGTCTGAATATCAAACATCTTGAGCATAACATGAAACATGTATTTTCCATCAAGTAATGATATGTTAAACTTTAAGTCCTTACAGAATATGAACAAAAAACTAAAAAACAAAAAATATTTTTAAAAAATGAATAAACAATTGCATATTTTTTACACAGAAATTTAGATATCTAACCTTATACAGCATTGTAGCAGGACATTCCGATGACTTTTTTATCTTGTCTCTTGTTTTCATTTACTACACTTTTTTAACCAATGTTTTCTTGAGAGACAATATGGCAGTAATTGATATGCCATGACAGTCAGTACATATTTAGAAGTCCAGAATGGCCGGCAAACCAAGTATGACCCTTCTATTACACATTCCTATTTTCAGTGCATTTGCTTATGTTACAGGTATCAGTATATATAGTTATTCAGGATGAAAATCTTACCAAGTAACTACTACTTTCAAAAACCTGCTAATGTTTCTCAGGATCATTTCTTTACCCATCTTGTGCATATAAATGTATGACTTTGCTCCTTCATGTTTCTTAGCTTTTCTCCTTGCCCTCTCTTTGTTGTCTAATGCTCAATTTATAGCTTTCCTTTTAATTTTGCTATACCTTTCTATTTTTATTTCTTCTTTTGAGTTGTTATACTAGGGAGACTATACAATATTTACATATACAGGCCTGGTTTATTTCACTTATGAGTAATCTTCATGTGGCATGCATTTAAATTATAAATGCTTTGAGTTTATCATTCTTTATTGCTGAGTAATACTGCACTTTATAAAAATACCCCATCTTTATCATCAATTCCTCAGGTGACAGGCATCTTGGTTGTTTCCAAGATTTGGCTATCATAAATTGTGCTGCTATAAACATAGATACACATATATCACTATGATATGGTATTTTCAGTTCCTCTGGGAAAATTCCCAGGAGAGGATAGCTGGCTTGAATGGGATTTCCAGTCCTAATTTTTTTAAGGAATTCTCCACACTGATTTCCATAATGGTTGCACCTGTCTACCTTCCCACCAGCAGCGGAAAAGATTTCGTTTTTCCCCACAAACCCTCCAGCATTTGATTTTGACCGATTTCTTTATGAGAGGTATTGTTTCTGGGGTGAGATGGTATCTCAATGTTGTTTTAATTTTCATTTCATGGGTGCTTAGTGATGTGAAGCATTTTTTTCATATATTTATTAGCTTCTTTAATTTCAGCCTCTGAGAAGTGAGTGTTCATCTCAAATGCCCATTTCTGGATTGGGTCTTTAAATTTTGGGGCCCTAATGTTTTTCCTTTCTTTACAAGTTCTAGAGAGCAGATTTTTGTCTCAGTGTTTATTAATCATGATTTTTTTTTCCAAATTTATGTATTGTCTTTTCACTTTGTTGGTAATTTCTGTTTATGTGCAAAATCTTCTCAATAACAAGAGGTCCCAGTTAATACTTTCAAGTATTACCTGTGCAATTTGATTTTTGTTCATGAACTCTTTGCCTACCCCTATGTCTTCTAGCTGTGTTTTTAATTGGGTTGTTGTTATTTGATGCTCTATATGCTTTGATTACCTAAATGTTCAGATTGTTTCCCCATATTTGTGGAGTTTTCTGATATAACTTCTGCCTATATCCATTTTATATTGTTTGTATTGACTCCTTATTTCCCATCGATGCCTATTAGTCTCACTTTGCTCATCTTTGCATTGTCTTGCAGATGTTTAATTATTTTTCCTGAATTCTAGGTGTTTTTAAGAGATCTTTTCTTACCATTTCACTAGGTGTGAAGTTGTCTTCAAAATCTGAATCTCTATCCTCACTTTCTTTTTTTAAAGTTTTATTTATTTATTTATTTATTTGCGGTACCGGGGATTGAACTCATGATCTTGCACTTGCCAGGGAAGTGCTTATTCTATTGAGCCATCTCCCCGTCCTCCGTCTCCTCTTAACCTCACCTCTGCCACTACTCTTGTAGTTCAGTGAGCAGGACCTGAAAAACACACACACAAACACAGACACATACACACACACATATCCCACTCCTCTACCTGGGTGTCTTAGTTACTTTTTACTCGTTGCTGGGACAAATATCTGACACTCAAAATGAAAGAAGGAAAGTTTTATTTAGCTCACAGTTACTGGAGGGTTTAGTCCATATTTTGCTCGCTCCAAGGCAAACAACAGCTGTTCAGGCTGCAGAAAACAATGAAGAGCAGAGGAGGAGCAGCAGCTGCAGCAGTGTCCATCAAGCCTCTCTCTTCCTTCTGTGCTGACTGTGAAGACCAGCGCTGCACAGTGAAGATAGGAGCTCCTCCAAAGTGGCTCTGCTGCGAAGGTCAAGCTCCTCGGAAGACTGAGACTTCTCCACGAAGCGCAGCTGGCGGCAGGAAACCAGGCAGCTTCCTGCCTTTCTCAATTCCTGGGCCCTGCCCACCTGCAGCGCAAGGCGCCCATGCTGCCAGAGCTGATTTAGCCAAGTTGACACAATGTATCAACTAACACAATCCACCCCTAGTCAACTTGGCAACTAGACATACACTTTTTAAAAGCCAATTTCCAGGTATACAGACATGCTTAAACATTTTACAAATTGAACACTGCATTATATTAGAACCATGACATGCTACCCCTGGCCCTCTAAAGACTCATGCACAACCCTTTAAGCAAAAGACATTTTAGTCCATCTCTAAGAGTTGCCAAATCCTACCAGTTTCAGCAACACTGAAAAGTCCAAGTCCCAAGTTTCCAAGATCTAAGGCAAACTCTTAGCTGTGAGCCCCTCTACAAATGAAAAGTTAAACACTTTTAACATTCACAGGCACAAGATAAGCATTGCCATTCCAAAAGAGATACACAGCAGGGTATGAACACCTGGGACC
>NW_004524845.1:1821313-1839607 GCF_000260255.1 Octodon degus | reverse complement strand
ATTTATTTATTTATTTATTTGCGGTACCGGGGATTGAACTCATGATCTTGCACTTGCCAGGGAAGTGCTTATTCTATTGAGCCATCTCCCCGTCCCTCTATCCTCACTTTCATTCAGACATTTTTACAAGCTTGTTATTGAGATTTTAAGTTCCTCTATATCTGTTTGACTCTGCTTCATGCCCTGTATTTATTTCCTATATTGCTCATTCCAGAATTCCATCATTTTTCTATTCTCCTTTAGTATTTTATGCTTGTCTTCTTGTGAGGCAGTTATTCTTTCATTTTAGTTATATTTTCTTTTTTTACTTCAGAGATTAATTGTCTGATTTCCTTACTTCTGATGCTATTAATTCAGATATTTCCTTTTTTATTTCAGAAGTTATTTCTGATCTGATTTCCTTATATCTTTCTGCAGTTGTTCTTTACTTCAGATGCTATTAATTAGGGGTTTTATATGTGTAACTACAAGTTTCTTCTATGCTAGTGTCCTGTATTTGTTGTGGGTGGGATCAGGGCCTGAAATTGCATTTTGCTTCTTCTCTTTGTCATTTTGTATAGCACTGTACTCTGATCTTTTGTGTACAGTTTTGAACAATTATAATTGTAGCATTTTCTAAAATTTGAGTTTGGATTTATGAAGTTTGAACCTGTCACTGTGTGCCTGGCTTGGATGTGGCTGTTGTTCTCTGGTTCTTCCTGCTATAGCCCATGGAAATGACCTGGCTGTGCCCCTCTAGCATGAAGTTCTGCTCCTGGATTAGTTGGGTGATTCTGGCCCTTAGCTCCTCTTTACCTTGGAAGAGAAGCTGGAGATTTTCACACTAGGCCTGTTTGCCGGGCTTGGGATGGACCTAGAGAGGTCCCAAAAGCATTGTGGAAGTTCTCACACACCAGGCCTGGGTTGTGTCTGAAGGGGTCTACCAGGCACAGTGGAGCAGATGTTCTCCCACAAACACGCCAGACCTAGGCTGGGTCTGGAGGGGTCAGGCAGGCACAGCAGATTGGAAATTCTCCCACACACCTGCCTGGACTGAGCTGGGTCTGGAGGAGTCCCAAGAGCACTGCGGCAGTTCTCATTCACTTGCTGGGTCTGGCTTAGTTCAAGAGTGGTTTCAGGGGTGCAGTGCAGCAGAAGCTCTCCCACATACCAGCTGGGCTTGGGCTATCAATTTTATTTAGTTTTGCAATGAATCAGCTTTTGATTCGTTAATTCTTCATAGTGGTTTCTTTGTCTCATTGCATTAATTTCTCTACTAATCTTTATAATTTCTTCCCTTCTTTGGGCTTCGAGTTTGATTTGCTCTTTTTCTTCCCACACATTCAAGTTTCAGCATTAGGGTATTTATTTGTTTCCATTCTCTTTTCTTAATGTGTGATTTCAGCATAGTAGTTTCCTCTAAGAACTGTTTTCGTTACATCCTATAAATTCTGAAAAATTGTACTTGAATTTTTATTGAATTGTAGATATTGTTTAATTTCTTGTCTAATTTCATCAGTAACTCATTGGTTTCTCATTGGAGAAAGATGTTTGCCCCATTTGGTGGGTTCATTCCATTCTCATTCATGGAGTTATGGTCATTTTGTTCCCTCTCTAGAGTATCTTTTACTTGTTTGTTTTTGTCATTCTGAAATTCTTTACTTGTTTATGTAATAGAAGTATTTCACTTCTCCAACAAACTTCAAAGATATTTTTGAAGGATCTTTCAGTGTGGGCTGGAATATTCTTTTCTTGGAGTACTTGAAGTACTTGGCTCCATGCCCTTCTTAACTTGGTTATTTGTGAAATCTGCCTTTATTCTGATGGGGTTTCCTTTAAATGTCATGTTACTTTTGTCTAGTTGCTTTTAGTATGTTTATCTTGTGCTAGATTTCTGGGGTCTTTACTATTTTATGTCTGAGTGTGTTTTTAATTGGGTTGATGCTATTTAGAGTTCTATAAACTTTGGTTACCTGAATGTCAGGTCGTTTCCCCATATTTGGGAAATTTTCTGCTGTTACTTCTGCCCATATTCAATTTATATCATTTATATTGACTCCTTCTTTCTCATTGACAGCTATTTGTCTTATATTTTTCATCTTTGCATCATCTTGCTGATGTTGGATTATTTTCTTCTGCATCCCAGTTCTTTTTAAGAAATCTTTTCATTCATTTTCACTAGCTACAATGGTGTATTCGAGGTGTGAAACCTTATCTTCACTTTCATTCAAATGGTTTGCGATCTTTGATTGAGGTTTTATTTTCCTATATATCTCTTTGAATCTGCTTCATGCATTCTATTTCTTTCCCATGTTGCTCATTCAAGGGTTCTATCCTGTTTCTCTTCTCTATTTTTATCAGTGTTTTCTTTAGAAACACTTAGTAATTCTTCCATTATAGTTATCATTTTATTTTTTAAGTCAAGGATTATTTCTGATCTGATTTCCTCTATATCTTTCTGCAGGTTCTTCTTTACATGAGATTGTTTTATTTCAGAGATTTCAGGTTGTGATTTCCGCTTTCTTCTATGCTGTGTCTCCTGCATTTGTTCTGGGTAGGCTTGGTGAATGAGAATGCATTTTTTCTCCTTCTTTTTGTCATGTTATATAGAATCGTCTTCTGATCTTTAGTGTGAAATTTTGGTGCAGTTGTTACCTTAGCAATACTGATATTATTGCCTAAGAAAGATTATGTGGTTATGGTAGTAACAGTTTTGTATTTACAGAAGTACAATTAGCAACACTAATAATGGGTAGTGAGATTTAGCAGCTGACAATATTTTGTATCTCATGGGTTTGCATTTTAGACAGTAAGACCAAATATTGTGATTGCATAGCTAAGCTGATGTTAGACTGGGAATTTGTACTTAAGTTAGTTGTCCTATGTTCTGTCTGATCATCTCCCCTTATGTACCTGTAGTCTTCCAGCCAGTCTAGTTCACCTCAGTTACCTATTACTCCCTCTCTTAATCAGAGAAAGAGAAGATGTTCTCATAGATTTGGGTCTAGCAAGGTGTCTCAGCTTATCGGGTCTAGATCTAGCAATTTAGAATTTGTCCAAAAGGAACTTGCTTGTGTCTGGCTTCTCTGCTGAGCATCTTCCTGAATCAACCTATACAAGCGAATCCATTGTGACCCTCTGGCAAGGTGTTCTGCTTCAGGATTAGTTGGGTGCATGTCATCCCTGTCCTCTCTGCGTGGAGTTCTGCTTCATGGTTCCATGCCAGGATTGTCTCATGTGGGAGGCTCCTGGGAGGACATGGAATTTCACACACAAACACCAGCCTGGTGGAGTAGAATCCAGTGTGAGCTGAAGGTCCCCCACACAACACTTATGCAATATAGCTGTGAAAATATTAGCTAAAGCCTCCGAACAGGAGAGAAAAATAAAAAGGAATAAGAATAGGTAAGGAAGAAGTTTAACTGTAATTATTCGCAGGCTACATGATACTGTACATGGAAGACTCAAAAAACTCCAACAGGAAGCTCCTATAATTAACAAACAAATTCAGTTTCATACGAGGGTAAAAAATCAACACCCAAAATTCTTTAACATTTCTCTACACAGATAACAAATTCACTGAGAGAGAAATTAGAGAAACAGTGGAGGAATCCATGTGACCAGAATTCCCTGGACACAGATAACCCATTCCACCTCTGTAGTAGTGGGGACTACTACACTGTGGAAGTCATTGTACTCAACCAGTCTCTTCTACCTCAGCAGGCCAAATGGGAAAGAGCAGTGGTATCTGAAGCCACCAGCCCCAGCCTACCCATTCCAATTCAGCATGCCTAAAGGAAATGAGTATGTGACCAGAATCCACGAAGTGCAGTCAGCCCTTTCTATATTGGTGGGCCCAAGGGATGAGACTGATCCTTAGAACTATAGGAGCATTCTCCTGACACAGAGGTAGCAGCAGGTAACTGGGGTGAGCTAGTCTACCTAGAAGACTGTAGGTGTATAAAGAGAAGGCACCCAGACATAATTTAGGGGTACTAATTTAATTACAAATTTCCAATTGAATATCTGCTTGGTTATACAGATGTAATGTTGCTCCTATCGTCTAAAGTAAAAACATATTTATTACAATTTTTTTTAGTTTCTAAATTTCACTAGCTGTTATTAGTACTGCTAATTGTTCTATTGTAAATAGGAAGGCATATCTGTCTCAAACACATAGTTTCCCTTGGTATTAATATTGAGAGGTGCTTGGATAATAACTTATAAAAAGCCCTACACTGAAGGGCAGAACACAGTGACAAAAGGAAACAAATATCTCACTCTCAAGTAATAGAGAAGGCAAAATATTGGGAAACACAGAAAATAATAATCTCTGAGATAGGATAGATACAAAAACAAACAAACAAAAACCACAGACCCTTTACAGAGAGGGTCTGACTCCAGTGATACAGCTACATAGTATAAACTTTCACAAAATGGTAACATAGAAATAAAAATACAGAGTTCCTTCTGGGATTGAATATGACAAAAAGAAGGAGCAATATGCATTTTCAGGCTGAGTCCAATCAGAACAAAGCAAAGAGATATCAGCATAGAAGAAATTGAAAATCACACACTTGAAATGTCTGAAATAACATAAATTGAAGTAAAGAAGAAAAAATGCAGAAGAGTTTAGAGTAAATCATATCAGAGATAATCTCACAGGTTAAAAAAAAAAGAAATGAAAACCATAGTTAAAGAACTACTCAACATTTCTAAAGAGCACACTGATAAAAATAATAGAGGAGAATAAAAAAATGATGAAAACCTTGAATGAGCAATATAGGAAAGAAATAGAATGCATGAAGCAGATTAAAAAAGACATACAGTCAATTAAAAACTCAATCAAAAGGTCAGTAAGATAGTTCAGCGGATTAAAGTGCCTGCTTAGTCAGACACAGGTATGGGTTTCAATCCCTTGAGTGCCTTGCTAACACTGTCCTCAGGGTGAGCTGAGATTGCAATTGAGACTGGGCATGGTGGTGTACCGCTATAATCCCAGCACTTGGGAGGCTGAAAACAGGAAAATCCCTATTAGTCTGATCTATGTAGTGAGACTCTCTAGACTCTATACTAAATATATTTTTAAAACCCTCATTCACAAGGTGGTAAAACTGTCTGAATGAAAGTGAAGATAGACTTTCAGACATTGAAAATACTGTTGCAGGTAGTGAAAAGGTAAGATCTCTTAAAAATGACTAGGATCCAGGAAATAATAATTCAACATGTGTATGACGATGCACAGATGAAGAGCATACAATTAATAGGCATCAGTGAGAAAAAAAATAACATAAAAAGAATATGGAAAGCTGTAGTAGCAGAAAACTTCACAAATAAGGGGAAACAATCTGACATTCAAGAAACTGAGGCATATAAAACCCCAGAAAATATCAACCCAATTATAACTACATCACGACATAATAGTAGTCAAGATCCCAGAAATGCAGCACAAGAACAATATGCAAAATGCCAGTAGAGAAAAGAAACAGAAAACATTTAAAGGAACATTCATAACAATAGATTTCTAATAAAAAACCATGAACTCAAAAAGAGAATGGAGCAAAGTACTTCAAGCACTCCAAGAAAACACATTACAACAAAGACATTAACCATTAAAAGACTAGGACTTGAAATCCCCTTCAAATGAGCTATCCCCCTACTGGTATTTTCCCAAAGGAACCGAAAACATCATATAATAGTGATATTCATGCACATATGTTTATAGTAGGACAATTTATGATTGCCAAATTTTGGAAATGACCAAGATGCCATCACCTGAAGAACGGGTGAAAAAGATGTAGTATTTTTATACAATGGAAAATTACTCAGTTATAAAGACTGATAGGCTTGGATGCTTTATAATTAATTGGATGTTGCTTGAAGATATACTCATAAATGAAATAAACCAGACTCATATGTGTAAATATCACATAGTCTCCCTAGTGTAAGAACTCAAAAGTCAAAATAAAAATAAAAAGTTATAACTCTCTTTCAAATTTAATGGAGAAGTGAAATACTTGAACAACAAAAACAAGAAAAGAAATTCGTGATGGTCAAAACAACCCTGCACATAATACTAAAAGTTGTTCTAGAAAGGGATCAAAATACCTTTAATTCCAATAAATATAAAACAAAGATCCCACCAAACATGACAAACTATTAAATGCAAGATAGATGTAGGGAAACAACAATAGCAAAATAACGTGACGAACCTAAGTGAATATATAACAATTGTAACAACTAATATAAAGGGGCTCAAGTCACCAATTGAAACTGGATTAACAGACAAAATCCAACAATATACTACACTCAGAAACACATTTAACCCATGAGGAAATTCATAGGAAGAAAATAAAAGGATGGAAAACAATACTACATGCTCCAGAACCTCAAAACAAATAAGGTAGTTATTTTGTTCAAAGACGATCTGAATTTTAAACAAAGAATGACCAGAAGAGATACAGACGGTCACTATATATTCATTAGGGGAAAAACTCAAGAGGGGGTGATAATAGTCATAAAAATTTTTCCACCAAATATGGGAGAAGCCAATTCTATGTCAAATTTTAAAGGTCATGAAAGAAATCTAAAAACTAATATCACAAATTTAGCAGGGGAAATTAAACCATTTGATTTCAAAAAGACAGTGAAATCCAGAAAAAAAAAATAGTAAAGCGGTAGAAAAAATGAATCAGACATTTGAACAAATGTACTTAGGAGACAGATACAGGGGTTCTATCCAACCACAAATGAATATACATTTTTTTTCAGCTGCACATGGGTCATTTTCTAAAATAGAATACATACTGGTCCATAGTTCATGCTTAAGTATATGCAAGAAAAGTGAAAATATTACATGCATATTGTCTGACCACAGTGGAAATAAATGACAAAAGTAATCACAAAACCTCATAAATACATGGAATTTAAACAGCAACCTTATCACCAACCAATAGGCTACAGATGAAACTAAGCAATATGCACAATCAATGAAAATTCAAACATAATTTATTGGAATTTATGGGACGTAGTGATAGCAGTTCTTCAAGGGAAATTTATAGCTCTGAACTCACATACTAGGAAAACAGAATGGGAACAACAAATACCCTAATGGTGCAACTCAAACATCTAGAAAACGAAGAGCAAATTGAAACAAAAGCCCAAAGAAGGAAGTAAATTATAGAGATCAGAGCATAAATTAACATAATTGACACAAATAAAACCACACAAAGATCTAATGAATCAAAAAGCTGGTTCTTTGCAAGATTAATTAAAATTACTAACCCCTAGCTAACCTCATCAAAAAGAGGGAAAAAATTCAAATTCAAGCAATAAAGAATGAAAAGGGCAAAAATACCACAGACCATGTGAAAATTCAAAACATCACCAGTAGCTGTTTTGAAAATTTACTCCTACAGAATTGAAAACACAGAAGAAATGGACAGATCGCTAGAAAGGTACAAATTAATAAATCTGAATCAAGAGGAATAAACAATATCATTAATCTAATAACATGCAATGAAATTCAAAATGCAATGAAAAACTTACTGACAAAGAAAAGCCCATGTCCATTCACAAAGGCCAACACTCATTCATGGCCAAAGTTCTACAGATATTGGCATAAATGTCTTCTCCCTCAATCTGATAAAAGCTATCAATGACAAGCCAATTGCACATATAATTCTAAATGGGGAAAAGTGAAATCTTTTACTCTCAGATTAGGTACAAGATGAGGAAATTCATTATCACCAATCCTATTCAACATAGTTTGGGAATCATTAGCTAGAGCCCTTAGACAAGAGAGAGAAATAAATGGTATAAGAATAGGTAAAGAAGAAGTTAATAGTATCATTATTTGCAGATGACATGACACTTAATTAGAAGACCCAAAATCTGCACCAAAACCTGCTAAAATTAATAAACAAATTCAGTAGCACAGCAGATTACAAAGTCAAAATTCAAAAGCATTCCTCTACACAGATAACAAGCTCACTGAGAGAGAAATTAGAGAAACAATACCCTTTACAATAGCACCACAAAAAAAGAAATACTGAATAATTAATTTAACTAAACAAATACAAAAACTATTGAATGAAAATCAAAGTACTCTGAAAAAAGAGATTATAGAGGATTTCAGAGAGTGAAAAGATATCTCTTATTCTTAAACAAATAAAAAATTATGAAATTAGACATAGACCCAAAATTTTTGTACAGATTTAGTGCAATCCCTATAAAAAAATACCACCAACATACCTCAGAGACCTAGAGAAATCATTCCTAAAAATTATTTAGAACCAGAAAAAACCTAGAACAGCAAAGGCAATCCTGGACAACAAAGGCAAGGCAGGAGGCATTAAAATATCTGACTTGAAATTATTCTAAAATGCTACTATGATAAAATTTATCATGGTATTGGAGAAAACATAGACCTGAAGATTAATGCAATATACTAGAAGATGCGAATACAACTACAAACATATTCATCCATCTTATTTTTGACAAAGAAGTCAAACATGCTTACTGGAAGAAAGACAGACCCTTTAAAAAATGGTACTAGAGAAACTGGCTCTCTACATGCTTAAAAATAAAACTTGACCTGGGTCTATCACCATGCACTAAACTAAATTCAAAATGGACTAAATGCCTACACACTAAAATAGAAAAAGGAAAAGCAGGCCCAGGCCCAGTGTGTGTGTGGGAGTACATCCGCACTCCCCTGTGCCTGCTGGATACCTCCAAACACAGCCCAAGCCCAGCTTCTGAATGAGACCTTCAGCATTTCTCTCAGAACCTCTCTGAACCCCTCCAGAACCAGGTCAGGCCCAGCGTGTGAGTGAGAACTTCTGCTGCACTCTCGATACCCCCTGACACAGCCCAAGCCCAGGCCTAGCATGTTTGTGGGAGAGCTTCTCCACTCCCCTTTGCCTGCTGGATCCCTCCGAACCCAGTCCAGGCCCAACTTGTTAGTGAGGCTTTCTGTCCTGCTTTCTGGAACCCTCCAGACCTAGCCGAGGCCTGGCATACATGCCTGGTATGAAAGTCTGCAGCTAAAGTCCCTGCAGAGAGTCTCTGTGCCATAGCCACCAAGCTAATCCGTGAGGACAACACCTTTCCAGAGGGGTGCAGTGGGTTCACTTCCACAGGATGCAGAAGGAAGAAGCTGAGCACTGCAGACAGACCCAAGCTAGGAACAAATGGATAAATTCAAATTTCGTAGATCTATACGCGGTAAGCTGAGACACTTTGCTAGACCCAGGTTTATAAAAGCATCTTCCCTCTTTCTCTTTTGAAGAGAAAGGGGCAAAAATTAATTAGAATGAATTAGTCTGCCAGAAAAACACCAGGTACATCAGGGGAGATGATCAGACAGAACTTAGTGGAACTAATTTAAATACAAATTCCCAATTTAATATCTGCCTGGCTATACAGACATAATGATTGCTCTTACTGTCTAAAATACAAAGCCATT
Organism: Octodon degus; assembly: GCF_000260255.1. Taxonomy (NCBI): domain Eukaryota; kingdom Metazoa; phylum Chordata; class Mammalia; order Rodentia; family Octodontidae; genus Octodon; species Octodon degus. The sequence goes on along the minus strand of NW_004524845.1, from coordinate 1,830,159 downwards.
AGTTGCAAAAGTTTGTCAACTGCTAAATATCATTCCCCATTATTAGTGTTCCTTATTGAAGTTCTATAAATACAAAACTATAACTGCCTTAACCATATAATTTCTCTTCTGTAAGAATTTGTTAAACTCATTATCTTGTAATTTAATAATGATTATATTCTCTTCTCTGTTCACTAATATATTTGATATTTAAAATGGACTTTAGGCTATGACAAATAGATGCTATGAATGTAGGAGAAACAATAAGATAATACCCACAAAAATGAAGAATATTATTCGGGTTCTAATTTTCGAGTAGAGTTGTACTTGAAAATCCTGCCTCTGAACTTAGTATCCTTTCTTGAATCAGGACAATTAACTGTGCATTAGAAAATGATTAAAGAAAAGCAATAATAAAATATTAGCACTGTGTGGTGTTCTTTACAAAACCTGGATTTTGAATATAGTTAAAGGAAACCCTGAAGTTACAGGTGAAGCCCATTAGCATTGGAAGTGACAGCAAATTTTATTGTCAATTTAAATCTCAGAAAAAACTCACTGGCAGTATCTAATAACCTAAGCAGAAATAAATCCAAGGTCACTGAAAATGTGTAGATTACTTCTTATGAAAAGTGTGTAAAGCTAGAAAACCGAAGGTTGTTTCAGCTATTTTTTTATTTTTTAGTTTCTATGAGTTTTCATTTTCTAGTTGCTCAAAATCACAAGATTGACAGAAACTTGCCTCATATCTCTATTGTATTGTGAACTATTGTGAGCTCTGTTATATAAAGTCTTGAGTCTCTCATAGTTTCTGGTTCTGAGTATTATTAATAGAAAATTCTTCCCTGGGCCGCCATGCTGGCCCTGGGTGCACTGAGATTTTAATTGAGACTGGGTGTGGTGGTGCGCACATATAATCCCACCTTTAGGAGGCTGAAAACAGGTGGATCATTACCAGCCTGATCTAGTAGTGAGACACTGAACACACTGTAGGCCTTCCCATGAAATACAACCAAAAAAATTCAAAAAGAACAGTTAAGTGACCATATATTCACTATAATTTTTTTTCCTAGACTGTAAAAAACATCAATGTTCAGTGTCAGGTAAGGAATTCAGCAGATACCATAAATAGAAACTAGTTTACAAAATTTAATGAATAGTATAGCCATTTTAACTATTCTAGTTCTTCATACTCACAATAATGAAATAGCTTTTCATTTTCTAATATTGTCTTTTATCTCCTTTTCCACAATGTTATCGTTTCATTTTTATTTATTTTTAAATTAATTTTATTGAGGGACAAATAGCAATGAGACAGTGTCAAAACCAATTAGGAGGACAGTTTCAAGAATTATCACATTGCATATTGTTGTCTTTGTTATAGTTATTCATAGTTCAAGATACAGACATTATATCCTGTCCAAACACTATTAGTACAAATCTTTTTGCTCGTTGAATTAAGAGAAAGTAGCTATATATCTATCCTATTTTGTATATAAAGATACAAAAAGTTCCTTCATTTGAATCCTCTTATTTTCATTAGTTTTGTCAGAGATGGGCATTCCATTGCCATTTAAATATTGTAGGTGCGTGAATTAAGCAAAATAATCAAATATAGTCCAGTAGTATATAATGGTAGTGGGTTATGCATAAGACTGACAAAGTCAGAAGTTGTTGAAATGAACCTTTAACAGCTCAGCATATAAAAATGGCTTTACTTTTTATACCTCGTTTTACACTTTTCTGCTGGTTGGTTAAGACCAAGAAAAAGCAAGACTTATATAACAAGAAATGTAACTTTTGTATCTTCCAAGGTCAGTCAAATCCCCTCAGGATTTAGTGTGAAACCCTGTACCACAATTTGCAGATCCTATGGCAGTGTCAGCCATGTGGATGAATCACAGCCATTGCTTGGCCAACTTGCTCTCTGTGAAAGCCTGAGAGAATGATTTCTCTCCATGTGACTCTCCTTAGGCACACTGTACATTATCTATCGCTTTCTCAAATGGCCGTATTATCTCCTGGATCAGTAAATTTGGGACATTACTGAGTTACATGATGTCACAGTACAGGTTCTCCTATGTCCAGAGTCCTCACTGACGTTGAAAGTCTAGGACCAAAAAGTTGACTGTCCTTGTAGCCCTTCTTTTTCGCTAATTTTTAGCCGTGCACGATAAATTAAATAGATGCTAAGGTTATAACTGCAACAAAGCTCTACAACAAAAGTCAGAGAACAGTTTTATACAAAACGACAAAAAGAAGGACCAAAATGCAATCTCAGGCCCCAAGCACACCCAGAATAAATGCAGAAGACATTAGCACAAAAGAAATTGGGAATCATACAGCTAATATGTCTGAATTAATAGCATCTGAAATAAAGAAACAACTGCAGAAAGGTAAAGAGGATCTCAGATGTGAAATAAAAAAAAGAAATCTCTGAATGAATAAAATCTGAAGGAAATAATCAAAAGCAGAACAATAGAGAGTAAATCACATCAGAAATAATCTCTGATATGTACGTCTTGTCATGACATACCATCTCTCAAATAAAGGCTTTTTTAAAAGGGCAATAAATTGAAAAAAGATGCCCATCACCTGAGGAGTGGATGAAAATTATGTGATATTTTTGTACAGTGGAATATTACTCAGCTATAAAAAATGATAAAAATCAAAGCCTTTATATTGAGGTGGAAGCCACTTGAATATATACTCATAACTGAAATAAACCATACACACATGTGAAAAAAGACACAAAAATAAGAAAAAAAAGTCACAGGTCTGTTCTTTTACAATTCTGTATATTGTTAAATATCTAAATTTCTTTGTAAAAAGATGATAATGCTTATTTCTACTTTTATAAAATTATTTTTCCTTCATATTCTGTAAGGACGTAAAGTTCAACATATCAATATTTGATGGAAAATACTTGTTCCATGATATGCCAAAGATATTTGATATTTGGACAGACAGGGTAAACTGAACTGCATGCATTGCAGGTGAATAATAAGCTTCTCTTCTGGAGGGTTAACAACCTAAGTTAGCAAATCAAAATTGGAGAAAAAAGAAGGGCTGCAAGGTCAGCCAACATTTTGGCCCTAGCCTTTCAAAGTCAGTGAGGACTCGGGACACAGGAGAACCTGTACTGTAACAACATGTAACTCAGTTGTGTTTCAAATTTTCTGATCAAGAAGATTATGGAACCACAGAGGAATGTGATCTATGATGTATAGTGTGCCTGGGGAGTGTCACATGGAGAGAAAAAAACATTTTGCAGGCTTTCACAGAGAGAAAATTGGTCAAGCAATAAGAAAGCCTGGGAGAATGTTTCTTTCCAGGTGACTCTACATCATCAATCATGTTTCTCTGTGACCCCATAATCTCCTTGATCAGAAAATTTGGGACACAATTGAGTTACACAGAGAAACAGTATAGCAGTTAGCAATATGACATGACAAGAGTGCGTATTTAGAAGACCAGGATGACGGGCATTCCCAGTAGGGTTCCACTGTTACATATTGCTATATTCAGTGCAGTTGCTTTGTTCACAGGTATCAGCCAATATGTTTAGTCATGGTGAGAATCCTACCACTTAACTGCTAGTTTCAAAAACCTGCTGAAGATTCTCAGAATCATTGCCTTAACCATCTTGTGCATAAAAATGTATGGTTTTACCCCTGTCATGTTTCCTAACTATTCTCATTGCCCTCTTTTCATTGTTTAATCTATAAGAATTTTATTATCACAGAATAGAAGACACAGAAGAAATGGACACATTCCTAAAAAGATACAAATTACCAAAACTTAATCAAGAATGTATAAGAAATCTCAATAACAAAATAACTGCCAATGAAAAATGAAAGGTAATTAAAAAACCCTACTGACAAAAAAAGTCCAGGTCCTGATGGATTCACAGCTGAATTCTACAAGAAATTTACAGAAGACACAAACCAAATAGTCCTTAAACTCTCCAATGAAATTGAAAAGGAAGAAAACCTCCTAAAATCATTCTTGGAGGCAAGTATTATACTAACAAAAAAAAAAAAAAAAAAAAATAGGGAAAGACACAACTAAAAAAGAGAAATATAGGCCAATCTCCCTCATGAATGCAGATGCTAAAATCCTCAATAAAATCCTAGCAAATAGAATACAACAAATCATCTAGAAGATTATACACCAAGGACGGGTCAAGGTGGGTGAGGACAATGCAGCACCATTAGCGTGGCCTAGCGCCGGCACCTGCTGGGCTTGTCCCTATTGCTAACTGGGCCACACTGGTGTCCCGACGGCTGTGGGTAATGTGAAGTCTAGAAATGGGGCAAGCCACAGTATGTATCTGGATTCCCAAGGAGGAGAAATTCTAAAACAGTAGGAAGACATTACTTCATTTTGGGACACTTCTTGCTCCTGGAAATGTGGAATGGAGTGTCAGACCAGATGTCTATCCTTTCCAGCCTGCCATCCTTTCAGTCCTGCCACATTGTTATTCTGGGTTTGCACTGTGCTGGAAAAACAAGTCTTATATACAAGTTTCAGTACAATTAATTCATAAATACTATACCTACCAAAGAATTTAACACAGAAAATTAAAGTAACTTTGGGAAATTTTAAAACAGTCAATTTCCATTTCTGGGATGTAGGTGGTCCAGAGAAATTAAGGCCCCTATAGAACTTGTGCACCAGATGCACAGATGGCATACTGTTTGTTGTGTACTCAATTGATGTTGAAAGGATGGAAGAAGTGAAAACTGAACTTCCTAAAATAACTAGGATATCTTAAAACCAAGGAGTTGCTGTTCTTATAATTTCTAATAAGCCAGATCTGAGAAACTCATTGCCGCTCACAGAAATTGAGAAATTGTTAGCAATGGGTGAACTAAGCTCATCAACTACTTGGGATTTGCAGTCTACTTGTGCGATCATTGGAGATGGAATAAAAGAAGGACTAGAAAAACAGAATGATATGATAATTAAAAGGAGAAAAATGTTGGGCCAATAGAAAAAGAAAAGATGAATATCGGTATGTTTTATATCTGTGTAGAGTAGGTTTACTGTACCATGATTTTGACAAATGTAAGAGTGTCTAGAGTGGGGTCTGCCTGTTTGCTCTCCAGGATGCTACTAAAGCTTTGTTTTGTTGAGCAGTCAGATGCCTAACACATTCCTTGTAGGAGATGAACAAATGCAGTGCTTTTTCAAGAGGTTACTTCTCCCTACACCACGTCTTATGGTACTGCCATTTTAGGAAGGAAAGCAAGGATAATAAATTGATCAAAAAATAATTATGGAATTTTGATCTGAAGTTAATTAAATAAAACTTAGAAGAATGAAAAAAAAAGAGTGTATACCATGACCAGGTAGGATTCATTCCAGGGATGCAAGGAAGGTTTAATATACACAAGTCTACAAATGTAATAGACTGTATCAATAGAGCCATTCCAAAAATCTGATGATCATCTCAATTCATTCAGAAAAGGCATTTGACAAAGTCCAACAATCATTCATGTTCAAAATCCTACAGATAATTGGAATAAATGGCCTCTACTTCAATGCAATAAGAGCCACCTATGACAACAAAACTGCTAACACAATTCCAAATGGGGAAAAACTGAAACCTTTTACTCTCAGATCTGGTACAAGACAAGGATAATTTCTATCATCACACATATTCAATACAGTTCTGGGATCATTAGCTAGAGCCATTAGACAAGAGAGAGAAACAAAAAGAATAAGAATCGTAAAGAAGAAATTAAACTATCATTATTTGCAGATGGCAGGACACTTTACTTGGAAGACCCAGAAAACTCCACCAAAAAACTACTACAATTATTACACAAATTCAATAGCTTAGCAGAAAGTCAATACACAAATGTCAATAGCATTCCTCTGCACAGATAACAAACACACTAACAGGGAAATTGGAGAAAAAATAACTTTTACAATAGCACCATGAAATTTGAAATACCTTGGAATTAAGCTCACTAAAATGAAATACCTTTGAATTAATCTCACTAAAGGCAAAGATCTATACAATGAAAATTACAATACTCTGAAAAAAGAGATAGCAAAGATTTCAGAGAATGTAAAGGTATTCGCTGATCCTGCATAGTAAGAACCAACATTGTGAAAATGGGCGTCCTTCCAAAATTCTTGTACAGATTTAATACAATCCTTATCTAAATAAAACATACCACACAGATCTAGAGAAATAATTCCTAAAATATATTTGGAACCAGAAAAGACCTAAAATAACAAAAACAACCTTGGGCAACAAAGACAAGGCATGAGGCATTATAATTCCTGACTTGAAGTTATACTACAAAGCTACTTTATAGAATCAGCATAGTATTCGATAGAGAAGAGACCTGAGGATCATTGGAATACATTAGAAGATGCTGAAGCCCCTACAAACACACTCAGCCACCTTATCTTGGACAAACAGGCCAAACATGCTTACTGAAAGAAAGATAACCTCTTTAACAAATGGTCCTGGAAGGGGCCTGGAAGTTGGCTCAGTAGAATAAGTGCTTCCCTGCCAAGCACAAGGGCCTGGGTTCAATCCCTGGTTCCACAAAAAAAAAAAAAAAAAAAAAAAAAAAAAAAAAAGCTATGCACTAAGATAAAGTCAGAATGCATTTAAAAATTATGAACTAAGGATTTAAATATTGAAACACAAACACTAAATCTCCTGGAACAGAAAGTAGGGGCAACTGTTGATATAAGTACAGTCAAACAGGTCATGAACAAAAATCAAATGGCATCGGGAATAGTTGAATTAATTAATAACTGAGACCTCCTCTTATTGAGAGGTTTTGCATGTCAATAGAAATTATCAATTAAGTGTAAAGACAGCCCTCAAATTAGGAAAAAATCTTAACTAATAAGCACTCAGACAAAGGTGTGTTTTCTAGCATTTATAAAGATCTAAAATACGTTAGGGTAAAACATTTAAAGACCTAATCCAGAAATCATCATCCAAGATGAATACATACTTCTCAGAGGAGGAAATTATAGAAGTAAATAAATATATAAGAAAATGTTTCACATCACTAGTCATTGGTGAAATGCAAATTAAAACAACACTGAGTACATTCTGACCCAAAAAAGAATGGTGATAATAAAGAAATCAACCAACAACAAATGTTGGAGAGGCTGTAGAGAAAGAGGAATCGTTCTTCACTGTTAGTGGTGATGTAGACTGGTACAATTGTTATGGAAATCAATATTGAGACTCCTTAAAAATCAAGAACTTTAAATCATATTCAATCCAGAGGTACCCTTACAGAGCATTTTTCCAGAAGAAAACATCATATCACAGTGATATATGTTCATCCACATTAATATCAGCACAATTTGTGATAGCCAAATCTTGGAAGCAAACAAAATGTCAATCACTCGAGGAATGGATGAAAAAAATGTGGTATTTTTATACAATGGAGTATTACTCAGCTCTAAAGAATGATAAACTCAAAGCCTTTATATGTAAATGGATGCCACTTGAAGATACACTCATAAGTTTAATAAACCAGACCCACATGTGTAAATGGGTATTGCCTTCATAGTGTAAGAACGCAAAAGAAGAAATAAAAATCGGAAGATATAACATAATTGAAAGGAAAGTGAGAGCTTAAGAACTGAAAACGAAAAGAGGGCAAGGAGAAAAGCTAGGAAACATGACAGGGGCAAAACCATACATTTATTCACACAAAATGGTTAAGGCAAAGATCCTGAGAATCTTCAGCAGGTTTTTGAACCTAGCAGTTAATTAGTAGGATTGTCACCCTCACTAACTATATATGCTGATACCTGTGAAATTAACAACTGCACTGACGATAGCATTGTGTAATACTATTTTTATGTTTGAAATGCCTGTCATTCTTGTCTTCTAAATATGCACTGCTTTTCATGGCATACAAGTTACTGCCATACTATCTCTCAGGTAAATGTTCATTTAAAGAAAAGAAAGGTAATAAATGAAAATAAGAGGTAAAAAAAATGTCATAGCACTGTTCTGCTACAAAACTGTATACATTCAGATTTCTAAATTTCTGTGTAAAAACATGCAATTTCTTAAAGTGGATTACACTTTTTCCCCCATAATTTTATTGATAAATAAATAGCAATGAGACAGTTTAATTGGTAGGACAGTTTCAATAATTAACACATTCATACATTCTGCCTAGTGGTTACTTGCTGTACAAGTGTGAACATTATATCTATTTACAAACACCATGAGAACAAATCATTCTATTCATTAAGAGAATGTAACTATATATCTATCCTAACCACTTTGAATACACAGATACAAAGTGGACATTCATCTGTATACCCTTTTTTGGTTAAGTTTCGTTATTTGAATATTAGAGGTGTGCTAACTCAGCAAAATATTCTAAAAGAGTCCAGTAGTCCATAATAATATTGGGTCTTCTGCTTCATTGGCAATGTCAGAAATTGTTGACCTGAGCCCCTATACCTCAACATAACAGCATGGCTTTACTTCTTATACTTCATTTTTATACTTTTCTGCTGGATGGATAAGACCAAGATAGAGCAGGACCTATGCAACAAGAGTTGTAGCTTTTGGGTCTGATAAGATCAGTGAAATCCCTTCAGGATTTATCCTGAGATCCTGTACTTCAGATTGTAGATCCTTTGTCAGTGTCAGCCATGTGGATGAGTCACGGCCATTGCTTGGCCAATGTACTCTCTAGATTCCTTTTTATTTGCAGAAGACCTATCTGCCTGATTCTCTTTGTTTTTTTTTCAAAGTTTTATTGATAAACAGATAGCAATGAGACAGTTTTAAATCAAATTGGAAGTACAGTTTCAACAAATAATACACTGCATATATTCTTCTTAGTGGTTAATTG
>NW_004524845.1:1797351-1816784 GCF_000260255.1 Octodon degus | reverse complement strand
CCCTTGTGCTGGCCAGGTAAGCACTTATTCTACTGAGCCATCTCCCCAACCCTTAAAATACTTTTCTATTTTTTTTCTTCACAGTCTGTAGGGATTCAAAGTTTAACATATAAACATTTGATGGAAAATACCTGTTTCATGTCATGTCTAAGATGATGGATATTCAGACAGATAGTGAGGTTAAGCTCAACTATCTATGGTGTTTGGGTAATAATGTCATTAATCTTCTCTTTTGGAGGGTTAACAACTTAAGTTTGCAGTCCAAAAACTAGAGAAAAGGGAGGCCTACAAGGGTCCTGGGAGATGGCTCAGTAGGATAAGCGCTTGCCTGGCAAGCACAAAGGCTTTAGTTCAATCCCTGGTTCTGAAAAGAAAAAAAAAAAAAGGTTACAAGGGCAGCTATCATTTTGGCCCTAACATTTCAAGGTGAGTGGGGACTCAGAACATAAGAGAACCTGTGGTGCCACATCCTGTAACTCGGTGGCGTTCCAAACTTTCTGATGAAGGAGTTTATAGAGCCACAGGTTAAAATGATTGATGATGTAGTGTGTGTCTAAGCAAAGTCACGCAGAGAAAAAACATTCTCTCAGGCTTTCACAGAGAGTAAATTGGTCAAGCAATGGCTGTGACTCATCCACATGGCTGACACTAACAAAGGATCTACAGACTGTGTTACAGGGTTTCAGGGTAAAGCCTGAGGGGATTTGACTGATCTTGGCAGATACAAAAATTACACTTCTTGTTAAATAGGTCCTGTTTATATAGGTCTTAGGCATCCAGCAGAAAAGTATAAAAATGAGCTATAAATGGTAAAGCCATATTAATATGCTGAGCTGTAAAAGGCTCAAGTCAACAACTTCTGACATTTCCTTTCCTATTGATAACCCAATACAATTACAGACTACTGGACTGTATGGGATTATTTTGCTGAATTCACGCACCTACAATATTTAATTGGCAATGCAATACCCATCTCTGACAAAACTAAAAAGAATGCAAGGACCATTTTGTATCTGTATATGCAAAGTAGTTAGAACAGATATACAACTACTTTCTCTTAATTCAATGGGAAGAAAGATTTGTACTAATAGTATTTGGACAGGATATCATGTCTGCATCTTGTACTATGAATAACTGCTAGGAAGTCAACAATATGCAATACATTAATTATTGAAACTCTCCTCTAAACTGTTTTTGAAACTACGTAGGTCCGGGGAATTAGCTCTGTAGAATAAGTGTTTGCCTGGCAAGCACAAGGCCTGAGTTCAGTCCCTAGTTACACCAAAAAAATAAAAAAATAAAAATAAATAAATAATAAAAAAGAAAAAGAGAAAAAGAAATTGTCATTGCTATTTGTTGCTCAATAAAATCAATAAAAAATAGTATTCCAGGGAAAGTATTTTGTTAAATTATTTTCTGCCAATATGTTTCAATGAACAACTTATTAAGAAAGAATTTGTGTCCTTAATAGAATACATGAAAAAATGAAATGATACAAGGAAACAAGAAACAATTATAAAATGATTCAAAGTTATATATTTGTGTTGTGCAAGGACCCAGCCAAATGATGTTCAGTACTACACTAAACTGCTCTCCTGATCGTATTATTGTGAGCAAATTGAACTCTTTGGGAATCATCAGATTCCCTCTTCTCTCTGCAGTATTAAATTGGTTTGAAAAGGTCTTAAGGGACATATTGGTGTTGTTATTCTTAAACTGAATGCTGAATAAAATCGTGCACTTTTAAGAACTGAAAAATAAAAATAGAAAAACTAGATTTCCTGGAATGAAAGTACATGTAAATATTGAAGACACTGGGCCATACAAATATTTTTGAACAGAAATCAAAGTGAACAGGGAACATTTGAAAGAATTAACAACTGGGACCTCTTTTTATTGAGAAGATTCTGCACGTCAAAGTAAAATATAAACAAAGTAAAAAGACAATCCATAATTTTGGAAAACATCTTAACAAATGAGCACTCAGATAACAGTGTTATATGTAGAATTTATTAAGAAATAAAAAATGCACCAGAGATAGCAATGTTTAATATTGGGGTCATACTTCGAATGCCTGTCATTCTGGTCTTCTAAATATGTACTGCTTTTCATGGCATACAAATTATGGCCAGACTGTATCTCAACTAAGTTTTTTATGGGTAATAAATGAAAAAGACACCAAAAAATGAAATAAAAAATACTGGGGTCCCAAAATTTAAAGCCCGAATTAAAAAATGGCCTCTGAGATGAACACACACTTCTCAAAGGAAGAAATGAAAACATGAAAAAAATGTTCCACATAACTATCCATTTGGGAAATGCACATTAAAACAATGCTGGGATAAAATATCACCCCAGAAAGAATAGCTATCATTAAAAAAAATCATCAACAACAAAAAAATGTTGGAGAGCTTGTGAGGAAAAATTAAGCATTCTCCATTGCTGCTGGGAATGTATACTGGTATGACCATTATGAAAATCAGTGTGGAAACTCCTCAAAAAGGAAAGGAAATCCCATTCAATTCAGATTTTTTTCTTCTGGGAATTTTTCCCAAAAGAACTGAAAACATCGTATCATAGTGATACAAGTGTGCCTACGTTTATAGTAGCACAATTTGTGATGGCCAAATCTTGGAAACAACCAAAATGCCCATCATCTGAGGAATGGAAGAAAAGATGTGATATTTTTATACAATGACATATTACTCAGCTATAAAGAAACATAAGATTCGAGCCTTTATATATAAGTGGATGTAACTTGAAGATATATTCATAAGTGAAATAAACCAGTGCCGCATATGTCAATATCATATTTTCTCCCTAGTATAAGAACTCAAAAGAAGAAATAACTACTGAAAGTTATAACAAATCTAAATGGAAAATGAAATCATAAGGATTAAACAATGAAATGGGAGAGAAAGGCCAAAATTGAGGAAATGCGGCAGGAACAAAACCATATATATATATATATATATATATATATAATTTAAGGCAAAGGTCCTAAAAAATCATCATTATGTTTTTGAAAATAGCAGTTAATGGGGAAAATTCTCATTCTGACTAACTCTTTATGCTGTGAGTCAAGCAACTACAAGAAAAAACAATGTCATAGCATTGTTCTGCTACAGTATTGTATATAGCTTGATTTCTAAATTTCTGAGTAAATACATGTAACACTTTTAATATCCTATGGGATTTAAATTTTAGAATATCTGTGGTTGTTGGAAAATAGTACTTTCATTTCATGTCTAAGGAGCTTGATATTCATACAGATAGAGATGTTAAACTTCACTGTCTGTGTTAAATGTAGGAACATTATTAAGCTTCTCTTCTGGATGTTTAACAACTAAAATTTTCAGATAAAAAATTAGAGATAGATGGGGTAAAATGGTTGCCAATATTTTAGCGATATATCTTCAAGGTTAATTAATACTTATGACATAATTAAATCTCTCCTGTGACATATTGTAACTAAGTAGTGTCCCAAATTGGCTATGAAGGAGATTATAGGGCCACAGAGGAAAGTAATCAATGATGTATAGTGTGTCTAAGGAGAGTCATCTACAGAGAAAAAATTCTCTCAGGCTTTCACAGAGAGCAAATTGATCGATCAATGACTGTAAATCATCCAAATGACTGACATTTACAAAAGATATACAAGGTGCTGTACATGGTTTATGGGTAAATCCTGACGGTACTTGACAAATTATTTTAGATGGTAAAAGTTACGTTTTAAGTTATATATGTCTTGCTTTATTTTGGTCTTAACTATTCAGCAAAAAAGAGTGATCATGAAGTATGAAAAGGAAAATGAAGTAATAAAAGTAAAGCAAAGAAAAGAAATAACAAAAGTGAACCAGATGTTGGAACAAGTGGACTTAGTGGACAGATGCAGAGTGTTGAAAGCAACCACATTTGAATACATAAAATAGACCACATACTATTCCATAGGCTATGCATAAGTACATGCAAGAAAACAGAAATTATCCCATGCATATTATCTGAACACATAAGAATGAAACTGGAAATGCATGACAAGAACAACCACAGAAAAACCATAAATAAATGGAAATTTAAGAACACTCTCCTTAGTAACAAGTGAGTTGCAGACGAAATTAAACAATAATTACAATGCATGAAAATTGAAGCACATCTTACTGGACTTTATGGGATACATTGAAAGCAGAACGTAGAGGAAAATTTATTTATTTTTTTAAAATTGTATTTATTTATTGTGTGTGTGTGTGTGTGTGTGTGTGTGGCCAGCTCAGCCCACCAGGGGGCAGGGCTGGCTGGCATGTGGTGCTGGAGGATTGAACCGCGGTCCCTGTGCTTTGCTAAGCTTGTTCTAAGTAGGTGCTTTAGACCACTGAGCCATCTCACCAATCCCGGAAATTTGTATCTATGAACTCACACATTAGAAAAACAGAATTGGAACCAATAAATACCTAATACTGCATGTCAAACATCAAGAAAATGAAGAGCAAACCTAACCTAAAGCTCAAAGATGGGAGGAAATTATAAAGAACAGAGAAGAAATTAATACAGCCAAGATGAAGAGAACAATACAAACAATTAATGAATCAGAAAGCTAGTTCTTTGAAAGGTAAAATAAAATTGACAAGCCCATAGATACTCTCATCAAAAAGATGAAAGAAAAATCTCAAATTCAAGCAATAAGAAAGAAAAGGGTAAAATCAGTAGCTATTTTAGGACTCCTTACTCTCACAGAATCTAAGAAACAGAAGAAATGGACTGATTCCTAGAAAGGTACAAATTACCAAAACTAAATCAAGAAGATATAAGAAAGCTGAAGATCTCAATGACAGCCAATGAAATTCAAAATGTAATAGAAAAAAATAAACTACCAAAAAAAGTCCAGGTCCTGATGGAGTCACACCTGAAATCAACAAGAAGTTTACAGAAAATAGAATGCCAATACTCTTCAAATTCTTCAATAAAATTGAAAAGGAAACAATTTTCCAAGTATACCTGGAATCCAGTATTATAATGATACCAAAATCAGAGAAAGATGCAGCAAAAGAGAACTACAGGCTAATCTCCTTGATGAACATAGATGCAAAAACCTTCAATAAAATCCTAGCACATAAAATACAGCAAATCATCAAGAAGATTATACATCATATCCAGGTAGGATTAATCTCAGGGATGCAAGAATAGTTCCACATACACAAAACTATAAAGGTAATACACTATCAATAGAACCAAATCCAAAAACCTTGTGATCATCTCAGTTCGTGCAGAAAATGATTTTGACCAAGTCCAACACTCTACCTCAATCTGATAAAAGCCATCTAAGAGAATCCAAGAGCTAACATAATTCTAAATGGGGAAAAACTGAAAACTTTTTCTCACAGATCTGGTACAAGAAAAGGATATCCTCTATCACCACTTCTACTCAATATAGTTCTGGAAGCATTAGCTAAAGCCATTAGACAAGAGAAAAATAAAAGGAACAATAATAGGAAAACAAGAAATTAAACTATCATTATTTGCAGATGACATGATACTCTACTTCCAAGACTCAAAAGACTCAATCAAGAAGTTACTAGAATTAATAGACAAATTCAATACTATAGCAAGATACAAAATCAATACACAGAAGTTAATAGAATTCCTCTATACAGACAACAGAACCACTGAGACACAAATTAGAGAAAGAGTACCTTTTAATATAGCACCATGGAAATGAAATAATTAGGAATTAATCTAACTAAAGAATTAAAGATCTACATAATGAAAATTACAGCAATCTGATAAAAGAGATAATAGAGGATTTCAGAAGTTGGATAGAGATTCCATGCTTTTGCATATGAAGGACTAAAGTAAGGATAGCTGTACTCTCAAAATTCTAATGCAGATTTAATGGAATCCCTAGAACTTTACCAATAGCATAATACACAGACCTTCATAAGTCACTCCTAAAATGTATTTGGAAGCAGAAAAGACATAGAATAGCAAATACAATCCTGGGCAATAAAATCAAGTTAGTGGGCATTGCAATTCCTGACTTGAAATTATACTACAGAGCTACTGTGATAAAATCAGCATGGCATTGGAAAAAATAGACCTAAGTATCAATGGAATAGATTAGAAGATGTAGGTGCAACAACAAACACACTCATCCATCTTATTTCAACAAAGTTAACAAGCATGCTTACTGGAAGAAATATGGCCTATTTAACAAATGATGGTGGAAAAACTGTGTCTCTACATGCCAGAAAACAATACTGGACCCATATCTATCACCATGCACTAAACTAAAATCAAAATGGATTAGAGATCTAAGTTTTAAAGAGAAACTCTAAATCTCCCGGAAGAGAAAGTAGCTGGAAATTTTGGAGACATAGATGTAGTGAAACAGTTCATAAACCAAAACCCAACTGTACTGGTAATGCTTGAGAGAATTAACAACTGGGACCTCCTCTTATTAAGAAGTTTTTGCACATCAAAACAAATTATCAACCTAGTGAATAAACAAACCACAGATTTGGAAAAATTCTTAACTATTAAGCACTCAGACAAAGGTCTTCTATCTAGAATTTATTTTAAAAAAAGCATTAAGGCTCCAAAATTTGAAGACCCAATCCAAAAATGGGCATCCGAAGGATTTTTTTTTTTTGCTCTGAATGCCTTCAGGGCAGGTTTGGCTGGCTTGATTTGTGGGGATCGAAACACAGCAACCTGAGCCTGACTGCTTCTTTGAAGCAGCCACTTAAAGAACTGAGCTACGTGGCAGGCCCCCTGGGCATCCGAAATGAACACACACTTCTCAGATGAATAAATACAAGAAGCAAATATATATATATATATATATATCCACATCATTAGCCACTCAAGAAATGCAAATTAAAAGAAAACTAAGATATTATCTCACCCCCAGAAAGAATGGCTATCATAAAGAAATCAACAAACAACAAAGTAGCAGAGGCTGTGGAAAAAGAAAGAACCCTTTTATAATTTTGTGGGGAATGTAGGCTGTTATGGAAATCGGTATGGAGACTCCTCAAAAAACTAGGACTGGAAATCCCACACAATCCATTTCCCTTCTAGGAATTTTCCCAAAAGAACTGTAAACATCATAAAGTGTTATACATGCACCTATGTTTATAGCAGCACAATTTGTAATAGCCAAATCTTGGAAGCAAGCAAAATGCCCATCACTTGAGGAATGGATGGAAAAAAATGTAGTCTTTTTATACGATGGAGTACTTCTCAGTTATAAAGACTGATAAACTCGAAGCCTTCACATATAAGTGGATGCAACTTGAAGATATATGCATAAGTGAAATAAACCAGATGCACATGTGTAAATATCATATTGTCTTCCCAGCTCAAAAGATTTAATAAAAATAGAAAGGTATAAAGAAGTTAATTGGAAAGTGAGAACAGCATTAAACAACAAAGAGATAAAGGGGAAAAGTCAGGAAATGCAGTAGGAACAAACCAATCATTTATATAAACAAGATGGTTAAGATAATGATCAAGGATCTCCATCATTTTTTTTTTTTGTTCTGTACCAGGCACTGAACTCAAGACCTTGTGCTTGCGATTCATCAGGTTTTCAGAATAGCAGCGAATGGGTATAAGTCTCACCCTGACTAACTCTACATGCAGGTATCAGTGAACTAAGCAACTACACTGAGAAGAGAAATGTGTAATACTAAAACAATGCTTGAAATATCTGTCATTTTGGTCTTCTAAATGCATATTGCTTCTAATATATCGATTACTGCTATATTCTATTTAAAGTAAATGATTGTAAAAAATGTAAAAAAAGAATACAAGAGAGAAGGAAAAAATCAATTTCATAGGATCATCCTGCTACAATGTTCTATATGGCTTGATTTCTAAACTTTTGTGTAAAAATGTGTAACTATTTTATTTCACATTCTATATGAATTTAAATTTTAGAATATCCATGATTATTGGAAAATATCAGTTCCATGTTGTATCTAAGGTGTTGATATTCAGATAGATAGTGATGTTAAGCTCAATTGTCTCTGTTTAAGAGTAAAAATAACATGAAATTTCTCTTCTTGATGTTTAACAAATAAAGTTTGCAGAGCACAAGTTTGAGAAAAAGAGTAATTAAAAGTATGGTTAACATTTTGGCCAAAGACCTTCAAGGTCCGTGGGGACTCAGGACATATTAGAACCTGTGATGTCACAACTTGTAACTCAGTGGTGTCCTAAATTTTCTGGTCAAGGAGATTATGGGGCCACAGAAGAAAGTTATCAATAATGTGTAGTGTGCCTAAAGAGAATCACCTAGAAGAAATTCAAACTCTGAAGCTTTCACAGAGAGCAAATTAGTCAAGCAATGGCCATTAATTTTCTAGATGGCTGACACTTAAAAAAGATCTTTAAAGTGATGTACATAGTTTCCTGGTAAGTCCTGAGGGGATTTGACAGACATTGTCAGATACAAAAGTTAAATATTTAATTGTCTAAGTCTTGCTTTAACTTGATCTTAACCATCCATCAGAAAAGTGTAACCATGAGGTGTAAAAAGTAATGTCACATTAATATGGTGAACTGTAAAAGGCTCAAATCAAAAAATTCTAGCAAATGCCAATTTTGCTGATAACCCACTACTAATACGGACTATTAGACTATATTGGGTTATATTGCTGAATTCAAGTACCTACAATCTTTAGAATGGCTTCAACTATGAAAATGTCCTTGAAAGCCTTCTCCAAGTACAGCTTCTCTAACATCAGTGGAACACACATTTCTGACAAAACAAAACAGAAAAATGGTATATAAATGAAGAACGAAGACACAGGCCTAGCCCATGCCCCGTGAGTGTGTGGGAGAGTTTCCAGCTACACTCCGCCTGCGGGACCTACTGGTCTCAGCTGAGGCACAGTGTGGGTGAGGCCCTCTTCCACCCCCTTGTGACGACCCCAAACACTGTGCAGCACATCCCCCACCCCGCCAATGAGTAGGAATTACTGCTGCATTGCGGGAATACCCAGACTCAGTCCTATCCCACGCTTGGTGAGTGTGTGGGAGAGCTTCCAGCTACACTGGGTCGGCAGGACCTCCTGGTCCCAGCCCAGGTGCAGCATGGGGCAGACCCTCTTCTACACTCTTGCGATGCCACCCAACACTGCACAGTACTTCCCCCACCCCACCCAAGGAGTAGGAATTTCATCCGCGTTTCAAGAACCCCAAGACCCAGTCCTATCCCAGGCCCAGTGAGTGTGTGGGAGAGCTGTATCTCCCCTCTACTCCAACTTCTCCAATCCAGGCTCAGCTCAGACGTGGCATACAGGCCTGGGGTGAAACCCTGTAGCTGCAATCCCAGCAGAGTGTAGGGCACAGAAGCACCCAGCTAATACAGGAGCATAACATCTTCCCAGAGTGGCACAATAGGTTCACCCTCAAGAGCGGCAGCAGAAAGGAGCTGAGCACACATGTGGACCCAAGCCAGGCACAGGTGAATAAATCCAAACTGTGTAGATCTGTACCTGAACTTCAGTAGGTGCTAAGGATATAACTGCAACAAAGATCTACAACAAATGTCAGAAGACAGTGCTACAAAAAATGACAAGAAGGAACAAAATGCAATCTCAGAATCGAAGCCGAATTGTAACAAGTGCAAAGGAGATTAACACAGAACAAATTGGGAATCACACAGCTGAAAGAAATGAATCAATGGCTTCTGAAATAAAGAAACAGCTGCAGAAAGGTATAGAGGAACTCATATTGAAAATAAAAAAGAAATCCCTGAATTAATAACATCTTCAGTAAAGAATGAAAGACAGAAACATATAGAGGACACCCAATGCCCACCCATAACAAGTGCAGAGGACACAAGCTCGGCTCAAATGTATGAATTAATAGCATCGATAGTAAAAAAGCAGCAGCAGAAAGTCATAGAGGAACTCAGAGTGGAATTCTTTTCTGAAATAAAAAAGAGTTCTCAGAACTCATAAAATCTGAAGTAAAGAAGCAACTACAGAAAAATAGGGAGGAACCCCAATCTGAAAAAAAAAAAAACTGCAGTAAAAGAATTTCTAACTGCTTCTAAAGAAGACATTGATAAAAAAATTAGAGGAGATTAGAAAAATGACGGATTCCTTGAATGAGCAATACAAGAAAGAAATAGAACGCATGAAGCAGAGTCAAAGAGATACAGAGGAAATTAAAATCTCAATTACAAGCTTGCAAAACTGTTTAAGTGAAACTGAAGACAGAGTTTCAGATCTTGAAGTTGCTGGTGCAGCTAGTGAAAAGGTAAGAAAGGATCTCTTAAAAACAACTAGGATGCAGGAAAGAATAATCCATCACCCGCAAGATGAGGCAAAGATGAACAATGTGAAACTAATAGGCATCAATGAGAAAGAAGGAGTAAATACAAATGACATTTAAAAAAATGGGCAGAAGTAATATAAGAAAACTTCCCAAATATGAGGAAACAATCTGACATTCAGGTAACTGAAGCATACAGAATGCCAAGTAACCTCAAAACAATGAAAAACATCCCGAGACATACAATAGTCAAGATCCCAGAAATTCAGCACAAGAATAATATACTGAAAGCGGCTAGAGAAAAGAAGCAGATCACATTCAAAGGAAAACCCATCAGAAATACAGCCGACTTCTCTTCATAAACCATGAAGACAAGAACAGCATGGAGCAGAGTAATTCAACTACTCGATGAAAAAAATTCCAGCCCAGAATATTATACCCTGCAAAACTTTCTTTCAAGTTTGATGGAGAAGTGAAATACTTCCATGACAAAGAACAGCTAAAAAATTTAAAGATGACAAAACCAGCCCTAAATAGGATCCTCTAAGATGTTCTGGAGAGAGACCAAAATGATCAGAACTCCATGAATGAGATCAGAAGCAACCAAGTAAACCGGGAAAGCAAATATACACAGGAGAAAAAGGAGTAAATGACAGAGGTAAAAAACATGTCAATCATATGTCAACACATCTCAATTATAATCATAGATGTAAATGGATTCAATTCACTAATTAAGAGAAATAAACTGGCACAGTGGATTAGGAAACAAAATCCAACAATATGCTGTATACTTAACTCAAAAAGACATTCATAGACTGAAAGTAAAAGGGTGGAAAATGATACTAAATGCCCCAGCACCTGAGCAAAAAGCAGGGGTAACAATACTGTTCTCAGACAGTCTCAACTTCAAAGCATAAATGATCAAGGGAAATAAAGAAGGCCACTATACACTGGTTAGAGGAAAAATACAAGAGGAAGAGGTGACACTAATAAATATGTGTGCACCAAACACGGGAGCACCCAACTATATAGTGCAAATCTTAATGGACATGAAAAATCCAATATCCAATACCACAATTTTAACTGGATTATTTAACACACCCATATCCCCTAAATATAGGTGAACCAGAAAAAAGCGTAGCAAAGAAGTAACAAAAATGAACCACAGCTTCAAACAAATGGACTTGGTGGACATATATAGAGAGTTCCACCCAAACAGAGATGAATACACTTTTTTCTCAGCTGCACATGGGTCATTTTTAAAATACACCACATATGGCTCCATAGGTCATGCTTAAGTATATGTAAAAAAACAGAAATTGTCCCATGCACATTATCTGACAACAGTGCAATGAAACTGGAAATAAATGACAAAAGAAACCAGAAAAAAATATTAAATACATGGAAATTAAATGACACCCTACTCAGCAACCAATGGGTCACAGATGAAATTAAACAAGAAATTCAACAATATCTACAATTCAATGAAATTTCAAGCACAACTCATCGTAATTTATGGAATATGATGGAAGCAGTTTTTAGAGGTAATTTCATAGCTGTGAACTCACACATTAGGAAAAGAGAACGGGAACAAATAAATACCCTAATGCTGCACCTTCAGCAACTAGAAAAGGAAGAGCAAACCAAACACAGCAAAGAATGGAAGAAATCATAAAGATTAGAGCAGAAATTAATTCAAATGAGATGAAGAAAACAACTCAAAGAATGAAAAAAGCAAAAAGCTGGTTCTTTGAAAGAGTACATAAAATCCCAAAGCCCCTAGCTAAACTCATAAAAAAGAGGAAAGAAAAAATTCAAATAAAAGCAATAAGGAATGAAAACGGTGTAATTACCACAGATCCAGTGGAAATTCAGAAGATTATTAATAGCTACTTTGGAATCTCCACTCTCACAGAATAGAAAAAAACAGAAGAAACGGACAGATTCCTAGAAAGATACAAATTACCGCAACTGAATCGACAAGATATAACCACTCTCAATAGCCCAATAACAGCCAATGAAACACGAGATGTAATTAAAACCTAACGACAAAGAAAACTCCAGGTCTGGATGGATTCACAGCTGAATTCTACAAGAAATTTACAGAAGATTTAGTCCCTAATCTCCTCAAACTCTTCCATGAAATTGAAAAGGAAGCAATAATCCCAAAATCATTAATGGAGGCAAGGATTATACTGATACCAGAATCAGGGAAAGACATAACTAAGAAAGAGTACTACAGGCCGATCTCCCTCATGAACATAGATGCCAAAATCCTCAATAAGATCCTAGCAAATAGAATACAACAAATCATCAAGAAGATCATACACCATGACCACGTAGGATTCATCCCAGGAATGCAAAGAAGGTTCAATATTTGAAAATCCAGAAATGTAATACACTATATCAATAGAGCAAAAACTAAAAAAAACACATGATCATCTCAATTGATGCAGTAAAGGCTTTTGAGAAAATCCAACACACATTCATGTTCAAAATCCTACATAAAATTGGAATAGAAGGCCTGTATTTCAATCTGATAAGAGCCATTTATGAAAAACCAATCGCTACCATAATCCTAAATGCAGAAAAAATGAAATTTTTAATGCTAGATCTGGTACAAGACAAGGATGTACTTTATGACCACTCCTATTCAATATAGTTCTGGAATCATTAGATATAGTCATTAGACAAGAGAATGAAATGAAAGGAATAAGAATAGGCAAAGAAGAAGCTAAATTGTCTTTATTTGCAGATGACATGATATTTTACTTGGAAGACCCAAAACACTCCACCAAGAAGCTATGAAAACTAATACAGAAATTCAATAGCGTAGCAGGTTATAAAGTCAATACCCATTCTTCTACACAAACAACAAACACACTGAGAGGAAAATTATAGAAACAATACCGTTTACAATAGCACTGAGGAAAATGAAATACCTTGGAATTAATCTAACTAAAGAAGTCAAAGATCTTTTCAAGGAAAATTTCAGTACTCTTAAAAAAGAGATCATAGAGGATTTCAGAAAATGGAAAGATATTCCATGCTCCTGTATTGGAAGACCCAAAATTGTGAAGATGTCCATACTCCCAAAATTACAGTACAGGTTTAATGCAATGCGTATCATATTAAAACCAACATACCTCACAGACCTTGAGAAATCATTCCTAAAATTTATCTGGAACCAGAAAAGACCTAGAATAGCAAAGGCAATCCTGGGCAATAAAAACAAGAAAGAAGAACAGGCTCTCTCCATGCCGAAAACTAAAACTTGAACCACGCTATCACCATGCACTAAACTAAAGTCAAAATGGATTAAAGATCTATACATTAAGGCTGAGACACTAAATATACTGGAAAAGAAAGTAGGAGGAACGCTTTAAGACATAGGGTAGGCAAAGACTTCATGAACAGAAATCAAATCGCATGGGAAATAGTTGAAAGAATTAACAACTGGGACCTCCTCTTACTGAGAAGTTTTTTCACGTCAAAAGAAATTACCAATAAAGTGAAAAGGCAACCCACCAATGTGGAAAAAATCATGACAAAAAAGTACTCAGACAAAAGTCTGCTCTCTCGAATTTATAAAGAAGTAAAAAACACTAGGGCCTCAAAATTTAAAGACCTAATCCAGAAATGAGAATCTGAGATGAATACACACTTTCCAGAGGATGAAATTAAAGAAGCGAATAAATATATGAAAAAATGCTCCACATCACTAGCATTCCATGAAATGCAAATTAAAATAACTTTGAGATATCATCTCACCCCTGAAAGAATGATATCAAGAAGAAATCAATGAACAACAAATGTTGGAGAGTCTGTGGGGAAAAAGGAACCCTTCTCCACTGCTGGTAGGAACGTAGACTGGTGCAACCGTCACGGAAAACAGTATGGAGACTCCTTAGAAAAGTTGGACTGGAAATCCCATTTAAACCAGCTATTCCTCTACTGGTAATTTTCCCAGAGGATCTGAAAACATCATATCATAGGGATATATGTGTGCTTATGTTTATAGCAGCACAATTTGTGATAGCCAAATCTTGGAAACAACCAAGATGCCCATCACCTGAGGAATGGTTGAAAAAGATGTGGTATTTTTACACAATGGAGTATTATTCAGCTATTAAGAATGATAAACTGCAAGCCTTTATATTGAAGTGGATGCCACTTGAACATATACTCTTAAGTGAAATAAGCCAGATATATATGTGTAAATATAGTTTAGTTTCCCTAGTATAAGAACTCAAAAGAAGAAATACAAATAGAAAGGTATAATATGAGTAAAAGGAAAGCAGGACCTCAAGGACTAACTAATCAAGAGAGGGAAAGGAGAAGAGCTAGGAAACATGACAACATGAAGCCATACAGTTATTTGTTCAAGATGGGAAAGGCAACGATCCTGAGAATCTTCAGAAGATTTTTGAATCTAGCAGTTAACTGGAAAGATTCTCACCCTGACTAACTATATATACTGATATCGGTGAACTAAGCAACTGCACTGCTGATGGTAATCTGTAATAGTAGTTTCAAGCTTGGAGTGCTTGTCATTCTGGTCTTCTCAATACGTGTTGTTTGCCATGACATGCCAGTTGCTGCTATGCTGTCTGTTGGGTAGAAGGTAGTTTAAAAACAAGGGGGTGGTGAATGAAAGCAAGGACAGGAAAAGGAATATTTTGGGACTATCCTGTTTCAAGGTTTTATATGGTTAGATTTTTGGACTTATATTTAAACATAAGAAATACATAATTATGCCTATTTTCAAAATGTACTCTAATTTTTAAATGTTTTTTTTCATATTCTGTAAGGACTTAAAGTTCAACATATCAACATTTGATGAATAATACCTGTAACATGTTATGCCTAAGATGTTTGATATGCAGGCAGATAGTGAGGTTAAGTTTAACACCCTGAGTTTTATGGTAATAACAAGAAGCTTGTCTTCTGGATGGTTAACAACCTAAGTTTGCATAACAAAACTAGAGAAAAAGGAGGGCTTAAAGGTAAACCAACATATTGGCCCTCGACTTCCAATGTCAATTAAGACTCAGGACATATGAGAACTTGTAATGTAACGTAGTGTAACTAGGTAGTGTCCCAAATTTTCTGATCAAGGAGAGTATGGGGCCAAAGAGGAAAGTGATCGATGATGTAGAGTGTGCCTAAGGAGAGTCACATGGAATGAAATCATTCTCACAGTCTTTCACAGAGAACACATTGGCCAAACAATGGCCGTGACCCATCCACATGACTGACACTGACAAAGGTTCTACAATCTGAGGTACAGGATCTCAGGATAAGTCCTGAGGTGATTTCACTGAAATCAGACCCAAAAGTTACAACTCTTGTTGCATAGGTCCTGCTTTGCCATTTTCTTAACCATCCAGCAGAAAATTATAAAAACGAATTTTAAGAAGTTAATCCATGCTGTTATGTTGAGCTTTAGGGGTACTCAGGTCAACAATTTCTGACATTGCCAGTCAAGCAGAAGACTCAATACTATTATGGACTTCTGGACTATTTTAGAATATTTTGCTGAGTTTACACACCTATAATATTCAAATAATGAAACTTAACAACAAAAAAAAGCTGATACAAATGAATGTCCATTTTGTATCTGTGTATTCAAAGTGGTTGGGATAGATATATAGTTACATTCTCTTAATGAATAGAGGAATTTGTTCTAATTTTTTTGTAAATAGGATATCATGTCCGCATCTTGTACAGCAATTAACCACTGGGAAGAATGTATGTAACGTGTTAATTATTGAAGCTCTCCTTTCAATTTGATTTGAAACTGTCTCATTGATATTTTTCTCTGAATAAATTTATGGAAAAAATAAATAAATGAAGCACCAGGGGGCCTGGGAGATCAATCAGCTTAGTAAGTGCTTTCCTGGCAAGGGTAAGTGTCTAAGTTCAAACCCCAGATCCACCAAAGAATAAAATAAAATAAATAATAATATACTGGAAAAAATATATATGACAAGATAGATATACAGCTACTTAATTTTAGTTCAATGAAGAAAGATAGGTAAGGATAATGTTTAGACACTATATCATTCCTACATAATTTTCTCCTAATAACTACTATGAAGACAACAATATGCTATGTATTAAGTATTGTAACTGTGCTACTATCCTGATTTGAGGCTCTTTCCTTGCTATCTTATCATTTTTTTCTCATTAAAATGAATGCAATATATATTAAAGAAACATTTTTTTCTCTTTTTTTAAAGAAATGATTTTATTGAGAAACAAATAGGAAGAGACAGTTTCAAAACCAATTAGGGGAGTGAGAACTGTTGCTATGCGCTCCGGACTCCTCCATCCCTCCAGAGCCAGCCCAAACCCACCTTGTGAGATAGAACTTCCACAGCACTCTATGGTTGCCTTCAGACCTACCCAAGCCCAGGCCCAGTCAGGTGAGTGGGAGAGACTCCCATTCCCCTGCACTCACTGGTCTTCTTCAGGGCATGCCCAGGCCCACTCTGTGAGTGAGACTTTCGCAGCACTTTCAGGAACTATCCTTCCCTCCTGAGCCAATCCAAGCCCATCTTGTGAGCCAGAACTTCCATCAGGCTCACAGTAGCCCTGCAGAAACACCCAAGCCTAGGACCCGTGAGTGTGTGGAAGAGCATCTGAGATCCCCTGTGCCTCCTGTACCCTTTCATATGCAGACCAGACATGGCATACAGGCCTCAGTAAAACTCTGCAGCAGAAGTCCCTACAGAGAGACTAGGGCCCAAAACCACCCTGCTAAACCAGGAAAAAAAAAAAAAAAACATCTTGCCAGAGGAGCACAACAGGCTTATGTGCAAGGGCTGCACCAGGAAGGAGCTGAGAACAGTAGCCAGACCCAAGCCAAGCACAGCTAGATGAACTCAAACATATTAGATCTTCATCCGAATTTCAGTAGGTAATAAAGTTGTATTTGCATCAAAGGTATACACGTCAGAGGACAAAATGAGAAAGAGAAGAACCAAAATGCAATCTCAGGTGCTGAGCACACTCAAAACAAGTGCAGAGGACACTAGCACAAAAGAAATTGAGAATCACACAACTGAAATGCCTTAATCAATGACGTTGGAAGTAAAGAGGCAACTGCAGAAAGGTATAGAGGAACTCAGATAAGAAACAACCACTGAAATAAAAAATAAATAAATCTGAATAAATGGCATCTGAAGTAAAGAATCAAATGTATAAACATATAGAGGAAATAAGATCAGAAATAATCTCTGTAGTAAAGGATTAATAACTGCTTCTCAAGAAGACATTGAGAAAAAAGTAGAGGGGATTAGAAAAATGATGGATTCCTTGAATGAGCAATACAGGAAAGAAAAATATCACATGAAGCAGAGTCAAAGAGATATAAAGTGCTGAGTTCACACCCTTGTAATATTTAAATGACAAAACTGGACAGAAAAGGGGGATGCAGATGAATGACCATGTTGTAACTGTGTATTCAAAATGGTTGATATGGATATACAGCTGCATCCTCTTGGTTTAATGAATAGAGGGATTTATTCTAATGGTGTTTATAAATAGGATGTCATGTCTGCATCTTGTACAATGAATAACTACCAGGAAGACAGCATACACTGAATTAATTATTGAAACTCTCCTACCAACTTGATTTGAAAATGTCTCATTGTTATTTGTTTCACAATAAAATTACAGAAACAATTAAAAAATAAAAAAGAGATATAAATGTACTTAAGATCTCAATCACAAGCATGCAAAACCGTTTGAGTGAAACTGAAGACAGAGTTTCAGATCTTGAAGACGCCATCACAGCTAATGAAAAGACGAGACAAGATCTTTTAAAAACCAATAGGATGCAAGAAAAAATAACTCATCACCTGTGAGACGACGCAAAAATTAACAACATGAGAGCAATAGGCATCATTGAGAAAGAAGGAATCAATACAAATGATATTTTAAAAAGACGGGCAGAAGTAATAGCAGAAAACTTCCCAAATATGAGGAAACAATCTGACATTCAGTTAACAAGCATACAGAACTCCAAATAACTTCAATCCAAGTAAAACACACTGAGACATATAGTAGTCACGATGCCAGAAATTAACCACAAGAACAATATGCTGAAAGTTGAAACGGATCAAATTTAAAGGAAAACCCATCAGAAGAACAGCTGACTTCTCTTCACAACCCATGAAGGCAAGAAGAGCATGGAGCAGAGTACTTTAAGTACTCTATGAAAACAAATTACTGCCCAGACTATTATATCCTGCAAAGCACTTTCAAGTTTGATGGAGAAGTGAAATACTGACATGCGAAAGAACAAATAAAGAATTTCCTGATGACAAAGTCAACACTACACAGATTACTAACAGATGTTCTAGAGAGGGACCAAAATGATCAGAACTCTACAAACAAGAAATGAAGAACCCACTAAGTAAGGCAAACAATTAAACACAGGACAAAAAAGAAGTATACAACAGATAAATAACATGTCAATTGTAAGTCAATATATCTCCATTATAACCGTCACTGTAAATGGACTCAATTCACCAATTAAAATAAATAGGCTGGCACAGTAGAATAGAAAACAAAATCTTAGAATACACTGTATAAAAGAAACACATAAGTCATATAAAAACTCATGCAGTGAAAGTCAAAGAATGAAAAGCAATACGAGTTGACCAGGCACCTCAGAAAAAAACCAAGGGTAGCAATCCTGTTTCCAGACAGTCTTAACTTCAAGAATGATCAATAGAATTTAAAAAAAGCCACTATGTACTGGTAGGGAAAAAATACCACAGACTCAGTGGAAATTCAGAAGATTTTTATCAATAGCTACTTTGAGAATCTTAACTCTCACAGAATAGAAGACACAGAAGAAATGGACATATTCCTAAAATGTACAAATTACCACAAATGAATGAACAAGATATAAACACTCTCAGTAGCCCAAAAACAGCCAATGAAATACGAGATGTAATTAAAAACCTACCGGCAAAGTAAAGTCCAGGTTCAGATGGATTCACAGCTGAATTCTACAAGACATTTACAGAAGATGTAGTCCCTATACTCCTCAAACTATTCCGTGAAATTGAAAAGGAAGCAATCCTCCTAAAATCATTCCTGGAGGCAAGTATTATATTATTACCAAAACCAGGGAAAGA
>NW_004524845.1:1779891-1793554 GCF_000260255.1 Octodon degus | reverse complement strand
ACAAGTCCGCATCTTGTACAGCAATTAACCACTAAGAAGAATATATGCAGTGTATTATTTGTTGAAACTGTACTTCTAATTTGATTTGAAACTGTCTCATTGCTGTTTATCAATAAAACTTTGAAAAAAAATACGAGACAGAAGTAACACTCATAAATATACTCGCACCAAACACAGGAGAACACAAATATATAAGACAATTTTATTGGACATGAAAAATCTATCATGCAACACCACAAACTTAACAGGACACCTTGACACCCACTTATCCCAAAAAGATAGGTCAACCAGAGAAAAACTTTGCCAGGAAGTAGCAGAAATGAAGCAGAGCTTGTAACAAATGGACTTAGTGGACATATAGAGTATTCCACCTAATGACAGCTGAATACACATTTTTTTTCGCCTGCACATGGGTCATATTCTAAAGTAGACAACACAATATTCCACAAGTCATGCTTAAGTATATGCAAGAAAACAGAAATTATGCCACACATATTGTCTGACAGTGCAATGGAAGTGGAAAAAAACGATGCAATAAAACAGAATAACCCCATAAATACCTGGCAAATAAACAACACCCTACTCAGCAACCAATGGGTCACAGATGAAATTAAACAAGAAATTTAACAATATCTACAATTCGATGAAAATACAAACACAGCTTATCAAAATTCGTGGGATGTGATGAAAGCAGTCCTCAGAAGGAAATTTGTAGCTGTCAACTCACACTTTAAGAAAACAGAATGGGAACAAATAAACACGGAAATTTTGCAACTTCTGCATCTAGAAGAGAAAGAGCAAACCAAAAACATAGACCATAGACAGGAAGAAATCATAAAATTTTAAGCAGAAATTAAATCAAATGAGACAAAGAAAACAGTTCAAAGAATCAACAAATCAAAAAGCTGGTTCTTTGAAACACTTAATGAAATTGATAAGACCCTGGCTAGCTTGATCAAAAAAAGGAAAGAAAAAATTCAAATACAAGCAATAAGGAATGTGACTACCACAGACCCAGTAAAAATACAAAAGATTATCAATACCTACTTAGAGAACATTTACTCTCACAGAGTAGATGACAAAAATTAAATGGACAGTTTTCTTTAAAGGTAAAAATCAAAATTTAATCAAGAATATATAGCAAGGGGCTGGGGATATGACTCAGTAGAATAAGTGCATCCCTGGCAAGCACAAGAGCATGAGTTCAATCCCCAGTTTCCCAAAAAAAAATTCATTAAAAAGTAAAGAAGATATAACAAACTATCAAAAACCCAATAACAGCCAATGAAATATGAAATGGAGACCCAGTCCTATCCCAGGTCCAGTGAGTGTGGGAGAGTTTCCTGCTGCCCTACACCGGCGGGACCTAATACTGGTCCCAGGGCAGGCGCAGCATGGGTGAGACCCTCTTCCACCCCCTTGCGACGCCCCCTAACACTCTGCAGCACTGCCCCCACCCCGCCCGCTGAGTAGGAATTACTGTTGTGTTCCGGGAACCACTAGACCCAGTCTTAGCCCAGACCCGGTGAGTGTGTGGGAGATCTGCCTCTCCCCCTTACTCCAACTTGTCCCCTCCAGGCTCAGCTCAGGCCTAGCACACAGGACTGAAGTGTAATCCTGCAGCTGCAATCCCTGCAAAGAGTGTAGATGATAGAACCACCCAGCTAGGCCAGGAGCAGAAAATTTTGCCAGAGGGACACAACAGGTTCACCCTCAAGGGCAGAAGGAGGAAAGAGCTGAGCACAGCAGGCGGACACAAGCCAAGGACAGCGGGATAAATCCAAACTTTGTAGATCTGCACCTGAACTTCAGTACATGCTAAGGATATAACTACAACGAAGATTTACAACAAAGGTCAGAAGACAGTGCTACACAAAATGATGAGGAGGAGCATAATGCAACCTCAGAACCAAAGCCCACCCATAACAAGTGCAGAGGAAATTAAAACAGCACAATTTGGGAAACACACAGCTGAAAGCAATGAATCAAAGGCTTCTGAAATAAAGAAACAGTTGCAGAACGGTATAGAGGAACTCAGATTGGAAATAAAAAATAAATCCCTGAATTAATAACATCTGCAGTAAAGAATCAAATGCAGAAACATATGGAGGAAACCCAATGAATACCCAGAAGAAGTGCAAAGGACACTAGCTTGGCTCAAATGGATGAATTAAGAGCGTCGATAGTAAATACGCAGCAGCACAAAGTGATAGAGGAATTCAGAGTGCAATTCTTTTCTGAAATAAAAAAATAATTATCAGAACTCATAGCATCTGAAGGAAAGAAGCAACTTCAGAAACATAAGGAGGAAACCCAATCTGAAAATACACTGCAATAAAAGAATTTATAACTGCTTCTAAAGAAGACATTGATAAGAAAATTAGAGGAGATTAGAAAAATGATGGTTTCCTTGAATGAGCAATACTGGAAAGAAATAAACAGCATGAAGCAAAGTCAAAGAGATACAGAGGAAATTATAATTTCAATCACAAGCTTGCAAAACCATTTAAGTGAAAGTGAAGACAGAGTTTGAGATTTGAAGACGCTGGTGCAGCTAGTGAAAAGGTAAGAAAGAATCTCTTAAAAACAACTAGGATGCAGGAAAAAATAATCCATCACCCGGAAGATGAGGCAAAGATGAAAAATTTGAGAAGAATAGGCATCATTGAGAAAGAAGGAGTCAATACAACTGACATAAAAAAAAATATGGGTAGAAGAAATAGCAAAAAAATTCCCAAATATGAGGAAACAATCTGACATTCAGGTAACCGAAACACACAGAACGCCAAATAACCTCAAACAAATAAGAAACTGAGACATATAATAGTCAAGATCCCAGAAATTCAGCACAAGAATAATATACTGAAAGCTGCTAGAGAACAAAAGCAGATCGGATTCAAAGGAGAACCCATCAGAATTACAGCCGACTTCACTTCACAAAACTTGAAGGCAAAAACAGCATGGAGCAGAGTACCTCAAGTCCTCTATGAAAACAATTTCCAGCCGAGACTACTATACCCTGCAAAACTCTCTTTCAAGTTTGATGGAGAAGTGAAATACTTTCATGACAAAGAAGAGCTAAAGAATTGCGTGATAACAAAGCCTACCCTACACAGGCTACTGAAAGATGTTCTAGAGAGGGAACAAAAAGATCGGAACGCCACAAATGAGATCAGAAGCAACCAACTAAATAGGGCAAGCAATTAAAAAAGGAGAAAAAGGAGTAAATGATAACATGTAAATAACATGTCAACCATAAGTCAATACATCTCAATTCTAACCACCAATGCAAATGGACTCAATTCACCAATTAAGAGAAATAGACTGGCACAGTGGATTAGGAAACAAAATCCAACAATATTCTGTATACAAGAAACACATTTAACTCATAAAGATATTTATAGGCTAAAACTCAAAGGATGGAACAAAATAGTACATGCTCCAGCACCTCAGAAAAAAGCAGGGGTAGTAATCATATTCTCAGACAGTCTCAACTTCAGACCAACAATGATCAAGCAAAATAAAGAAAGACACTATATACTGGTTAGGGGAAAAATTCAAGAGGAAGAGGTAACACTCTTAAATATGTATGCAACAAATACGGGGGTAAACAATTGTATAAAGAAAAACGTAATGGACATGTAATATCTAATATCCAATACCACAATTTTAACAGGAGACCTTAACACACCCTTATCTCCAAAAGATAGGTCAACCAGACAAAAGCTTAGAAAAGAAATAACAGAACTGAACGAGAGCTTGAAACAAATGGACTTGTTGGATATATACAGAGTGTTCCACCCAAACACAGCTGAATACACATTTTTCTCAGCTGCACATGGGTCATTTTCTGGAATAGACTGCATACTGCTCCATAGGTCATGCTTAAGTAAATGTAAGAAAACAGAAATTATCCCATGCACATTATCTGACCACAGTGCAATGAAACTGGAAGTAAATGACAAAAGAAACCAGAAAAAACCCTTACATACATGGAAATTAAATGACACTCTGCTCAGCAACCTATGAGTCACAAATGAAACTAAACAACAAGTTCAAGAATATCTACAATTCAATGAAACTTGAAGCACAACTTATCATAATTTATGGGATACGATGAAAGCAGTTCAGAGAAGGAAAATCATAGCTGTGAACTCACACATTAGGAAAAGAGAACGGGAACAAATAAATACCCTAATGCTGCACCTTCAAAAACTAGAAAAGGAAGAGCAAACCAAACGCAGAGCCAAAAGAAGAGAGGAAATCATAAAGATTAGATCAGAAATTAGTTCAATTGATATGAAGAAAATAATTCAAAGAATTAAAAAAGCAAAAAGCTGCTTCTTTGAAAGATTAGATAAAATTGATGAGCCTCTAGCTAACCTCTTCAAAAAGAGGAAAGAAAAAATTCAAATACAAGAAATAAGGAATGAAAAGGGTGTAATTAATACAGACTCAGTGGAAATTCAGAAGATTTTCAATAGCTACTTAGAGGAACTTTACTCTCACAGAATAGAAGATACAGAAGAAATGAACAGATTTCTAGAAAGGTACAAATTACCACAACTGAATAGACAAGATATAACCACTCTCAATAGCCCAATAACAGCCAATAAATTAAGAGATGTAATGAAAAACCTACGGGCCAAGAAACTTCCAGGTCCGGATGGATTCACAGATGAATTCTACAAGACATTTAGAGAAGATATAGTCCCTGTACTCCATAAGGTCTTCCATGAAATTGAAAAGGAAGCAATACTCCCAAAATCATTCCTGGAGGCAAGGATTATACTGATACCAAAACCAGGAAAAGGCGCAACTAAGAAAGAGAACTACAGGCCGATCTCCCTCATGAACATAGATGCCAAAATCCTCAATAAAATGCTAGCAAATAGAATACAGCAAACCGTAAAGATCATACACCATGACCAGTTATTTTTCATCCCAGGGATGCAAGGCAGGTTCAATATTCGAAAATCTATAAATGTAATACACGATATCACTAGAGTGAAAACTAAAAACCACGTGATCATATCCATTGATGCAGAAAAGTCTTTTGACAAAGTCCAAAACTGATTCATGTTCAAAATCCTACAGAAAATTGGAATAGAAGGCCTCTACTTCAATGTGGTAAAACCCATTTATGAAAACCCAACAGCTAACATAATCCTAAATGGGGAAAAACTGAAATTTTTTAATCTTAGACAAGCATGTTCTCTACCACCCTTCTTATACAATATAGTTCTGGAATCATTAGCTACATCCGTTAGACAAGGGAGAGAAATTAAAGGAATAAAAATAGGCAAAGAAGAAGTTAAATTATCTTTATTTGAAGATGACATGATACTTTACTTGGAAAACCCAAAAAACTCCACCAAGAAGCTACTAGAATTATACAGAAATTCAGTAGTAGAGCAAGTTATACAGTCAATACCCAAAAGTCAATAGCATTCCTCTACACAGACAACAAACACACTGAGAGGAAAATTATAGAAACAATACCTTTTACAACAGCACTGAGGTAAATGAAATACCTTGGAATTAATCTAACTAGAGAAGTCAAAGATCTTTTCAAGGAAAATTACAGTACTCTGAAAAAAGAGATCGTAGAGGATTTCCAAAAATTAAAAGATATTCCTTGCTCCTGTATTCCAAGAACCAACATTGTGAAGATGGATATACTCCCAAAATTGTGGTATAGATGTAATGCAATCCCTATCAGACTACCACCGACATACCTCACAGACATAGAGAAATCATTCCTAAAATTTACCTGGAACCAGAAAAGACCTACAATAGCAAAGACAATGCTAGGCAACAAGGACAAGGCAGGAGGCATTACAATTCCTGACTTGAAATTATACTACAAGGCTACTGTGATAAAATCAGCATGGTACTTGCAAAAAAATAGACCTGAGGATCAACGGAATAGATTAGAAGACACTGAAGCCCCTATGAACACACTCAGACTCCTTATCTTTGACAAAGGGCCAAATATACTCACTGGAAGAAAGATAGCCTTTTTAACAAATGGTGCTGGAAACACTGGCTCTCTACATGCTGAAAACTCAAACTTGACCCAGGTCTATCACCATGCACTAAACTAAAGTCAAAATGGATTAAAGACCTAAACATTAAAGCAGAGACACTAAATTTTCTGGAAGAGATATTAGGAGGAACTCTTTAAGACATAGGGGTAGGCAAAAATTTCATAGACAGAAATCAAATCTCAGTGGAAACAGTTGAAGAATTAACAACAGGGACCTGCTCCTACTGAGAAGTTTTTTCAAGTCAAAAGTAATTACAAACAAAGTAAAAAGGCAAACCACAAATTTGGAAAAATCATGACAAATAAGTACTCAGACAAAGGTCTGTTCTCTAGAATCTATAAAGAACTAAAAAACACTAGGGCCCATAAATTTAAAGACCCAATCCAGAAATGGGCATCTGAGATGAACACACACCTCTCAGAGAAAGAAATTAAAGCAGTGAATAAATATATGAAAAATGCTCCAGATCACTAGCCATCCGTGAAATGCAAATTAAAACAACACTGAGATAGCATCTCACCCCAGAAAGAATGGTATCATAAAGAAATCACCCAACAACAAATGTTGCAGAGGCAGTGGGGAAAAAGGAACCCTTCTCCACTGCTGGTTTGAATGCAGACTACTGCAACCATTATGGAAATCAGTACGGAGACTCCTTTGAAAAGTTGGACTGGAAATCCCATTTAAACCAGCTATTCCTCTACTGGGAATATTCCCAGATTATATGAAAACATCATGTCATAGTGATGTATGTGTACCTATGTTTATAGCAGCACAATTTTTGATAGCCAAATCTTGGATACAACCAAGATGCCCATCACCTGAGGAATGGTTGAAAAAGATGTGGTATTTTTACACAGTGGAATATTATTCAGCTCATTCAGAATGATAAACTCCAAACCTTTATGTTGAAGTGGATGCCACTTGAAAATATACTCATAAGTGAAATAAACCCGACACACATGTGTAAATATTGTATATTTTCCTTAGTATAAAAACTCAAAGGAAGAAATACAAATACAAATGTATAACACAAGTAAAAGAAAAGAAAGATCTCAAGGACTAACTAATCAAGAGAGGGAAAGGAGAAGAGTTAGGAAAATGTGAATGTCAAGCCATACAGTTATATGTAGAAAATGGGCAAGGCAATGTTCCTGAGAACCTTCAGATGATTTTTGAATCTAGCAGTTAATTGGAAAAATTTTCACCCTGACTAACTATATATACTGATACCTGTGAACTAAGCAACTGTACTGCAGATGGTAATTTGGAATAGTAGTTTCATGCTTGGAGAGCCTGTCATTCTGATCTTCTGAATATGGGCTGCTTGTCATGACATGCTAGTTGCTGTTATGTTGTCTCTTGGGTAAATGGTTGTTCAAAAAGTAAGGGGTGGTGAATGAAAGAAAGAGACAGGAAAAGGAATATTGTGGGACTGTCCTGCTTCAAAGTTGTATATGGCAAGATTTTTGGACTTATGTGTATACATAAGAAGTATATAATTCTCTATGCCAATTTTAAAAATATATTCTAATTTTAAATGTATTTATTATATTCTATAGTGACTTACAATTCAACATATCAATACTTGATGAAAAATACCTGTTCCATATTATGCCAAGGATGTTTGATATGCAAACAGATAGTGAGGTTAAGCTTAACGGCCTAAGTTGTATGATAATACCAATAAGCTTGTCTTCTGGATGGTTAATAACCTAAGTTTGCAGACTAAAATTAGAGAAAAAGAAGGGCTGCAAGGAAAGCCAACATTTTGGCCCTATCCTTCTAAGTTCAATTAAGACTCAGGACATAGGACATCTGAGAACTTGTACTGTAATGTCATGTAACTAAGTAGTGTCCCAAATTTTCTGTACCAGAAAATTATGCGGTCAAAGAGGAAATTGATCAATGTTGTAGAGTGTGCCTAAGCAGAGTCACATAGAGAGAAAACATTCTCTCAAGCTTTCACAGAGAGCACATTGGCCAAGCAATGGCCGTGACTCATCCACATGGCTGACATTGACAAAGGTTCTACATCCTGAGGTACAGGATCTCAGGATATGTCCTGAGGAGATTTCACTGACCGTATCAGACCCAAAAGCTAGAATTCTTGTTGCATAGGTCCTGCTTTACCTTTTTCTTAACCATCCAGCAAAAAAGTATAAAAAGGAAATATAAGAAGTAAAGCCATGGTACTATGTTGAGATGTAGGGTACTCAGGTCAACAATTTCTGACATTGCCAGTCAAGCAGAAGACTCAATACTATTATGGGCTACTGGACTCTTTCAGAATATTTTGCTGAGTTTCCACTCCTATGATTTTCAAATAAAGGAATTTAACAAGAAAAAGGGGGAGTGAGACTACTGAGGGCCGCGGGATCCTGAATAGAATCAGAGTGCAGGCCCGGCGAGTGAGTGAGAGGACCCGTGCAGGCCCAGCAAGTGAGTGAGATGACCTGGGGCCCAAGGGAATCCTGAATAGACCCAGAGCTCAGGCCCGGTGAGTGAGTGAGACCACCAAGGCCATGGGATCCTGAACACACCCAGAGGGCAGACCCAGGGAGTGTGTGAGACTACCCAGGTTGCGGGATCCTGAATATACCCAGAACACAGGCTCGGCAAGTGATTGAGACGACCTGGGCCCAGGAGGATCCTGAATAGACCAGGAGTGCAGGCCTGGCTTGTGAATGGCAAGAACCTGGGATCGACGAGATCCTGAACATACCCAGACCGCAGGTCCAGAGAGTAAGTGAGATGATCCCGGACAGCGGGATCCTGAATAGACCAGGAGCGCAGGCCCAGCTAGTGAGTGAGAGGACCCGCGCCTGCCTGGCGAGGGAGTGAGAGGACCTGGGGCCATGGGATCCTGAACAGACCCAGAGCGCAGGCCCTGCGAGTGAGTGAGAGGAACTTGGGCCCTGAGGGATCCTGAATAGACCCAGAGCCAAGGCCCCGCAAGTGAGTGACTGGACCCGAGGGATCCTGAATAGACCCAGAGAGCAAGCCCAGCGAGTGAGTGAGATGAACCCAGGCCATAGGATTCTGAATAGACCAGGAGCGCAGGCCCCACGCATGAGTGACAAGACCCGGGGACTGATGGGATCCTGAATATACCCAGAGTGCAGGCCTGGAGAGTGTGTGAGACGACCGGGGGCCACGGGATCCTGAATAGACCAGGAGCACAGGCCCAGCAAGTGAGTGAGAGAATCCGTGCAGGCCTTGCAAGTGAGTGAGACAACCTGGGGCCGCGAGATCCTTAACAGAACCAGAGTGCAGGCCAGGCAAATGAGTGAGATGACCCAAGTCTCGGCAGGATCCTGAATAGACCAGGAGCACAGGCCTGGCACGTGAGTGACAAGACCCGGGGACCACAGGTATCCTGAATCGACGCAGAGTGCAGGCTGGGCGAGTGAGTGAGAAGACCCAGGCCACGGGATCCTGAATAGACCAGGAGCGCAGGCCCGGCACATGAGTGACAAGACCCAGGGACCGACAGTATCCTGAACAGACCCAGAGCGCAGGCCTGGGGAGTGACTGAGACCACAGAGGCCACGGGATCCTGAATAGACCCAGAGCACAGGCCTGGCAATTGAGTGAGATGACCTAGGGCCCGGCGTGATCCTTAATAGACACAGAGCACTGGCCCAGCGATTGAGCGAGAGGACCCAGGGCTGCGGGATCCTGAATAGAACCAGAGCGCAGGCTGGGTGAGTGAGTGAGTGAGTGAGTGAGATGACCCAGGGCCCTTTGGATCCTGAATAGACCCAGAGCGCAGGCCCAGCAAGTGAGTGAGAGGACCCGGGGTCCTTCGGATCCTGAACAGACCCAGAGCGCAGGCCGGGCGAGTGAGTGAGACGACTGAGGCCGCAGGATCCTGAACAGACCCAGAGCACAGGCCTGGCAATTGAGTGAGATGACCTGGGGCTGCGGGATCCTGAATAGAACCAGAGCGCAGGCCCGGCGAGCGAGTGACATGACCTGGGGCCATGGGATTCTGCATAGACGCTAAGCACAGGACCGGCTAGTTATTGAGAGCACCCACACAGGCCTGGCAAGTGAGTGAGACCACCGAGGCCATGGGACACTGAACAGACCCAGAGCTCAGGCCCGGCCAGTGAGTGAGACGACCCAGGCCGCAGGATCCTGAATAGTCACAGAGCGCAGGCCCAACGAGTGAGTGAGATGATCTGAGGCTCGGCGTGATCCTGAACACACCAGGAGCACAGGCCTGGCACGTGAGTGACAAGACCCGGGGACCCACAGTATCCTGAACACACCCAGAGTGCAGGTCCAGTGAGTGAGTGGGACGACCTGGGGCACAGCGGGATCCTGAATAGACCCAGAGCGCAGGCCCGGCGAGTGAGTGAGACCACTGAGGCCGCGGGATCCTGAACAGACCAAGAGGTCAGGCCCAGCGTGTGAATGAGATGACCCAGGCCGCGGCATCCTGAATAGATACAGAGCCCAGGCCTGGCGAGTAAGTGAGATGATCCGGGGCCGGTGGGATCCTGAATAGACCAGGAGCGCAGGCCCAGCACGTGAATGACAAGAACCAGGGACCGAGGAGATCCTGAACATACCCAGAGCCCAGGCCTGGCGAGTGAGTGAGAGGACCCCTGGCCGCGGGATCCTGAACAGACCCGAGCTCAGGCCAGGCGAGTGAGTGAGAGGACCTGGGGCCCAGCGGGATCCTGAGTAGACCAGGAGCGCAGGCCCAGCATGTGAATGACAAGAACCAGGGACCAATGAGATCCTGAACATACCCAGAGCGCAGGTCCAGAGAGTGAGTGAAAGGACCCCGGGCCGCGGGATCCTGAATAGACCGGGAGCACAGACCCAGCGAGAGAGTGATAGCACCCACGCAGGCCTGGCGAGTGAGTGAGAGGACCCGGGGCCATGGGATCCTGAACAGACCCAGATCACAGGCCCTGCAAGTGAGTGAGAGGACCTGGGGCCCGGCAGGATCCTGAATAGACCCAGAGCACAGGCCCAGCGAGTGAGTGAGAAAACCAAGGCCTTGGAATCCAGAATAGACTCACAGCGCAGGCCTAGCAATTAAGTGAGGCAACCTGGGGCCCGGCAGGATGCTGAATAGACACAGAGTGCAGGTCTGGTGATTCAGTGAGAGGACCCAGGGCCATGGGATCCTGAATAAAACCAGAGCGCAGGCCCGGCGAGTGAGTGAGACCACCAAGGCCGCGGGATCCTGAACAGACCCAGAGCACAGGCCCAGCCAGTGAATGAGATGACCTGGTGCCACAGGACCAAGAACAGACCCAGAGCGCAGGCTAGGCGAGTGAGTGAGAGGACCTGTGGCCTGGCGGGATCCTGAATAGACCCAGAGTGCAGGCCCAGCCAGTGAGTGAGACGACCTAGGCTGCGGGATCCTGAATAGACCCAGTGCGCATGCCTGGCAAGTGAGTGAGACCACTGAGGACACGGAATCCTGAACAGACCCAGAGCACAGACCGAGCGAGTGAGTGAGATGACCCAGGCTACGATATCCTGAATAGACCCAGAGCTCAGGCCCAGAGAGTGAGTGAGACAACCTGGGGCCCTGAGTTCCTGAACAGGCCCAGAGTGCAGGCCTGGAGAGTGAGTGAGATGGTGTGGGGCCCAGCGGGATCCTGAATAGACCAGGAGCCCAGGCACTGTGCATGAGTGAGCATATCTGGGGACCAACGGGATCCTGAACATACCCAAAGTGCAGGCCTGGAGAGTGAGTGAGATGACCCATGGCCACAGGATCCTGAACAGACCAGGAGTGCAGGCCTAGCGAGTGAGTGAGAGGACCCGCGCAGGTTGCGAGTGAGTGAGACAACCTGGGGCCATGGGATCCTTAACAGAACAAGAGTGCAGGCCTGGTGATTGAGTGAGATGACCCAGGCTGCGGAATCCTGAATAGACCCAGAGCACAGGCCCAGCGAGTGAGTGAGAGGACCCATGCAGGCCTGGCAGTGAGTGAGAAGACCCGGGGCCGCGGGATCCGGAACAGACCCAGATCACAGGCCCTGCGAGTGAGTGAGAGGACCTGGGGCCCAGCCTGATTATGAGTAGGCCCAGAAAGCAGGCCCAGCATTTGAGTGAGAGGACCAAGGGCTGTGGGATCCTGAATAAACCCAGAGAGCAGGCCGGGTGAGTGAGTGAGACAACTGAGGGCGCGGGATCCTGAACAGACCCAGAACACAGGCCCAGTGAGTGAGTGAGATGACCCAGGCCACGGGATCCTGAATAGACCAGGAGTGCAGGCCCGGAGCGTGAGTGACAAGACCCGGGAACTGATGGTATCCTGAACAGACCCAGAACGCAGACCTGGCGAGTGAGTGAGAAGACCTGGGGCCCAGCGGGTTCCTGAATAGACCCAGAGCTCAGGCCTGGCAAGTGAGTGAGACCACTGAGAGCGTGGGATCCTGAACAAACCCAGAGTGCAGGCCCGGCAAGTGATTGAGACAACCTGGGGCCCGGCGCTATCCTGAATAGACCAAGAGCAGAGGCCTGGCAAGTGAGTGAGACCACTGAGAGCGTGGGATCCTGAACAAACCCAGAGTGCAGGCCCGGCAAGTGATTGAGACAACCTGGGGCCCGGCGCTATCCTGAATAGACCAAGAGCTCAAGCCTGAGGGTGAGTGAGTGAGAGGACCCGCACAGGCCCAGCTAGTGAGAGAGACGACCCGGGTCTGCGGGATCCTGAATAAACCAGGAGCGCCGGCCCGGCATGTGAGGGACAAGACCCGGGGCCCATGGGTCCTCATTCAACCCAGGCTACAGGCCCAGCAGGAAACCCTTCAGCAGAACTCCCTGCAAAGTCCTTAGAGGGAAGACCCACCCAGCTGACTCAGAAGCAGAACGCCTTTCCAGAGTGACACAAAGGGTTCAACTCTAAGGCCTGCAGCAGAAAGAAGTGGAGCACACAGCCAGAACCAAACAACACCCACCTGGAGGAATCTGAACTTCACAGATCTGGACCTGGTGCTAAGGTAATAAACCTATCTAAGCTCTACATCAAAGGTCAGAAGACAATGGTATACAAAATGACAAATAGAAGGAACAAAATGCAGTCCCAGGCCCCAAGTCCACCCAGTACAAATGCAGAAGACACTAGCACTGAGGAAACTGGAAATCACACACCAGATATCTCTGAAATAATAGCGTTGACAGTAAAGAATCAACTGCAGAAAGGTGTTGAAGACATCAGATCAAAAATAATTTCTGAATTAAAAAATGTACTGGTCACTGTAATCAAAGAAGTACTAAATGCTTCTAAAGAATACACTGATAAAAAAAATAGAGGAGAATATAAAAATGATAGAACCCCTGAATAAAAAATTTAGGAAAAAAATAGAATCTAAGAAAAAGGTTCAAAGTGATATACAGGAAATTAAAACCTTAATTACAAGCTTGCAAAAGCATTTGTGTGAAAGTGCAAATAGACTTTCTGACCTAAAAGACACCATTGCAGCTACTGAAAATGTAAGAAAAGATCTCTTTAAAACAACTAGGATGCAGGAAAAATAATTCAATACCTGCAAAATGATGCAAAGATGAACAATGTGAGACTAATAGGCATCAATGAGAAGAAAGGAGTCAATACAAATGATATAAAAAGAATATGG
>NW_004524845.1:1773496-1778772 GCF_000260255.1 Octodon degus | reverse complement strand
TTTGAGATTTTGTACCATTGTTTTTTTTTCTTTAAAATAAAAATAACTGATGTAAAAAAAATTTAAAAAAACAACAAAAAGGTGATGCGTCTTGTTCAGCAATTAACCACTAGGAAAAATGTGTACAATGTGTTATTTAATAAAATTGTCTTACCAGTTTGGTTTGAAACTGTCTTATTGCTATTTGTTTCTCAATACATCTATGGAAAAAAAGAAATATGAAATGTAATAAAAAATCTATTGACAAAAGAAAAGTCCAGGTCCTGATTGATTCACAGCTGAAATTTATGAATGATGTAATCCCTATAATCCTCAAACTCTTCAAAGAAACTAGAAAGGAAGTAACAAAAAACTCGACTAAGAAACTACTAGAAATGATACACAAATTCATTAGCATAACAGGATACAAAGTCAAAACCCGAAAGTCAATAGCATTCCTCTACACAGATAACAAACACACTGAGAGGAAAATTAGAGAAAAAATATCTTTTAAAATAGCACCATGGAAATAGTAGTTTCATGTTTGGAGTGCCTGTCATTCTGGTATTCTGAACCTGGGCGGCTTGTCAAGACATGCCAGTTACTGCTATGATGTCTCTCGGGTAGGTGGATGTTCAAGAAGAAGGGGGTGGTGAATGAAAGCAAGAGACAGGAAAAGGAATATTGTGGGACTGTCCTGCTTCGAGGTTGTATATGGTGAGATTTTTGGACTTATGTGCAAACATGAGAAGCATAGAATTCTTTATCCTATTTTTCAAATATAGTCTAATTTTAACTGTATTTTTATCACATTATGTAGGGACTTAAAGTTCAACATATCAATACTTGATGAAAAATACCGGTTCATTTTTATGCCTAAGATGTTTGAAATGCAGTGAGATAGTGGGGTTAAGCTTAATAGTCTAAATCGTTTGATAACAACAATAAGCTTGTCTTCTGGATGGTTAACAACCTAAGTTTGCAGACCAAAATTAGAGAAAAAGGAGGGCTACAAGGAAAGCCAACATTTTGGCCCTAACCTTCTGAGGTCAATTAAGACTCAGGACATATGAGAACTTGTACTGTAACGTCATGTACCTCGGTAGTGTCCCAAATTTTCTGATCCAGAAAATTATGGGGTCAAAGAGGAAAGTGATCGATGATGTAGAGTGTGCCTAAGGAGAGTCACATTTGGAGAAAACCCTCTCTCAGGCTTTCACAGAGAGCACATTGGCCAAGCGATGGCCGTGACTCATCCACATGGCTGCACTGACAAAGGTTCTACAGCCTGAGGTACAGGATCTCAGGATAAATCCTGAGGGCATTTCACTGACCTTCTCAGACCAAAAATCCCCAGCTCTTGTTGCATAGGTCCTGCTTTACCTTGGTCTTGACCATCCAGTAGAAAAGTATGAAGACAAAATACAGGAAGTAAAGCCATGCTGTTATGTTGAGCTGTGGGGGACTCAGGTCAATAATTTCTGTCATTTCCAGTTAAACAGAAGACCCAATGCTATTGTGGACTACTGGACTCTTTTAGAATATTTTGCTGAGTTTACACACCTATAATATTCAATAACGGAATGTAGAAAAACGGGTATACAGATGAATGTACATTTTGTATCTGTGTATTCAAAGTGGTTGGGATAGATATATAGTTGCATTCTCTTAATGAATAGAATGATTTGTTCTAATGGTGTTTGTAAATAGGATCTCAAGTCCGCATCTTGTACAGCAATTAACCACTAAGAAGTATATATGCAGTGTGTTATTTGTTGAATCTGTACTTCCGATTTGATTTGAAACTGTCTCATTGC
The DNA here is from genome assembly GCF_000260255.1 of Octodon degus. Lineage (NCBI taxonomy): Eukaryota > Metazoa > Chordata > Mammalia > Rodentia > Octodontidae > Octodon > Octodon degus. Next base: position 1,776,976 of record NW_004524845.1, on the reverse strand, counting down.
TATCTGTTTATCAATAAAATTTTGAAAAAGAAAGAAAGTCACTAGAGAGAAATAATTCTCTCAGGCTTTCACAGAGAGCAAATTGGTCACGCAATGGCCATGACTCACTCAGATTGCTGACACTGTGAAAAGATCTACAGGTTGCTCTACATGATTTCAAGGTAACACTTGGGGGGATTTGACTCCCCTTGCAAGATACAAAAGTTACATTTTTAGTTGTATAGGTCTTGCTTTAGCTTGGCGTTAACCATCCAGCCGAAAAGTATTACCTTAAAGTTTAAAAAGTAATGCCATATTAATATGCTGAGCTGTAAAAGGCTCAAGTCAACAACTTCTGACCATTGCCAGTTCTGCTGACAACCCACTACTATTATGGACTATTAGTCTACATTGAGTTATTTTGCTGAATTTGAGTATCTACAGTATTTTAATGGGCATTGAGTATGAAAATTTCCTTTAAAGACTTCACCAATTATAGCTTCTCTAACAGCTTCTCTAACCCATCTCTCAGAAAACAAAAGAAAATTGGGTGATATAAAGGACCCTTTTGTAGAGAAATACATATATTTGCACAGATATACAGCTTCTGTCTCTCAATGCTAAGAAATGTTTGTACTAATATTGTTTAGGCAAGATATCATGTCTGCATCTTGTCCTCTGAATACTACAGTGACAGTATGCAATGCAGTAATTATTGTAGGTGTCTTACTTAACTGCTTTGAAACTGTTTGATTCCTATTTTTTCTCATTAAAATGTATAAAAATAAAAAAAATTATGAAATGCAAAAAAAAAGCACCATGGAAAATGAAATACCTTGAAGAAGTCAAAGATCTTTTCAAGGAAAATTGCAGAACTATGAAAAAAGAAATCCTAAAGGATTTCAGAAAATGGAAAGATATTTCCTGCTCCTGGATAGGAAGAACCAATATTGTGAAGATGGCCATACTCCCAAAATTGCTGTACAGATTTAGTGCAATCTGTCTCAAACTTCAGACAACATACCTCCCAGACGTAGAGAAATGGTTCCTAAAATTGATTTGGAACCATAGAATACCTACAATAGCAAAGACAATCCTGGCCAACAAAGAGAAGGAAGGAGGCAAAACGATTCCTGATTTGAAATTATACCACAAAGTTACTGTGATAGAATTACTATGGTAGTGGCAATGAAGTAGACCTGAGGATCAATGGAATAGATTAGAAGATGCACAGACCACTATGAACACACTGAGCTACATTATCTTCGACAAAGAGGCCACACATGCTTACTGGAAGAAAGATAGCCTCTTTAACAAACGGTGCTGTAAAAACTGGCTCTCAACATGTTGAAAAGTAAAACTTGACCCAGGTCTATCACCATGCACTAACCTACAGTCAAAATGGATTAAACGTTTAAACATTAATTCAGAAACACACAAACTGCTGGAAAAGAAAGCAGGAGGAACTCTTGAAGACATAGGGGTAGACAAAGAGTTCATGAACAACAATCAAATTGGGCGGGTAATGCTTGAAAGAGGTAACAACTGGGACCTCCTCTTCTTGAGAAGTTTTTGCTTGTCAAAAGAAATTACCAACAGTCAAAAGACAACTGACAAATTTTTTAAAATTCTAAGCAAATAACCACCCAGAAAAAGATCTGCTATCTTGAATATATAAAGAACTGAAAAACATTAGTGCTCCAAAATTTAAAAACCCTATCCAGAAATGGGCATCAGAGACGGACACACACTTCTCAGAGGCTGAAAATAAAAAAGAGAATAAATATATGAAAAAATGCTCCATATCACCAGCCATCCATGAAATGCAGGTAAAAACAACTCTGATATACCCTCTCACCCCAGAAAAAAATTATATCATAAAGAAATCAGCTAACAACAAATATTGGAGAGATGTGTGGAAAATGAAACCTTCTCCATTGTTGGTAAGAATGTATACTGGTGCAAACATTATGGAAATCAGTGTGGAGACTATCAAAAAACTAGGACTGGAAATCACATTCAAGCAAGCTATTTGCCTACTCGGAATTTTCCCGGAAGAACTTAAAGCATCATATCATAGTGATTTATGTGTACCCGTGTTTATAGCAGTAGAATTTATGATAGCCAAATCTTGGAAACAACGAAGATACCTGTTACCTGAAGAATGGATGAAAAAATATGATATTTTTATGCAATGGAGTATCACTCAGCTATAAAGAATGATAAACTTGAAGTCTGCATATTTAATCAGACCCACATGTGTAAATATATATAGTCTCCTTAAAATAAGGACTCAAAGGAAGAAATGCAAATAGAAAGATATAACACAATTAAAAGGAAAGCAAGAACTTGAGGATTAGACAACAAAATGAGGGCAAGGAGAATAGCTAGAAAACATGACAGGCGTAAAGCCATACACTTATATGTACAAGACAGGTAAGACAATGATCCTGCAAACTATCATCAGGTTGTGGAAACTAGCAGACACTTGGTGTGATTCTCAATTTGACTAACTATATAAGTTGATACATATGAACTGAGCTACTGTACCAAAGATAGCTATGTGTAATAGTACTGTAATGATTGGAATTCCCGTCATTCTGGTCTTCCAAATATGTAGTACTTATCATGGTGTAACAATTATGACCAGACTATATTTCCAGTAAATGTTTTGTTTTGTTGTGTATTTTTAAAAGATATTCTATCTTATGCCTAAAATGTTTGATATGTAGACAGATAGTGAGGTTAAGCTCAACTACCTATGTTGTAAGAATATAAAAATAAGCTTCTCTTCCAGAGGGATAAATGCTTAAATTTCCAGACCAATAATTATATAAAAAGAAGGGCTGCAAGGACAGCCAACGTTTTGGCCCTACGCTTTCAAGGTCAGTGAGAACTCAGCACATAGGTGAACTTGTACTGTAACATCAAGTAGCTCAGTTGTGCCCTAATTTTCTTACCAAGGAGATTATGGGGCTAGAGAGGAATGTTGTCAATGATGTAGGGTGCACCTAAAGAGAGTCACATGGAGGGAAAACATTCTCTCACACTTTCACAGAGACCAAATTGGTCAGGCAATGACTGTGAGTCATCCACATGACTCACACAGAAAATGTATCTAAACAGTGCCATACAAGGTTTAGGGATAAGTCCTGAAGGGTCTTGACTGTGTCAGATACAAAAGTTACATTTTTTTTGTTAGTTTTTGCTTTATCTTGGTCTTAACCACTCAGAAGAAAAGTGTAGAAATGAGGTATAAAAAGGGAAGTCATGCTATTATGCTAAGCTATGCAAGGCTCAAGTCATCAGATTTGAACATTGCCAGTCCTGTGGATAACCCACTACTATTGTGGAGTACTGGACTACATTGGAATGGTTTGCTGAATTCATGCACCTACATTAATTAGATGGCAATGGAATACTCATCTCTGTCAAAAATGAACAAAAAAGTTGATATAAATGGAAGATAATCTTTTATCTGTACATACAAAATAGGTAGGA
>NW_004524845.1:1757090-1773374 GCF_000260255.1 Octodon degus | reverse complement strand
TTGTAACTGTCCAACCAACCTGTTCTGAACGTCGTACATTGCAACTTTTTTCTCAATAAAATTAGTTTTAAAAAGATGAAAGAAAAAAATCAAATACAAGAAATAGTGAATGAAAACTGTATAATTACCACAGATCCAGTGGAAATTCAGAAGACTGTCAATAGGTACTTTGAGAACATTTACTCTCAAGCAATAGAAGACAGAGCAAATGGACATATTCATCAAAAGGTTCAAGTTACTAAAAATGAGTCAAGAATATATAACAACACCCAGTAACCAAATAACATCCAGTAAAATATGAAACATAATAATAAAAAAAAAACACTACCGATGAAAATGTCTAAGTGCTTATGGGTTCCCAGTTGAATTCTACAAGAAATTTACAGAAGATTTTATCTCTATAATCCTCAAACTTTTCAGTGAAATTGAAAAGTAAGCAATACTCCCAAAATCATTACTAGGGGCTAATATTATACATACACCAAAACCAGGGAAAGACACAATGAAAAAAGAGAACTACAGGCCAATCTCCCTCATGAACATAGATGCAAAAATCCTCAATGAAATCCTAGCAAATAGAATATAGCAAATCGTCAAAAGAACTATACACAATGACCAGGTATGATTCATTCAAGGGATGGAAGGATGGATGAAAATATGTAAATCTATAAATGTAACGCTCTATATCTACAGACCCAAATCTAAAAGCCACATGATCATCTCAATCGATGAAGAAAAGGCTTTTGATAAAGTCCAACACTCATTCATGTTAATAGTCCTAAAGAAAATTGGAATAAATGGCAACTACTTCAATGTGATGAGGGCCATCTATGACAGCCCAAAGGTTAATGTAATTCTAAATTGGGAAAAACTGAAATCCTTTACTCTCAGATATGGTACAAGATAAAGATGTCCTTTACCAACACTCTTATTCAATATAGTTCTGGAATCATTAGCTAGAATCATGAGCAAGAGAGCGAAATAAAAGGAACAAGAATAGGTAAAGAGGAAGTTAAATTATCATTTGCAGATGGCATGACACTTCACTTGGAAGACCCAAAAAATCCACCAAGAAGTAACTAGAAGTGCTCCACAAATTCATTTGTATAGCATGATACAAAGTTAATAACCAAATGTCAATAGCATTCCTCTACACACGTAACAAATACACTGAGAGAGAAGTTAGAGAAACAATACCTTTTAAAATAGTACCACGGAAAATGAAAAAGCTTGGAAATAATTTAACTATAGAAATCAAAGATGTTTTCAATGAAAATTACTGAATTCTGAAAAAGATATTGTAGAAGATTTCAGAGAATGGAAAGATATTCCCTGCTCCTGGATAGGAAGAACAAACATTGTGAAGATGGCCATACTCCCAAAAGTGCTGTACAGATTTAATGCAATCCATATCAGACTACACCCAGCATATCTCACAGAGCTAGAGAAATGATTTCTAAAATTTATTTGGAACCAGAAAAGACCTAGAATAGTAAAAGCAATCCTGGACAACAAAGACAGGGCAGGAGGCAATACAATTCCTGACTTGAAAGTATACTGCAAAGCTACTGTGATAAAATTAGCATGGTACTGGTAACAGAATAGACATGAAGATCAATGGAATATATCAAAAGATGAAGATGCCTCTACAAACACACTCAGCCACCTGATCTTTGACAAAGGATCTAAACATGTTTACTAGAAGAAAGATAACCTCTTTCACAAAAGTTGCTGTAAAAACTGGATCTCGGCATGCCGAAAAGTAAAACTTGACCCAGGTCTATCACCATGAACTAAGCTAAAGTCGAAATGGATTAATGCTCTAAATATTAAAACAGAAATGCTCAATCTTGTGGAAGAGAAAGTGGGAGGAACTCTGAAGACATAGGGGTTGGCAAAGAGTACATGAGCAAAAATAAATTCTTACGCATAATACCTGAAAGATTTAACAACTGGGACCTGCTCTTATTGAGAATTTTTTGCTTGTAAAAGGAGATTACCAACAAAGTGAAAAGACAACCCACAAACTTACAAAAAGACTTGACTAATAAACACTTAAACCAAGGTCTTCTCTCTGGAATTTATAAAGAAGTAACAAACATTAGGGCCCCAAATTGTAAAGACCCAATCCAAAAATGGGCATTCACTATGAACACGCAATTTTCAGAGGGCAAAATTAAAGAATTGAATAAATATATGAAAAAATACTCCACATCATTAGTCATCCATGAAATGCAAATTACAACAACTCTGAGATACCATCTCACCCCAGAAAAATGGCTCTCATTAACAAATCAACCAACAACAAATTCTGTAATGGCTGTGTGGAAAAAGAACCCTTTTCCACTGCTGGTGGGAATGTAGACCGGTGTAACCATTATGGAAATCAGTGTGGAGACTCCTCAAAAAACTAGGACTGGAAATCCCATTCAAGTCAGCTATCCACATACTGGGAATTTTCCTGGAGGACCTATAAACCTCATATCATAGAGATATATATGTACCTGTGTTTTAAGCAGCACCCTTTGTGATATACAAATCATAGAAACAAACAAGATGCCCATCACCTGAGGAATGGATGAAAAAGTTTTGGTGTATTTATACAATAGAGTATTACTTGGGTATAAAGAGTGATAATCGCAAAGCATTTATATTTAAGTGGATTCCTCTTGAAGATATACTCATAGTAGAAAGTTATGGCACAATTGAAAGGAAAGCTAGAACTTCAGTATTAGACAACGAAGAGAAGGCAAGGAGAAAAGCTAGGATACATGACTGGGGAAAAGCCATATATTCATACGCACAAGATGTGTAGGGCAATGATCAGCAGGTTTTTGAAACTAGCAGTTAATTGGTAGGATTATTTGCTCATACCAGTGAACTAAACAACTGCACTGAAGTTAGCAATGTGTAATAGTAGGGTCATGATTGTAATGCCTGTCATTCTGGCCTTCTAAATATGTACTGCTTTTCATGACATACCAATTGCTGCCATACTGTCTTTCAAGTAAATATCAATTTATGTGGTTTTCAGTTCCTGTGGTTAAGTTTCCGGTAGGGAGATAGCTGGTTTGAATGGAATTTCCAGTCCTAGATTTTAAGGGGTCACCACACTGATTTCTATAATGGTTGCACCAGTGTATATTTCCACCAGCAGTGCAAAAGCGGTCCTTTTTCCCCACACCCTTTCCAACATTTTTTGTTAGTTGATTTCTTTAGCAATTCTTTCTGGAGTGTTGTTTTAATTTGCATTTCGCAGATAGCTAGTGATGTAGACCATTTTTTCCATAGATTTATTCTCTTCCTTAATTTGATCCTGATTGCTCAAACAAAGCAGTCAGGCTCATGATGCTGTGGTTTGATCCACAGATCCTCATGCCTTATGAAAACTGCCCTGCAGGCATCCTGAGCCAGGCAAAAATAAAAATAATGTGCATAGAACTTTGTCCTTCAAGACATGTGTATTTATCTCAGATGCATTTATTTATTTAAACCTCAGTATTTATTTCAGGTTTGGGTCTTAAAACTTTGGGGCCCTAATGTTTTCTAGGTCTTTATAAATTCTAGAGAGAAGACCTTTGTCTGGGTGCTTATTACTTAACATTTTTCCCAAATTTGTGAGTTGTCTTTTTACCTTGTTGGTAATTTCTTTTGACTTGCAAAAACTTCTCCATAAGAAGAGGTCCTAGTTGATAATTCTTTTTATTTATTTATTTATTTTTAATTTTTTAATTTTTTTATTTTTGCAGAACTGGGGATTGAACTCAGATCCTTGCGTTTGCGAGTCAAGCGCTTATCCTACTGAGCCATCTCCCCGGCCCCTGATAATTCTTTCAAGTATTACCCATGCAATTTGATTTTTGTTCATGCTAGTTTTTCCAGCATTTGTTACAGAGGCTATTTTTCTTTCCAAAAGCTTGTTTTGCCTCTTTATGGAAGACAAGGTGTTTGAGTGTGTATGTAGAGGCTTCAGCTTCTTCTAATCTATGCCATTGATCCTCAGGACTATTTTTTTTTTTTTTTTGCCAATACCGTGATGATTTTATCACAGTACCTTTATAATATAATTTCCAGTCAGGAATTTTCATGCCTCTTGCCTTGTCTTTATTGCCCAGGATTGCCTTTGCTACTCTATGTCTTTTCTAGTTCCATACAAATTTTAGGAATGATTTTTCTAACACTGTGAGGTATGTTGTTCATATTTTTATAGGAATTTCATTAAATATGCATAACAATTTTGGAAATATGGAAGTCTACACTGTAATTTTTTTTTATCTCATGGAGCAGGGAATGTATTTCCAGTTTTTGAAATACCCTATGATTTCTTCTTTCAGAGTGCCAAAAATTTCACTGAATAGATCTTTTACTTTTGCAGTTAGATGATTTCTTAAGTATTTCATTTTACCCAGTGCTATTTTAGAAGCTATTGTTTCTCCATTTTTGTTTTCAGTGTATTTGCTATCTGTGTAGAATGCTATAGAATTTTTGGTACTGATTATGTATGAATTTGTGTATTACTCCTAGTAGCTTCTTAGTAGTTTTTTTGGGTCTTGCAAGTAGAGTCTCGTCATCTACAAATAATGATAGTTTAACTTAACTGATAGTGATTCCCATTCTCTCTCTCTCTCTCTCTCTCTCTCTCTCTCTCTCTCTCTCTCTCTCTGTCTAATGGCTCTAGCTAATGATTCCAGAATTACATTGAATAGGATTGGTGTTAGAGGACATCCTTGTTATGTATTAGATATGAGAACAAAAATCTTTCTGTTTTTCTAAATTTACAATTATGGTAGCAGCTGGATTGTCATAGATTGCCTTTATCAGACTGAAGTAGAAGCTATCTGTTAAAATTTTCTGTAGAACTTTGAAGATGAATGAGTGTTGGACTTTTTCAACAGCCTTTTCTGCATCAATTTAGAGGCTTATGTGAGTTTTGGATTTGGCCTTCTTGATATAGCATATTGCATGTATAGATTTATGTATGTTGGACCACCTTTGTGTCTCTGAAATCAAATCTTACTAGTAATGGTATACAATCTTCTTCATGATTTGTTGTGTTCTATTTGCTAGGATTTCATTGAAAAATTTTGCATCTATGTTCATCAGGGAGATTAGCCTGCAGTTTTTATTTTGTTGTTTCTGTTGTTATTATTGTTCTATCTTTCTCTGTTTTTGGTATCATTATAATTATTGCCTCCAGGGATGAATTGGGAAGTTTGTTTCCTATTCAATTTCATTGAAGATTTTCAGAAGTATTGGGATTATAACTTCAATTAATGTCATATAGAATTCATCTGTGAATCCATTGGGACCAGAACTTTTGTGTCGGTAGATTTTAACTACATTTTGAATTTTGTTGAATGTTTTCGGGTTATTGATAGTTCTTATGTCTTCTTGATTCAGTTTTGATAATTTGTTCTTTTCTAGGAATCTGTCCATTTCTTCTGTGTCTTCTATTTTGTAAGAGTAGAGATTCTCAAAGTAGCTATTGATGATCTTTTGAATTTCTACAGGGTCTTTTGTAATTTCACCCTTTTCATTTCTTATTGCCTGTATGTGAGTTTTTCCTTCCTCATTTTGATGAGATTAGCTTATCAATTTTATTTAATCTTTCAAAGGACCAGCTTTTTGGTTTGTTAAATTTTTGTACTGTTTTGTTCATCTCTATTGCATTAATTTCTTTTCTTGTCTTGTAATTTCCTCCCATCTTTGGGCTTTGAATTTTGTTTGTTCTTCTTTTTCTAGAAGTGTGAGGTGCAGCATGAGGGTTTTAATTTGTTGCAGTCTTTTTTTGTCATGTGTGACTTCACAGCCACAAATTTTCCTCTAAGAACAGCTTTCATTGCATCCCATGAATTCTAGTAAGTTGTGCTTGAAAATTCATTGAATTTTAGACATTGTTTAACTTATTGTTTCATTTCATCTGTACCCCACAGGTTGCTGAGATGTGTGTTATTTAATTTCCATGCATTTATGGGGTTTTTATGGCTTTGTCATTTATTTCCTGTTTCACTGCATTGTGGTTAGGTAGTATGCACAAGACAATTTCTGTTTACTTGCATATATTTAAGCATGACCTATGGACTACTATGTGATTCATTTTCAAAAACATCCATTGTGCAGCTGAAACAAATGTGTGCTCAGATATGGTTGCTAAGTCCATTTGTGCCAAGTTCTGGTTTGGTTGTGCTACTTCTTTGCTAACTTTTTTCTTTGCTTGATCTATTTTTTTGGGATTAAGGGGGTCTTAAGGTCGCCTGTTAAGATTGTGTATTTGGATATTAGATTATTCATATCCATTAAGATTTGCCTTATATGTGTATGTCCTCCTCTGTTTGGTGCATACATATTTATGTGTGCTACCTCTTCCTCTTTAATTTTTTCTCCTAATCAGTATATAATGGCATTCCTTATTTCATTCGAACATTCTTAGTTTGAGGTTCAGACTGTCTGTGAACAGGATTCCCACACCTACTTACTCCTGAGGCACTGGGGAGTATAGTATTGTTTTCCATCTTTCGACTTTCAGCACATGAATTTCTTTACGAGTTGTGTGTTTCTTGTATACAGAATATCGGTGGATTTTTGCATCCTAATCCACTGGGGTGGTCAATTTTATTTAATTGGTGCATTCAGTCCATTAACATTGATGGTTACAATTAAGATATATTGATTTATGATTGACATGTTATTTACCTGCTGTTCTATACACCTTTGATTTCTGTGTTTCATTGTTTGCACTGTTTGTTGGGTTCTTTCCATTCTCTTTCATGGAATTGTGATCATTCTGATTCATCTCTACTATATCTGTTGGTAGTCTTTGCAGGGTAAGCTTTGTCATCCTGAAATTCTTTAGTTGTTCTTTTTCATGGAAGTACTTCACTTCTTTATCAAACTTGGAAGAGAATTTTGCATGGTATAACAGTCTGGGCTGGAATTTGTTTTTTGGAGGACTTGAAGTACTTTCCTCCATGCTCTTCTTGACTTGATAGTTTGTGAAGAAAAATCTGCCATCATTCTGATGGGTTTTAATTTAAATGTGATGTGTTTCTTTTTTCCAGCTTCATTTAGTATATTGTTCAGGTGCTAGAATTCTACTATCTTGGGTTTAATATATCTGGGGATGTTTTTAATTTTGTTGATGATATATGGAGTTTTATATGCTCCAGTTTTCTGAATGCCAGATTGTTTCCCCATATTTGGGTAGTTTTCTGCTATTACTTCTGCCCATATCTTTATATCATTTGTATTGAATCCTTTCTCATTGATGCATATTAGTCTCCCATTGTTCATCTTTGCATCATCTTGTAGAAATTTAATGATTTCTTCCTGCATCCAATTGTTTTCTGAGATCTTTTCTTACCTTTTCACAAGCTGCAGTACTGTCTTCAATATCTGAAACTCAGTGTTGAATCCAGCAGCACTGAGGAGTCTCCCAACGTGAATCTGGGGACCACTGCTCAGAAGTGTGGAGGACCCCCTAAGTAACTTTCCTTGAAGGAGGAGCTGTTGCCTCCACTTCGACTGAGCCAGTGCCTACTTCCCTGTAATGGGATGTACAGAGCTGGTTAAGACTTCTCCTTACCCCTTTAGTTGGCTTTAAGCAGTGCTTATTGGTCTAGCCACGGTGCCGGTGATAGTCTTTGAAAGCAAGCATGTTTTTCTGGTAACTCCCAGCTGCCCGTTTTTAATATGAGCAGGGTCAAGACAAGACCAAGCGCCAATGCTCCATACTGGAGAGCCTCAAGACAGAGGCCATGGCTTCTTGGGGCTTGAAAGATTACACATCAGAGATGAAACGCCAACCCCCAAACATTAGACACTATCTCAGTTGTGTCATGCAGATTAGTCTTTCTGCAGCTCCTTCTCTCTGCATATTGCAAAGGTGACTTCAGGCCTCCTACCCAGCCTAGCTCTTGGCACTCAAATACTTCCTACTACTCTCACAGTTGCTCATCTTCAAGCTACTCCCTTCATCACAAATGGATAGTCTGGGTTTGGTCCTGAAAAAAAAATCTGAAACTAACTAAAAATGTCATGATCACAAAGTCAACCATACATGTATTACTAAAATATATTCTAGAGAGGGAACAAAGTGACCACAACTACTCAAGGGAGAATGGAAAGAACCCAACAAATATGGCAAACAATTAAATAAAGGAGAAAAAATCAGGTAAAACATAGCTGGTAATTAACATGTCAAACATAAGTCAATACATCTTAATTATAACTATCAATTTAAATGGATTCAAATTTAAAAAGTAAAAGAAATAGAAGGCCAAAGTGGATCAGGAAGCAATACCGACAATATACTGTACAAAAGAAATACATTTAACTCATGAAGATGTTCATACACAAAAAGTCAAAAGTTGAAAATCACTACAGTTCCCAGCACCTTGGAACAGAGCAGGGGTAGAGCTCTTCTTTGTAGACAGTCTCAAATTCAAACCAAGAGTGATCAAACGAAGGAAAGAAGGCAACTGCATACTGTTTAAAGGAAAAATTCAAGAGGAAGTGGTAAGAGTCTTGTATATGTACACTTCAAACACGGGATCACCCAATGATATAAGACAAATCTTAATGTATGGGAAAATCTAATAAAAATAGCACAATCTTAACAGAAGAAGTAAACATGCCGTTATCCAAAAAAATATATCAAGCAGACAAACAATTAGCAAGAAAATAGCAGAACTGAACCAAAGCTCCCAAAAAATGGACTTAGTGGACATATGCAGAGTGTTCCACCCAAACACATCTGAATACACATTTTTTTCAGCTGAACAGGAGACATTTTCTAAAATAAACCACATTCTAGTTCATAAGCTATGGTTAAGTACATGCAAGAAAACAGAAATCATCCCATGCACATTATCTGAACAAAGTGAAATGAAATTTAAAAAAAAAGGTCAAAAGCAACACAAAATCTCCAAAAATACAAACATATTAAACAACACCCTCCTCGGCAACCAATGCGTCACAGAAGAGATTAAACAAGAAATTGAATAATATCCAAAACTCAATGAAAATTCAAACACAACTTATTGGAATTTATGGGATGCATTGAAAGCAGTTCTTAGAGGTAAATTTATAATTATTAATTCACACATTAGGTAAACAGAATGGTAACAAATAAATACTTTTGTGCTGCTCCTTGAACGTATGCAAAAGGAAGAGAAACCAAGCCGAAAGTTTAAAGACGGGGAAATTATAAAGATTAGAACAGAAATTAATTCAATCGACACAAAGAAAACAGTACAAAGAATTAACAAATCTAAAAGCTGGTTCCTTGAAATATAAAATAAAATTTGTAAGTCCCTAGCTAACCGCATGGAAAAGAGGAAGGAAAAAAACCTCAAATACAAGCAATAAAGATTGAAAATTGTGAAATTACCAGACTAGGTGAAATTTCAGAAGACGATCAATAGCCACTTTGAGAATTTATACTCCTACAGAGTAGAAGACACATAAGAAATGGACAGATTCTTAGAAAGGTACAAATTACAAAACATGAATCAAGGTATAGAATTCTCAATAACCCAATAACAGCCAATGAAATTCAAAATGTAATAAAAAATCTACAGACAAATAAAAGTCCAGCTCCTTATGGAGTCATAGCTGAATTTGACAAGAAATTTATGGAACATAAAATCCCAATACTCCTCAAAATCTTCAATGAAATTAAAAAAGAAACAATTTTCCAAAAACTCATGCCTGGAACCATGTATTATACAGATACAAAAAAAAAAAAAAAACAGAGAAATACACAACAGAAAAAGAGAATTCCATGCCAATCTCACTCATTAAAATATGTACAAAAATCCTCAGGGAAATCCTAGCAAATAGAATACAGCAAATCATCAAGAACGTAATCACCATGCCCAGGTAGGATTCATCCCAGTGATGCAAGAATGGATCAATATATACAAATCTACAAATATAATATATCAATAGAGCCATTCCAAAACCACATGATCATCTCAATTGATGCAGAAATGACTTTTGACAAGTCCAACACTCATTCACGTTCAAAGTCCTGCAGAAAATTGGAATAGATGGCCCCTACCTGAATGTGATAAAAACCATCTAAGACAACCACACAGGTAATATAAATCTAAATTGGGAAAACTGAAATTCTTTACTCTCAGACCTGGTATAAAACATTGATTTCCTGTATCACCACTCCTATTCAATATATTTCTGGAATCTTTAGCTAAATCCATTATAAAAGAGAGAAATAAATGGAATAAGAATAGGTGAAGAAAAATATAACTATCATTATTTGCAGATGACATTATACTTTACTTGGAAGACCCAAAACGATGCAATAATCAGAAGCAATTAGAACTAATACACAAAATCTGTAGCATAGCAGGATTCAAAGTCAATACTCAAAAGTCAGTAGCATTTTTCTACATAGATAACAAACACACTGAGAAGCAAATTAGAGAAACAAAAGTTATTGTCTCCTATGGGACAACAGAGAATGAATACTTAGGAATTAATCTAACTAAAGAAGAAAAAGATAGATTCAATGAAAATTACACTACTGTGAAGGAACAGATCTAACAGGATTTCAGAACACCTAAAAATATTGCCTCATCCAGGATATATATAACCAACATTGTGAAGATGATCATTCTCTCAAAATTGTTATACAGATTAAATGCAATCCCTAACAAAATACCAATAATATACCTCATAGACCTGGAGAAATCATTCCTAAAATTTATTTGGAACCAGAGGATTCCCAAAATACCAAAGAAAATCATGACCAACACAGACAAGGCATGAGGCATTACAATTACTGACTTAAAATTATACTAAAAAGCTACTGTGATGAAATCAGCATGCTATTGGCAAAAAAATAGATCTGAGTATATAATTGAATAGATTAAAAGACACAAAATCAAGTAAGAACACACTGAGCCACTTTTTCTTTGACAAAGGCCAAGCTCTTTAAGAAATGGTGCTGGATTGGCCAAGCAATGGCTGTGACTCATCCACATGGCTGCACTCACAAAGGTTCTACAATCTGAGGTACAGGATCTCAGGATAAATCCTGAGGGGATTTCACTGACCTTCTCAGACCAAAAAGCTACAACGCTTGTTGCATAGGTCCTGATTTACCTTGGTCTTAACCATCCAGTATAAAAGTATGAAGACGAAATATAGGAAGTAAAGCCATGTTGTTATGTTGAGCTGTGGGGGACTCAGGTCAATAATTTCTGACATTGCCAGTTAAACAGAAGACCCAATGCTATTATGGGCTACTGGACTCTTTTAGAATATTTTGCTGAGTTTACACACCTATAATATTCAATAACGGAACTTAGAAAAAATGGGGTATACCTATGAATGTCCATTTTGTATCTGTGTATTCAAAGTGTTAGGATAGATATATAGTTGCATTCTCTTAATGAATAGAATGATTTGTTCTAATGGTGTTTGTAAATAGGTTCTCAAGTCAGCATCTTGTACAGCAATTAACCACTAAGAAGAATATATGCAGTGTATTATTTGTTGAAACTGTACTGCCGATTTGATTTGAAACTGTCTCATTGCTATCTGTTTATCAATAAAATTTTGAAAAAAAAAAGAAATGGTGCTGGAAAAAGTGTCTGTCTACATGCTGAAAACTAAAAGTTTACCTAGGTCTATCACCATGCACTAAACTAAAGTTAAAATGAACTAAATATCTAACCATTGAGACAGAAACATTAAATCACCTGGAAAGGTAAGTAGGAGCAACTCTTGAAGGCATAGGCATAGGGAAACAGTTCATGAACAAAAATCAAATTTCACGGGTAATACTTGAAAGAATTAACAACTGGGACCTATTCTTATTGTGAAGTTTTTGCAAGTCAAAGAAATTATTAACAAAGCAGAAAGATAACCCACAAATTGGGAAAAATATCTTAACTAATAAGCATTCAAAGTTCTGCTCTCTTGAATTTATAAAGAACAAAAAACATCAGGGCCACAAAACTTAAAGAATTTATTCAGAAATGGACATCTGAGATGAACATACACTTCTCAGAGGAAGCAATTCTAGAAGCCAATAAATGCATAAAAAAATAGTCCACACCACCATCCATCCATGAAATGCAAATTAAAACACTGAGATACCCTCTCATTCCAGAAAGAATGGGTATCATAAAGAAATCAATCAACAACAAATGTTGGATAGGCTGTGGGGGAAAATGAAATCTTGTTCATGGCTACTGAGAATGTAGCCTGGTGAAATCATTATGGAAATCAGTGTGAAGACTCCTTAAAAAACTAGGACTGGAAATCCCATTTAATCTAGGTATCCTCCACCTGGAAAGTTTCCCAAAAGAACTGAAAATGTTATATCATAGTGATATATGTGCACTTATGTTTATAGCAGGAGAATTTGTTATAGTCAAATCTTGTATCTGCTTTATGCATTTTATTTCTTTCCTAAATTGCTTATCAAGAATTCCATCAATTTTCATTCTCTTCTATTGTTTATCAATGTGTTCTTTATAAGCACTTAGTAATTCTTTCATTATAGCTATTATTTCTTTTTTTAATTCAGAGAATATTTCTGAAGTGATTTCCTCTATACCTTTGTGCAATTATTTCTTTACTTCAGATACTATTATTTCAGAGATTTCAGTTGTGTGATTCCCAATTTCTTCTATGCTAGTGTCTACTAACATTTGTTCTGGATGTGTTTAGGGCCTGAGACAGGATTTTGTTCCTTCTCTTTTTTATTTTGTATAGCACTGTCCTCCAACCTTGTTGAAGTTTGTTGCAGTTATACCCTTAGCACCTACTGAAATTTTTACCCAAGAGACATTATGTGGTTAAGCCTGTTATAGTTTTGTATTTACAGAACTGCAACTGGGAACACTAATAATTGGTAGCGATATCTCACAGATTACAAATGTTTGTAACAAATGTGTTTGTATTTTAGACCATAAGAGCAAACATTATGACTCTGCAGCTGAGCAGACATTAAACTGGGAATTTGTGTTCAAGTTAGTTCCTCCAATTTTGGTGTGATCACCTCCCCTTGATGTATGTAGGGTTTTCCAGGCAGACTAGTTCACACTGGTTGCCTGTTGCCCCCCTCTCTCGACAGAGAGAGAGAGAGAGAGAGAGAGAGAGAGAGAGAGAGAGAGAGAGAGATTGTGCTCATAAATCTGGTTCTATCAAAGTGTCTCAGCTTAACAGGTCCATATGTACCAAGTCTGACCTCATCCAGATGTGTCTGGCTGCTGTACTCAGCTTCTTCCTGCCTCAGCCAGTGGAAGAGAGCCCTCTGTACTTCTGTGGCAAGATGTTCGGTTCTTGTAATAGCTGGGTAGTTCTAGCACCTAGCCTCTCTGAAGGAAATTCAACCTCAGAGTTTCATTCTAAGCCTGTTTGATGGAGGAGATTCCCTCAAGTATGTAGATGGTCACACACACATGCCAGGCCTGGGATGAGGCTAGAGGGGTCTGAAAAGCCCAGTGGAATTTCTCACACAAAGGTCTGCTCTGGGCTCCAGCTGGAATGGTCAGTGGGTGCGGCAGAAGTTTTCACACACAGGTCGGGCCTGGGCTTGGCCTGGTGGGGTGCAGGGTGCATGGTGGAAGTTCTCACACACATGCATGTCCTGGGCTGAGGATAGAGGGGTCTGGCGAGTGCAGTGGAAAGTCTCACCTCTATCAAGATTTAAAATTTAGTATATCCATGGTTGTTGGAACAAAGCAGTTCCATTTTATGTCTAAGGCATTTGATATTCAGACAGGGATATTAACCTCAAATGCCTCTGTTATAGGGTAATAATATGATTAAGCTTCTCTTCTGCATGTTTAACAACTAAAGTTTTACAGACCAAAAATTAGAGAAAATAAGGGGCTACAAAGATAGCCAATATTTTGTCCCTAGTCCTTCAAGGTCAGTGAGGATTCAGTACATAAAAAAACCTGTGCTGTGAAATCATGTAACTCTGTGGTATTCCAATCAAGGAGATTATGGAGTTACAGAGGAAGTGATAGATGATGTACAGTGTGCCTAGGAAGAGTCACCCAGTGATAAAAACTACTCTCTCTGCTTTCACAGAGAGAAAATTGGTCAAGAAATGGCCATGATTCATCCAGATGATTGACACTGACAAAAGATCTACAAAGTGCTGTAAATGGTTTCAGGGTAAATCCTGGAGGGATTTGACTACCTTGTCAGATAGAAAAGTTTCATTTTTAGTTATATATGTCTTGCTTTAACTTAGCTTTAACCACCCAGCAGAAAATAATAACCATGAGTTATAAAAAGAAATTCTATATTGATATGTTGAGCTGCAAAAGGATTATGTCCAGAACTTCAGGCTATTGCCATTTCTGCTGATAACCCACTATTTTTAAGGATTATTTGAATATATTGGGTTATTTTGCTGAGTTCAACTACCTACAATATTTGAACTGTCATTAAGTATGAAAAAGCCCTTAAAAGACTTCTCCAAATACAGCTTAACAGCAATTCAACACCCATCACTGACAAAACAAAACAAAAACTGGGATATAAATAAAGGACCATTTTTCATTGAAAGAAAAAATATATACATACATATTGTGCATGTATATACAAATTGTTAGGATAGTTATACAGATACTTTAATAGTTAAATGAGAAGAAAGGTTTGTACTAATATTCTTTAGAGAAGATATCAGGTCTGCCTCTTTTCCTCTGAATAACTACTACAAACACAACAATACATAATGTATTAATTTTTGTAACTGGCCTAATATCTTGTTTTGAAATTATTTCATTACTATTTTACCACATGAAAATGAATAAAATATATAAAAAATTAAAGGAAATACAAAATGGAAAAAATAAAAAAATTGTAAAATAAATAAATAAATTTTAGAATATCCATGGTTGTTGGAAAAGAGCAGTTCCATATTATATCTCAGCAATTTGATATTCAGACAGATAGTGATGTTAAGCTCAACTGCTTATATTATAGGGTGATAACATCATTAAGCTTCTTTCTAGATGTTTAATAACTGAAGTTTGCAGACCAAAAATTACAGAAATAGAGGAACTACAAGGATAGCCAATATTTTGGCCCTAGCCATCCAATGTCATTGAGGACTCAGGACATAAGAGAACCTGTGCTATAATATCTTATATCTCAGTGATGTCCCAAATTATCTGTTTCAAGGAAATTATTGGGCCTTAGAGGAAAGTGACTGATTATGTGTAGATCCTGAAGAAATTATAACAATCATCAATAGCTACTTTGAGAATCTTTGCTTTCACAGAAGAGAAGACAAAGAACAAGTAGACAAATTCCTAGAAAGGTACAAATTAACAAAACTGAATCAAGAAGATATAAGAACTCTCATAGCCAAATAACAGTCAATGAAATAAAAAATGTAAGAAAAAATGCTACCGACAAAGAAAAGTTCTGATGGATTCACAGCTGAAGTCTGCAGCTTTAAGAAATTTACAGAAGATATAATGCCAATACTCCTCAAACTCTTCAATGAAATTGAAAAGCAAACTATCCTCCCAAAATTATTCCTTGAAGCAAGTATTATAATGATACAAAAACCAGAGAAGTATACAATAAAAAACAGGAACTACAGGCCAATCTCCCTCATGAACATGAATGTAAAAGTCTTCAATAAATTCCTAGCAAATAGAATACAGCAAATCATCAAGAAGATTATATAACATGATCAGGTAGGATTCATCACTAGCATGCAATGATGATTCATTTTACGCAAATCTATAAATGTAATACACTACATAAATAGAGCCAAATTGAAAACTGGCATAGTCATTTCAATAGGTACAGAAAAGACTTGACACAGTCAACACTCATTTATGTTCAAAATAAAGTAAATTGTAATAGATGGCATCTACTTCAGTCTGATAAAAGCTATCTATGACACCCCAAAGGCTGTTATATTTATAAATGCATAAAAACTGAAATCTTTTACTCTCATACCTGGTACAAGACAATAAAGTCCTCTACAACCACTCCTATTCAATATAGTTCTGGAATCATTAGCTAAAGCCATAAGAGAAGAAAGAGAAACAACAGGAATAACAATAGGTAAAGAAGAAGTTAAACTATCATTATGTGAGATAACATGATACTTTACTTGGAAAACTCAAAAAATTCAACCTTAAGAAGCTACTAGAATTAACACACAAATTCAGTGGCATAGCTAGATACAAAGTCAATACCCAGGGCTGGAGAGATGGCTCAGTGGTCTAAGGCACCTACTTAGAACAAGCTTGGCAAAGCATCAGGGACCGCGGTTCA
>NW_004524845.1:1745438-1756990 GCF_000260255.1 Octodon degus | reverse complement strand
AAAGTCAATACCCAAAAGTCAATAGCATTCCTCTACACAGATAACAAACACACTAAGAGGGAATTTAGAGAAACAATACCTTTTATAGTAGTACCATGGAAAATTAAATACTTAGGAATTAACCTAACTAAAGAAGTCAAAGATCTATTCAATGAAAATTACTGTACTCTGAAAAATATTGTAAAGAAAATGTAAAAATATTCCCTCCTCTTGGTAAGGAAGTACAAACATTGTGATGATAGCCATACTCCAAAAATTGTTATACAGATTAAATGCAATCCCTAACAAAAATACCACCAGCATACCTCACAGACTGACCCAAGCACTACATTTTATTACAGCAGATGGGGGAATTGAAAATTCTACTTTGAATTTAGTTTTCTAAAAGAGTGGGTTGTGTTTGTTCTTCTCCCACTTCTTCAGGACCTAGAGAACATGCTACCACACATGGGTTTGAGACCATTTCCTTTTTGTGTGACACAAGTAGTCTGGGTAATATTTTGTGTAAGAACAACTGCATATAACCTAAAAAATTACACCAACAATAATGAGTTATGAGGTTGTTCACATTATTGGAATTATGCTATCAGATGAAGTCTGTTATCCTGTTTTTTATTGTAGTGGGCAAAGTAAGATCTTGCTTACAGCAACTACTTGTTTGAATTAAAACATTTAAACGAGAGAGAGAGAGAGAGAGAGAGAGAGAGAGAGAGAGAGAGAGAGTAATCATTTGTAAAATTTATTTGCAACCAGAAAAGACCTAGAATAGCAAAAGCAATCCGGGACAACAAAGATAAGGCAGGAGTCATTACAATTCCTGACCTGTAATTATACTACAAAGCTACTGTAATAAAATCACCATTGTACTGACAAAAAATACCTGAGGATCAATGGAATAGATTAGAAGATGCAGAAATAACTAAAAACACACTTTTTTCTTTGACAAAGGAGCCAAATGTGCTTAATGGAAGAAAGATAGCCTCATTAACAAATGGTGCTGGAAAAACTGACTCTCTAAATGCTGAAAACTAAAACTTGATACAGATCTGTCTCCATGGAGTAAACTAATGGCAAAGTGGATTAAAGATCTAAGCACTGAAACACTAAATCTCCTGCAAAAGAAAGTACGAGGAAATTATGAAGATATAGTGGTAGACAAGCTGTTGTTTAACAAAAATGAAACTACACTTAAAAGAATTAACAACTTTAAAGAATTAACACTTTAAAGAATTAACAACCAGGACCTCTTCTTATTCATAAGTTTTTGCACGTCTAAATAATTTACCAACAGATTAAGAGGACAACCCAAAAATTGGGAAAAAATCTTAACTTTTAGCTACTCAGACAAAGGTCTTCTCTCTAGAATTTGTAAAGAACTAAAAAATATTAGTGCCCCATAATTTAAAGATCCAATCTAGAAATGGACATCTGAGAAGAACACAAACATCTCAGAGGAAGAAATTCTAGAAGCTAATAAATACATGAAAAAATGCTCCACAACACTAACCATTAGTGAAATGCAAATTAAAACAACACTGAGATACTATCTCACCCCAGAAAGAATGGCTATCATAAAGAAACCAACCAACAACAAATGTTGAGGAGGCTGTGGGGAAAAAAGAACTCTTCTCCACTGCTGGCGAGAATGTAGACTGGTGCAATCATTATGGATATCAGTGTGGAGTCACGTCACAAAACTAGGACTGTAAATGTCACTAAATCCAGCTATCCTCCCACTGGGAATTCTTCTAAAAGAAAAAACATCATCTCACAGTCCTATTTGTGAACTTATGTTTATAGCAGCACAATTTGTGATAGCCAAATCATAGTAGAAAACAAAATGCTTTTGTCAATGATTGGATGAGTCATAGCCATTGATTGAACAATTTGCCCTCTTTGAAAGTTTAGCATATCTATGACTGATAAAAAAATCTGTTCCATGTTGTATAAGGTGTTTGATATTCAGACACATAGTGTTTTCAAGCTCAACTTCCTATGTTATATGGTAATAATATCTTTAAGCTTCTCTTTTGGAGGGTTACTAAATTATGTTTGCTGTCCAAAAAGTTAGAGAAAAGGAGGGACTACAAGGGTAGCTAACATTTTGGCCCTAGCCCTTCAAATTCAATGAGGACTCAGGACATAAGAGAATTTATACTGTAATATCCTGTAACTCAGTGATGTCCCAAATATTCTGTTGAAGGAGACTATGGGGCCACAGAGGAATATGATCAATGATGTAGAGTGTGCCTAAAGAGAGTTACCAGGAAAGAAAACATTGTCTCAATCTTTCATAGACTGCAAATTGATCAAGCAATGTCTATCACTCATCCAGATGGCTGACACTGACAAACGATCTACAAACTACTATACAGGGTTTCATGGTAAATCCTGAGGTTGATTTGACTGACCTTCTAAGATAGTAAAGTTACATTTTTGGTTATATGTGTCTCTCTTTATCTTGGTCTTAACCATCCAACAGAAAAAATATAAACAGGTGGTATAAAAAGTAGTCATATTTATATGGAAGGCTGCATTCTCTTAAATGTAAAGACTTCAAATTTATCATTCTTTATACCTGAGTACTACTCTATTGTATGAAAATAGCACATCTTTTTCATACATTCCTCAGGTGAAGGGCATTCTGATTGTTTCCAAGGTTTGGCTATTACAAACTGTGTTGCAAAAACATAGGTGCTCATATATCACTATGATAGGGTGTTTTCAGTTCCTCCGGGATAATTCCCAGTAGGGGTATAGCTGGTTTGAATGGGATTTCCAGTCCTGGTGTTTTAAGGAGTCTCCACATTGATTTCCATGAAGATTACACCAGTCTATTCCCACAATGTATAGTGTGCCTGAAGACTCTATTCCCAGCCATTACTGACATATTCTTAAATATATATTCTCTAATAAATTTCAAAATTTCTATAAGTTCTGCTGCAATGGAGAGAAAATATTCTCTTAGGCTTTCACAGAGAGCAAATTGGTCAAGCAGTGGCTGTGCCTCATCCACATGACTGACACTGACAAAGGATCTACAAACTGCATTACAGGGTTTCAGGGTAAGTCCTGAGGGAATTTGTCTGATCTTGACAGAGGCAAAAGTTGCATTTCTTGCTAAACAGGTGTTCCTTTACGTTGGTCTTAACCATCCAGCAGAAAAGTATAAAAATGAGGTATAAAAATTAAAGCAATATTAATATGCTGAGCTGTAAAAGGCTCAAGTCAACAACTTCTTTTTTTAACAATTTCCGACATTGACTTACGGATGAACCACTAATATTATGGACTACTGGACTATATTGTAATATTTTGCTGAAATTACGCACCTAAAATATTTAAATGACTATGTAATATTCTTCTCCTTTGAAACTAAACAAAAAAAGGATATAAAGAAAGGACTATTTTGTATCTGTATGCACAATATAGTTAGAAGATAAACAACTACTTTCTCTTAATTCAATGAGAAGAAATATTTGTACTAATAGTGTTTGGACAAGATATCATATTTGAATCTTGTACTATGAATAACCACTATAAAGACAACAATATGCAATGTATTAATTATTGAAACTGTCCTACTAACCTGTTTTGAAACTGTGTCATTGCTATTTGCTTTTCTATAAAATTAATAAAAAAGTAATATAGTAAGCTGTAAAAGGCTCAAGTCAACAACTTCTGACATTACCAGTTCTATGGATAACCCACTAGTATTATGGACTATTGGACTATATTGGATTATTTTGCTGAATTCACACACGCACAATAATTTAATGGCAATGGAATACCCATCTCTGACAAAGCTAAGCACCAAAGGGGGATATAAATGAAGGACCACTTTGTTATTATTTTTATAAAATAGTTACGATAGATATACAGCTATTTTCTCTTAGTTCAATGAGTAAAAATATTTGAACTAATAGAGTTTAGATAAGATATCATATCTGCATCTTGCAGCATGAGTAACTACTACGAAGACCACAATATGCAATGTATAAATTATCGTAACTGTCCCAGTATCCTGTTTGAAACTGTATCATTCCTATTTCTTTCTCAACAAAATTAATTCTAAAAAAGGCCCTGTTCTTGCCAGGTATGCACTTGTGCCACTGAGCTCTATTCCCAGACATTATTGACATATTCTTAAATATATATTCTCTAATAAATTTCAAAATTTCTATAAGTTCTGCTGCAATAATCTCAGAAGGTTTGATTTGACCTTTTCACCCACTTTTTAAGCTTCTGATTTTCAAGTGTAATCATGGTCACATAGGGCTTCTCATTATAACCAGTTATAATTACTTCAGAGAAGCTTTAGACCAGCTTTAGTTCACAATCAATACCCATGAGATTAAAGAAAATCATGTAAGTAAGATTTAAACACATATTAGTTACTATTTTTCTGCTGGATAAACATAAACACTGTCATTTGGCAGTTAGCGTGTAGATTTCACAAGAGGTAATCAAAATGAGATGTTGCAATCCTTACAACATGTGGTTTATCATTAAATAAATGGTGTTATTGCAAAACCAGAGATAAAAATTATACTTCTTTTAAAAGTTAAAAGACTTTCTGGTGTTTAGCTTTGTAGCAAAAATTCATTCGAATTAATCTATTTTACCTTCAAATGAACTAATTATCCAAAGTTAACATGTATTTTAAAAGATATGAAGCTATACATAGTATTATCTTAAAATTAAAACAAAAAAATAGAGCAATATTTTAACTGTTGTACCAATTATTTGGGTACTTAGTACGTTTTAACATTTTGGCCCTCATTTACAGTTTATTTCCAAATAGTTTTCTATAAGATCATACACATTTTTTAATTGTAAATCAAGGGCTTTAGCCAGTGGGAAAACTTTTTAAAGAGTTGTAGCAGGCAAAAAAAATCTGTTCCTTAAGCAGTATATAGCTGGCATATTTTAAAAGAAACTATCTTCTACTATTTCCACCCATCTTTACAGATTATTCTAATCCACTTCTTATGTGGATTTATAAAAATATCTCTTCTGATCTTAAATTGTTAACTTTTCCAATTCACTGGACTCATAACACCTATGTACTTTATATTTAGTGGAGGATCCATCTAAAAATGTCAGTGCTTAGTGTAGATTATTAGATATTTGTGCATTCTGTCCACATACTGAAGTTAATCTTTGGTGATGAATTGACAATGGAATTTAAGTCACTTAGCTATAATAGTGAAGACACATGCCTAGATTTAAAATTCTCCAACTGAGTTCCGGACTTAGTGATTCCAAGACCTCCTAAGGTATTATAAATATAGAGAGCCACAAGGGAAACAACATCCAGAATAAAATCAATAGGTAGCATTAGTACATGATGCCACATGGTAGATGTTATGGCAAGTTATTCACATGAAGTCACCTCCAAGCAATCATGTGACAAAAGTATTAAGAGTTAACACCACATTGCATATAAGGAAAAAGACACTTAGAGAGGTAAAATAAATTTCTCAAGTTTACACAGCAATAGGAGCTCATTAAGGAATTCACTCCTGATCTTGTCTACTCAACTTGTACTTGACAATTTCCTGAAAGGAGGATTACTTGAAAAAATCAGGAGTGGACCAAATTCCAATAAATGATCATAATCTGTGTATCTCTGGACAATTACTGAATCTACTTAGGATTAGTGCTACCTTCTGTAAGATGAAAACACTGTATTTTAAGTCCCATAAGGTCACTGTGAACCCTCAATTATCATAAACTGTGACATCTCGCAAAGCTCTAATACTACACATAGAGAGAGCATTAAATCATGTGTGAGGAGTCTCAGATTTTTCACTACCTTTTTTATGATTAGGGACAATTCATTTAGCCCTGCAGATATTTTGTTCCTCTCTCCTCTTTCTTTGAATACCAGTACTTCAAAAAATGTGATTAAGCATGTAAATTAAAAGATCATACCACTATTTCAAAATTGTTTTATGACTCTGAAAACAAACATGAATTTAAAGAATTCTGCTGAAATAATTTGTCACTATTTCATTCTCTTTTCATTTAAAACATCTGTCTGTGATATTTTAAAGTAATACAATTTTTAGAAGATTAAACACAGAAAAAAAGACAATATGTAAGCACATCTCCAATTTTCCATTAGCACATGAGGAGTAAAGAATGTCCAAAGATACAATTCAGCATGAAGAAAGGAAGATGTGTACTTAGCTAATATATTACACCATTTTGTTGTGAAAAGAGCAGTGGAAAATTATCTGCATACCTTATCTCCTTTGCAGTTTGACAAAGTTAATTATTGAAATCTCCTAGAATTTCCAGTACACTATCCCTCATCTGTCTGTTTGTCCTGATTGATATATTACCTATTCTGGATCTGCTTCTCTTTTTTCGTGTAGAGATTAATAATTGATTATTTCACAACAGGGGTCTTAGTAAAAGGGGACTGTAACTTTAGGCTGTCATCTTGTACTGAGTAACTTGCCTGACAGAATTGCTGCAGGACTCCCTGGTGGAGCAATGAAGACAGTCTGTGTTCTCCTGCTTGCTGTAGCACTGAGCAATGCTTTAGAAAGAGGTAATGTCTCTCTTCCTGTAACAATTCATGAGAATTCTTATGACTGTAATTTTTTATTAAATCATAAAAAATGTACAAAAGTTTAAAAAAAGAGAAAGAATTGGAGAGCACGTTGGAAGAATGAAGGAAAAATAAGAGGAGTTAATTTGAGCTCAATTATACCATAAGATTATACATATCTTATTATGTAGTTTGTCAATTATTCCTGTTTTATAAATAAGACCTAAAAATGTATTAACTTTCAAAAGACAATACATTGGAGCTGGTTGATTCATCAGATAGCATTTTTCAGACTTCAAATCATTTCTCCAATTGAGAGGGCAATGTTCTATGACAATGATGCATAAGAGCAACTGAGAAATTTCCTTCTTCTTCCTCTTCCTCCTTGTCTTCTACCTATAGGAATCTTTTTAAATTTTTATTAATTTTATTGAAAATCAATAATTACATAGAATATTAAAAATTTTAGACAAATATTGAAATGTGAAAGATATAAGATATAGACAGAGTGAATTATAGAGAAATATTTATGAAGTGAATACTAGCATAAGATTAATAATAGATTGAACATTAGAAATAAATTATTTAAACTTAAATGAATATAACAATAAAAATTGTCCAAAATAAAAATGAAGAATTTAAAGATCAGTCATATGATAGTTCACTCTGTGCCAAAATCAAGAAACTTATATTCATATAATTAGAATCTCAAGGTAGAAAGGGGTAGGTGATGAATATTTAAAGATTTAAAATTTCTGAATTTAGTTGATCGTATAACACCACATTTCCAAGAGAAATGAACATTTTGCACAAGAAATTTGAATAAAATTATTCTGATGAGTTTTCATTTGAATGTGATCTATTTCTCTTCTTTAGTGGCTTTATTCTTTAGCAGCTACTATTCCTGTGCTGAATTTCTGGGATCTTGATTAGTATATGTATGGGTGTGGTTTTCATTAGGTTGATGTTATTTGGAGTTCTATATACTTCAGTAATCTGGATTTCTGAATGTTTCCCCATATTTGGAAAGTTTTCTACTATTACTCCCATCCATATTCTTTTTATAATATTTGTATAGACTCCTTGTTTCAGATTGATGCCTGTTAGTCTTATATTGTTCATCTTTGCATCGTCTTGTAAATATTAAATTATATTTTCCTGCATCCTAGTTGTTTGAAAGAGATATTAGCGGGATGGGGGAGATGGCTTAGTGGAATAAGCGCTTCCCTGGCAAGCGCAATGGCCTGAGTTCAATCCCTGGTTCTGGCAAAAAAACAAAAAAGTACACAGCATTGAATATTTTTGGGGGGCCTGCCCACTAGCTCAGTTGTTTAAGTGCCTGCTTAAACAAAGCAGTCAGAATCGAGATGCTCTGGTTCGAACCCAGATACTCACGGGAAAGCAGAAATGCCCTGATGGCATCTTCAGGCAGCCAAAAAATAAAAAACTTTCTGCCATTTTTAGGGGCCAGGGAGATGGCTCAGTGGAATAAGCGCCTCTCTGGCAAGTGCAAAGACCTGAGTTCAATACCTGGTAGAGAGAGAGAGAGAGAGAGAGAGAGAGAGAGAGAGAGAGAGAGAGAGAGATCTTTTATTTTTTACTAGCTGCAATGGTGTCTTTAAGGTCTGAAAGTCTATTTTCACTTTCATTCAAACTGTATTGTCAGCTTGTGATTGAGGTTTTAATTTCTTGTATATCACTGTGAATCTGCTTCATGCATTCTATTTCTTTCCTATGTTACTTATTCAAGGATTCCATCATTTTTACATTTTGCTCTTTTTTTTATCAGTATCTTCTTTAGAAGCACTTAGTACTTCTTTCTTCATAGTCATCATTTCTTTTTTAACTTCAGAAATTATTTCTGATCTGATTTCCTCTATACCTTTCTGCACTTGTTTCTCTACTTCCGATGCTATTATTTCAGAGATTTCAGCTGTGTGATTTTCAATTTCTTCTATGTTAGTGTCTCCTGCATTTGTTCTGGGTGGGCTCAGGACCCGAGAATGCATTTTCCTCCTTCTCTTTGTAATTTTGTATAGCACTGTCTTCTGACCTTTGGTGTAGCGTTACGTAGAGTTATTATTGCCTTAGCACCAGATCTGGATCTACCAATTTAAAATTCCTCCAGGATGGTGTGGCTTGGGTCTGGCATCTGTGCTCCACTTTTTCCTGCTACAGCCCTTAGAGGTTACCCCTCTGTGCCACTTACAAGATGTTCTGCTCCTGGATCAGCTAGGAGGTTCTTGCCTCTAGCCTATTTGCAGGGATTTCTGTTACAGGGTTCCACACCAGACCTGTACACTGGGCCTGGGATCTGTGTCAAATGAGGACACAGCGGGCCCCAGGCAGTCACACTCACATGCTGGGCCTGGGGTCTGGGTGGAATCAGGAATCTTACACATGCAGTATTTGAGTTTTGTTAGCATTCTTAAGGTTTTTTCTTTATTATTATTTTGGGGAATATTTGGAAATGCATTGTTTTTTAATTCATGCCACATAAATAAAATATTCTATAAATATGAAACATAACCATACAAAGTATAATTAGGTTATGTTTTGCATTGAAGCTGTTTTTCAAATAGTGTCTCATTTTTAGACCACATAAAGTGTGAGACAAAATGAGAAACAAAAAATAAAATGTTGTGCATAGGCCAAGTCCCAAGAAACCCTGGAAGATTACTCTTTTGACTCAGCTCTGACCCTGAAAATCCCTGTGAATGTCAACTTAGACCAGGACCTGCAAATGAAAAGACCCAGGAATGACTCAGTCTTGGAAATATACATAGGAGACAAGCCTAGGACATGAGCCACTGTTTTGAAGTTCTGACAGCAAGTAGACACTGACTATTTCACACTACTGAAGTCCCTGGAGTCCCAAATGAAATAGATGCAAAAAACTTCATTAGTTCTCTTATGATACTTAAACATAGTTTTCTTATCTAGATTTCATAAATCAGATGACATCCTTCTTAACTACCTGACCTGCTATGCACTACCTATTCATTCATTTTAACAAAAGTAGAATGCAAGTTTCAGGAACTAAGGACTTCATTTTTTAACTTCCCATTGTAGCTTCCTGTTTTAGACTACTACTTGACATATAGGGAGTGTCTAATAAATATTTGTGTAATGTCACCAAAGTACTAACCTTATAAGGTAGTTTTGAGTTTTAAAAAAAATTTCATGAGAGAAGCTTAATAATGGATGTCCTGAAACGAATAAACACTTTCTAAAAATTTATCATTGTTATTTTTAATATTCTCATCATATAAAACTTCCAGTACAGAGCACTGATACTAACATTTATTCTCTATAAATAAAATTATTAGCAAGTATTTTGTTTAAAAAAATGACAGCATATTTAAAATATTTTTAGTAACCTGACTTTATCCACACAGTACCATAATGAGCTTAGTGCTATCATCTCCACTTGACAGCTCAAGGAACAGCAAAAAAGTCTAGCCATAAGAGAACCAGAGATCTGGATCACTAACATGCTGCCACTTGTAAAACATACACTTTAAATTGATTTTTTGTAAACTATAAACATATATAAAACAAGAACAAGCAACTGCTAACATCACCTTAAATTGGTTTACTAGTGAATTTCATCTGCCTATTGTGTATATCCAAACCCTGTCATTGTTGCACTTGTGACCCCTAACAGCTTTGTCTACATTCCTGACACTGTAACGTCTGAATTTCTTACTCAGTCCTTTAGAGTCTTTTTTGACATTATTTGAGTTATTTTTATTTTCAACATTAAATCATTCCTATGTTCCATAATCTTTTGCTGTGAAATTGATCAGCTTTCAATAGAGTATTCTATGGCAGAAACCTCCATAGTATTCTGTGTTTATCAGTGAGTCTCTCTCCTTTCTCTCCTGAAGAGAACTAACTCTTAGAGTGTTAGTATTGCATTTCACATCCACTCCTGAAATTTAGATTTCCATACATGGCTCCAATCCAGACTTGTTTTGTAGTTCTCCTGGCCACTTTAATTGGCTCTCAAACCAGTCTCATAATTCTAACACCTCTGCAATCATTCATATAAATGAAAATATAACCTTGTTATAATTCAGTGAGTCCAAAAATGCTTTGGGCTCTTAGAAATTGGCTCACTGTTGTGAGACTAATGAAATGACAAGATTGAGTATGTGCAGCTGAGGGGGGAGATTCAGAGTCATAGCACCTGAAACAATCCAATCATAGCTCTGTCCTCTGTTGGGAGTTACTGCTCATAGATTGGCCCAAACTTAAATATGAATGGGCAAAACAAAAGGCCTCTACACAAGCTATGTTCCTCTTAATGCTGGGAAACTTATTTAATCTTATAATTCAATTTTATTAGTATACATTTGCAGTACGTAATATTTACACTACTTGTGTGGTGTTGGTACATGTACATATCACATGTATGGGAATCAATATGGAGATTCCTCAAAAACTATAACTAGAAATTTCATTTTATACAGTTAGCCCTATTCTAGGTATCTTCCTGAGAGGGTTGAATATACCCTATTATAATATTTTTTTAGTATTTTTCGGGTATTAATATGATATTTCATAATGGTTGTTGTAAGCTACAGACTCACCAACAGTTTAAAAAGTTCCATTTTCTCTTACAACTAACCTTTCATATCATCCATTCAAATAAGAGATAATATCTCTTTGTGGGTTTTACTTGTATTTCCCTGAGGATTAATAGATTGAGAATTTTTATGTACTCATTAGACATTTATGTATCTGTATTTGAAAAATATTCAGCTAAGTTATTTGCCTATTTTTCATTTGGCTATTTGTTTTCATACTATTGAGTTGTTTATTATATATTTTACCAAATATATGTTTTGAAAATGTTTTTCTCCACTCTGTGGAGGGTGTCCTCACTTTGTTAATTGCTTCCTTTGATGTGCAGGGTTTTTTTAACAAGATATAATTCTACTTACCTATTTTTTCTCTATGGATGCCTGTGTTTTCAAAGTCATAA
>NW_004524845.1:1738023-1745338 GCF_000260255.1 Octodon degus | reverse complement strand
GCCAGGGAAGCACCTATTCCACTGAACCATCTCCCCAGCCCTTTTTTATTTTATTTTATTTTATTTATTTATTTATTTATTTATTTATTTTTTAACAACAAACATCTTTGCCCCATTCATGTTGTGCAGTTTTCCCTACTATTTTACTTTAATAGCTCAGCGGTTTTAGGTTTCACATTTAACTCCTAATCACTTTTCCGTTTAAATTTTCTGGAATTTTATTTGAAATAGAATATAGTTGGGTATCAAAGTATAATCACCACCACTTCTTATTTATATCATCTCTCCAATGGAACCCAATATATGTATACAAATTTGTTCAGTTTTAGAAAATGATAATTTCCTCAGATTTCATAATACATACTTAATAACTTGGCCTTATAAAAAATGTACATGCTGCATCCAGAATTGTGCTATTATCAAAGATCACAATTTTTTCTTAAGAAAAATTTTTTTATTTAATTTTTATTATATTTTGAAGAGCAAAAACAGAAGCAAAAATAAATTTAAAAAAAGAAACAGGGTAATATGCAACAATGTATATGATACATATTTTCAAAGCTGATATAGATAATTAACAATGGTTATTATATTAGAAATGGTGTATATTTTTTATTTTTTATCTAAAATAATATTTTATTTGTGGTAATTGATGAGTTAAGTAAAAATACTCAAGATTCATAAATGGAATGTAAAAATTCTTAATGACAGTAACATTGACCTCAGTGCTACACATACACATAGCAATTTTATAACTTGTTTATAAACAAAAGCATAGTTTCTGTAGGTTAAGATGATAACCTGGTATGTTTTGAACAAAGAAGACAGAATTTCAAAGATGTATTGGCTACTTTTTCAAGCCTGTATATGTAAATGGAATATTTTTTTCATTTAGTACAAATAGCATCAGTCTTTAACTGCTATTTTCATACTGGTCTTCTAAATATGTACTGCCTGTCATGACATACCAATTATTGCCATACTGTCTCTCAAGTAAATGTTTGTTTAAAAAAAGGTAATAAATAAAAAAGAGATAAAAATGGAACATTTTTTAAAATTAATGAAAAATAAAGTACACAAAAGAAAAAAATAAGAATAGAAAAAAAACCCTTTTAAGTGTTAGTTGCTCCTTTCAAAACATCAGAAGAAATCAGCAGTATAATTATCTAAATGATTCTGCATAAATACCTAAATATATCTTTTCCCTTCCTTCATTTGTCCTTTCCTTTATCTCAGTTCTTCCTTCCCACTGAACAGTTCTTTTCCTTTCACAGTATCTATTTTAACTTTGAGATTTTAATTACTCTTTCAGGATCTCACACTAGCGCTGTAATTTGATGTCTGTACATGTGGAGCTGACTTATTTCACTTATGAATATAGTTTCTAGCTGCATGCATTCATCAACAAAAGCCTTGAATTTATATTTTCATAGATAAATAATAGTCCATTGTGTAAAACTATCATATGTCTTTATCCATTCCTCAGTTAACCATGTTTAAAATAATAAAAAAGTACACAATAATAAGTTTTAAGTACACAGGAATAAATTATTTGACTTCCAAATAAAAAGTCTTCTCAGACAATGATCCAGTGCTCCATTAGCTACAATTAATTTATCTGAATAAGAAAGGAAGTGTAAAGCCATAATCAGACCCTCTGTCTAGGTTATTATAGCTTAAATCTGGAAGCCCCAAAGCTCATGTGTTAAAGAATCAGACCCAGCTAGTGACCCTATGGAGAGCTGATGGAAATGTTAGAAGCTGAGGCTCAGTTGAAGACGTTGCCCAGTGGGTAGGCAGCTGTGGATAGTACATTTGTCCTTATCTAGAGAGTACATGTTGTTCCTATCCATTTCCTTGTTTCCTGAACACCATGAAGTGAACAACTTAGCCCTATCATGTGCTCCCTGCTATGATATTCTAGGTCACCACAGGTCAGAACACTGGAGCTGCATACCATGGACTGAAACCTGTGAATCATAAGCCAATGTAAAACTTTCTTCAATTCAGTTTTCACAGGTTTCTGTGTCAACAGAAAGCTGACTGATAATACTATATATAGATATAAATATAGATATAAATATATATTAGAATATAGTACAGATATATATTAAAATCTTAAAGTTATGTTTCACAGAAGTCACATTCAGCTCTTTCTTTTTAAAATCATATAAATAAGAAATATATGTATTTGTAAAGGAAACGTAGATCATTAGAATATCTGATTAAAGAAACTATTGTTAATAAAACATTTTACTATGCGTATGTGTTGATAACATTAAAATAATTTCTCACTAGAGATCCTTTGACCAAGAAAAATTAAAGTAGTACATACATATTACATACAAAAATTATTTTAATTACATATATGAAAAGATTTTCTTTGTATGGCTTTTATTGAATTGATCATGACAAAATAGGCTTCAATCAATATTCAATAATATTGAAAGAAATAAGTACAAAACAAATGACTCATATTACTTTGTCACACAATTATTAGAAATGGTATACATTTAGAAGACCAAGATGAAAGATAGTCAACCATCGGTTTTTTATCACATATTGCTATCCTTGATGTAGTTGATCAGATCACAGATATCAACATACAGAGTTAGTCAAGGAGAAAATTCTGAACATTAACTGCTATTATCATACTGGTCTTCTAAATATGCACTGCTTGTCATGACATAACAATTATTGCCATACTGTCTTTCAAGTAAATGTTTGTTTAAAAAAGGTAATAAATTAAAAAGAGATAAGAAAATAATGAAACACTTTTTAAAAATTAATGAAAAAAGAAAAACAAAGAAAAGAACTGTGGAAATCATGAGTACAATCATCTCAGCCATCCTGTATATATACTGATGTGTTTTTCAATTCCTTTTCTCTTAACTTTTCTCCTTTCTCTCATCCGTGTTGTTTAATTCTTATGTTTAGTTTCCTTCCATTTTAGTACATCTATTATACTTTTCAGGTTTTATTTATTCTTTCAGGTTCTTAAACTAGGGAGACAATATGATATTTACACATGTGAATATGATTTATTTCACTTATGAGTATATCCTCCTAGTTGTATCCACTTTAAAAAAAGGCTTGAAATTTGTGTTATCTTATACCTGAGTAATATTCCATTGTATAACAACACCAACAACATCCTCAAGGGATGGATATTTTGGTTGTTTCCAAGATTTGGCTATGAAAATTATACTGCCATAAGCACAGGTGTACATATATCACTATGGCATAATGATTTCAATGTGTTGCAGAAAATACACAGAGGGGAAGTAACAGGATTGAATGGGATTTCCAGTTCTAGGTTTTTGAGGAGACTCCACAGTGATTTCCACAACTATCGTACCAGTCTACATTTCCACCAACAGTGGAGAAAGATTCCTTTTCCCTACAGTCTCTCAAATATTTGTTATTATATTTCTTTACAATAAAAATTCTTTCTGGACTGATATGGTATCTGAATGTTGTTTTAATTTCCATTTCTCAAAATGACCTCTAAATTTAGAAGTAATCTTTACCCAGAAGAACTTTTTTTGTTTTTTATTTTAATAATTTTATTGAGAAACAAATAGTAATGCGACAGTTTCAAAACCAATTTGTAGGACAGTTTCTCTTTTTTCCATAATTTTATTGAGAAACAAATAGCAATGAGACAGTTTCAAGTCAAATTGGTAGGATAGTTTCAATAATTAGCACATTGCATGCATTCTTCCTAGTGGTTACTTGCTGTAAAAGATGTGGACATGTTATTCTATTTACAAAAACTATTAGAACAAATCCCTCTATTCGTTAAGGGAATGTAACTCAAAGCCAAACCTACACAGGCTACTGAAAGATGTTCTAGAGAGGGACAAAAATGATCAGAACTCTACGAATGAGATGAGAAGGAACTAACTAAATAGGGTAAGAAATTAAACACAGGAGAAAAAGGAGTAAACGACAATTTCAATAATAAATTCATTGCATATTGTTGTCTTAATGGTTATTCATTTTACAAGATGCAAACATGATATCCTGTCCACAAACCTTATTAGAACAAATAGTTTTATTCATTGAATTAAGAGAATGTAGCTGTATATCTAGGCTATTTTGAATGTACAGATAAAAAATGGTCGTTCATTTGTATTAACCTTTTTTGTTTAGTTTTGCCAGAGAAGGGTAATCCCTTCTCATTTAAATATTGTAGGTGTGTGAATTCAGCAAAATATTCCAACAGAGTCCAGTAGTCCATAATAGTAATGGGTTATCCACAGGACTAGCAATGTCAGAAGTTGTTGACTTGAGCCTTTTACAGCTCAGCATATTAATATGGCTTTACATTTTTATACCGCACTTTTTATACTTTTCTGCTGGATGGTTAAGACCAAGACAAACAAAGGCGTACATAACAAGAAGTGTGACTTTTGTATCTGGTAACGTCAGTCAATTCCCCTCAGAATTTATCCTGAAACCCTGTACTGCACTTTGTGAATCCTTTGTCAGTGTCAGTCACGTGGATGAGTCAAGGCCATTGCTTGACCAATTTGCTCTCTATGAAAGCCTGAGAGAATGTTTTCTCTCCATGTGACTCTCATTAGGCACACTCTACATCATTGATCACATGCTTCTGTGGCCGCATAATTTCCTTGATCAGAAAATTTGGGACACAACTCAGTTACATGATGTTACAGTACAGGTCTTATATGTCCTGTGTCTTCACTGACCTTGAAAGGCTAGGGCCAAAATTTGGCTGTCCTTGCAGTTCTTTTTTTTTTCTCTAATTTTTGGTGTTCAATCTTAGGTTGTTAGCCCTCCAGAAGAGAAGCTTATTATTACTCTACAACATATTCAGTTGGGTTTAACTGAATATTCTATCA
Organism: Octodon degus; assembly: GCF_000260255.1. Lineage (NCBI taxonomy): Eukaryota > Metazoa > Chordata > Mammalia > Rodentia > Octodontidae > Octodon > Octodon degus. The sequence goes on along the minus strand of NW_004524845.1, from coordinate 1,740,470 downwards.
GAATATCAAACATCTTAGGCATAACATGGAACAGGTATTTTCCATCAAGTATTGATATGTTATACTTTAAATCCCCACAGCATATGGAGAAAAATTAAAACAATAAAAAGTTTAAAAATATGAATAAACAATAACATATTTTACATAGATTTAGAAATCTAACTACATGCAGCATTGTAACATGACTGTCCTGTGACTTTTTTTTCTTTTCTTTTCTCCATTTATTAACTTTTTCTAAAATCATTTACTTGAGAGACAGTATGGCAATAATTGGTATGTCATGACAAGCACTATGCATTCAGAATGACAGGCATTACAATCATGACCCTACTATTACACATTGCTATCTTCAGTGCAGTTGCTTAGTTCCCAGGTATCAACAGATATAGTTAGTCAGGGTGAGAATCCTACCAACACACTGTTAGCTTCAAAAACATGCTGATTTTTCTCAGCATCATTGCCTTGTACATATAAATGTATGGCTTTACCCCTGTCATATTTCCTAGTTTTTCTTCTTGCCCTCTCTTCTCTGTCTAATCCTCAAGTTCTAGCTTTCCTTTCAATTGTGTTATACCTTTCTATTTGTATTTCTTCTTTTGAGTTCTTATACTAGGATGACTATGTGATATTTACACATTTGGGTCTGCTTTATTTCACTTACGAGTATATCTTCAAGGGGAATCCGCTTAAAAATAAATGCTTCAACTTTATCATGTTCTATTGCGGAGTAATACTGCATTGTATAAAAATGTCACATCTTGTTTATCCATTCCTCAAGTGACAGGCATCTTGGTTGTTTCCAAGATTTGGCTATCACAAATTGTGCTGCTATAAACATAGGTACACTTATATTACTATGATATGACTTTTTCAGATCTTCCGGGAAAATTTTCAGAAGAGAGATAGCTGGCTTGAATGGGATTTCCAGTCCTAGATTTTAAGGAGTCTCCACCCTAATTTCCATAATGTTTGCACCAATCTACATTCCCACCAGCAGTAGAGAATGATTCCTTTTTCCTCACAGCCTTCCAATATTTGTTTTTAGTTGATTTAACCAGAAGAACTTTGATAGAAAATTTAAAAAAGGTTTTCTTAAATGAAACATTTCTTTGTAAGATCTTCTCCTAGTATTCTTTTAAGTTTCTGACTTACTGTGAGTGAAAATCATGATAGAGACTTTCAGCTAACCAATTAACTTTCGTATTTTACTGTGCCAATCTATTTAACCTTGTTTTTTAAAATAAAATATATGAAGAATAAAAATTAATTTTTCCATACAAGTAGTCATAGATTAGAAATTCAGAAACACATGATTATTTCAATAACATAAAAACAAATGTTTTCCAATAAAATAAATAATTCTTTAACTCACAGGTAAAATATATTTAAAAATTACTTTACTAAATATTGGAGAGTTAAAACATGATTTTCCACAAATTTAATTCTTAAACTACTTTTCATCAATGTACTTAAGATCACAGATAAACTTTAACAACTGAAATCTTAAAAGACTTTGTAAAGATTGAAAGAAGTACTCTAAACTGAGTATTTAATCCAGTACTCACCAAATTGTTGACACTAAACTGTTACCTACTGGGTCATTTGTATCATTATACAGATTGAATATCCATAATTCAGAAAATCTGAAATCTAAAATATTCTAATCCTCAGGGTTTTATTTTTTATTTGTGCATTTGGTACGGGGTCTCACTATGTATCTTGGACTTGCAGTGATCCTCCTGTTTTCAGCCTCCCCAGTGCTGGGATTATAGGCATTCGCCACTATTCCTGAACTTGGTCACCAGTTCAGTGCACCCCAGGGGCGGGGAAAATAAAGCATGTGGAACTGGAGATCAAAGACCCATAGCCTGCTGAGATATTTTGACATTCCTGAATCCCCAAAGTTTTAAAGCACTGATGTTTCAAGAAAATTTGGGATTTGGGAGCATTTTAGATTTTGAATTTTCAAGTAAGTGGCCTCAACTGACAATATCTATGTAAGTATTGCAATTAAAAAAAACTGAAATCAAAAAATCCTTTGAACTCAAGAACTTCAGATAAGAAAAAAAAACACTTCCCACATCAGAACGTGAGAGAGAAATATATTCCAACTTTCCAAGGCAAGTTACACGGGAGATCATCTTCAACCCTCCCAAAGGCACAAGAGGGAAAAAATTCTCCTATCTTTATGTCCATAAAAGTAACTGTAGATGAACAGGTGATGTGTCCACAAAAGAAAAGATAGTGAGCAATGGAGAATTATGTTCCATTGGGATTTTTGTGGGTATCTTAAAGGACAAGGTAGCCCTGAAGTAAAAGCAGGGATGTCAGATTGAATGAATATCTCTGGGATCCTTCTTTGACAGTTGTATTTCTAGGTCACTAACAGTGAATTGCTATCTCCTGCTGTTTTCTTTCTTCCTTTTTGTTTTCTTCTCTTCTCTTCT
>NW_004524845.1:1734361-1737916 GCF_000260255.1 Octodon degus | reverse complement strand
TTTTTGGTGGAACTGGGGATTTAATTCAGACCCTTGCTCTTGCCAGGCAATCACTTATTCTACTGAGCCATCTCCGTGGCACTTCTACTGCTGTTTTCTTTTCCTAAGACACATTTATTCAGGGTCATGATCAGACTATTATATGTAGCAATCAACAACATGGGTGCAAAAAAGGTCTACATTAAAACCCTTTGTTGGAATGCTTTGCACTTTCCACAGAACAGAAACTAAAATAACCTGTTATGCAATTACTCACAAATACAGTCCTCGAGTTTTTGCCCATACACATGAGTATTTTTTCTTTTGGCGGAACCGGGGATTGAACTCAGATCCTTGAGTTTGCCAGTCAAGCACTTATCCTACTAAACCATCTCCCTGGCCCCCATATGCATAAGTATTGTCTAAAACATGTCTTCTTTGTAGCAGCTAGGTTCTACCACCACTGTGTTTGGCTGAGTTCACAAATATGTTCTAACCTGTAGCTTCCCTGTCACTTCTCTGGCTCTCTTCTACTACTAAGCTTAGTTTCCTGGAAGTGTTTAAAACTTTCTGCCACTGCCATAGCTACTGTTGCTTCTGGAGTCACCATAGCAACTTTGATTTCATGGTTTGGTAAAATATTGGCCTCCACCACCATAGGGCCCAGAGCATCTGCCTCCAGAGTTTCCTCCCTTCATGGGTCTAAAATTTGAAGACTGACTGTTATATAATGAATATATAATATAATCAATTTCCAAATTCATTGTGGCATACACCACTTCCATAATTGCTTCCATCATTACCAAATCCATTGTAGCCTTCTCCACTGCCACCATATCCACCACCACCATGGCTGTCACCAAAGCCACTTTGACCACTGAAGTTTTCTCCGCAACCAAAACTGTCATTGCCACCAAAACTTCCTCCATGACCACCACCAAAGTTTCCAGAATGACTTTGACCTCCTTGGCTAGATGAAGCACTAGCCATCTCCTGCTGGGTCATGGCTTTCCTCACTTCACAGTTGTGGCCATTCATAGTGTGGCATTTTTGAATGACAATCTTATACACAGAATCATTGTCATGAAAGGTTACAAAAGAAAAGCCTCTCTTTTTCCTACTGCCTAGGTTGGTCATAATTTCAATTACTTCAATTTTTCCATATTGTTCAAAATAATCACATAGGTGATGTTCCTCAGTATCTTTTTAATGCCACCAACAAAGATCTTCTTCACCGTTAAGTGGGCACCTGGTCTTTGAGAATCTTCTCTTGAGACAGCTCTCTTTGGTTCCACAACTCTTCCATCCACTTTGTGTGGCCTTGCATTCATGGCTGCATCCCACTCCTCCACAGTGGCATAAGTGGCAAAACCAAAGCCCCTGAAATGCTTGGTGTTCGGGTCTCTCTTTACCACGCAGTTTGTGAGTGTTCCCTATTGCTCAAAATGGCTCCTCAGACTCTCCTCAGTTATTTCAAAGCTCAGCTCTGTGATGAAGAGCTTCCATAGAAGTTCAAACGCTTTGGGAGACTCTGACTTAGACATAATGACAGTTGGAAGATAACAATGATGCTTCCTCTGCGGTGTCCACCAGCAGAAATCTGCTACTGTTTTCAATGATTTCACTTTTTTGAAACTAGAATTTCAGCTCCATTTGTTTCCCTCACACCATCCTGTGTGATCAACCAGTATTCTCTAGATTACTGAAATCACAAATATCCCAAGGGTTTCTGCACTAAGTTTGTAAAGATGGAACTTCTTTTCATTCAGGAACACACAGAAAACTAAATGCTTGTTTGCATCCATCAATATTAATATGAAAACCCAAATCAATGCTAACATAATAACAATGTAAAATGTCAGTGTATTTGAAACAAAGAAAACCCCACAAAGCAAAATCAAAGTGTTCGTTTATTTACCTCTTCTTCATTGTCATTATTTCTAGAGATATATATCAATATCCAATGTCAAGGGTTCCTTCCTAAACCAGCTCAACATTTGATTTCTCAACTGTAATCTCTAAGTTGAAATCAACATCACTCAGTCTTAACTAAAGACTGTAAACTATATTCTGAATTTTAGTCTTTCTCAAGAAACACTAATAACCTGGTACAATAATGTACTCCTGTGAGAGCATGTTTGAGCCAGTGTTCGCAATTTAGGCACTTAACAAGTCCTGTCCCAATAATTTTTTAAAGCTGTGGAGGGAGAGGTAGTACATAGTGTTAATGTTTTGAGTTCAATGTCCAGTCCTGGGGAGACAAAAATGTTAATGTACTAACTAGCCTTTTCTAACACAGATAAGACCCTCAGTACATAATATAAATTAAAATTCCAAACAAATGAAGTTATAGAAACACAAAATATCAGCACAGTTCAAAAAAGATATGATTCTCTGAACAAAAGATAGGAATAACAATACTTTCTGGGATCCTGTGCTAGCATCAACTGAAATCTGTGTTATTTTTTAAATAGTTTTTTCCATAATTTTATTGAAAATAAATAGCAATGAGACATTTTCAAATCAAATTGGTAGGACAGTTTCAATAGTTAACACATTGCATACTCTCTTCCTAGTGGCTATTTGCTTTACAAGATGAAGACATGATAGCCTATTTACAAACATTATTAGAACAGGTCCCTCTATTTATAAAGACAATGTAACTAAATAACTATCCTAACCATTTTGAATACACAGATACAAAATGAACATTTATCTGTATCTCCATTTGTGTTCACTATCGTCATTTGAATATTATAGATGTGTTAACTCAGTAAAATATCCCAAAAAAGTCCAGTAGTCCATAATAGTATTGGGTCTTCCGCTTGACTGACAATGACAGAAATTGTTGACCTGATTCCCCTACAACTCAACATAACACCATAGCTTTACTTCTTATACTTCATATTTATACTTTTCTGCTGGATGGTTAATATCAAGATAAAGAAAGACCTATGCAACAAGAGTTCTGGCTTTTAGATTTGATAATGTCAGTCAAATCCCCTCAGGACTTATCCTGAGAGCCTGTACCTCAGAGTGTAGACCCTTTCTCAGTGTCAGTCATGTGGATGTGTCACAGCCATTGCTTGACCAATTTGCTCTCTGTGAAAGCCTGAGAGAATATTTTCTCTCCATGTGACTCCCCTTAGGCACACTTTATATCATCGATCACTTTCCTATTTGGCCCCATAATCTACTTGATCAGAAAATTTGGAACACTACTGAGTTACATGATGGTACAGTACAAGTTCTCATACGTCCTGAGCCTTAATTGACCTTGGAAGGCTAAGGCCAAACGTTGGCTTTCCTTGTGACCCTTCTTTTTCTCTAATTTTTGGTCTGTAAAATTAGGTTGTTAACACTCTAGAAGAGAAGCTTATTATTATTACCATACAATCTAGGTGGTTAAGCTTAACCTCATTATTTGTCTGAGTATCAAACATCCTAGGCATAACATGGAACAGGTATTTTTCATCAAGTATTGATATGTTAAACTTTAAGTCCCCAAAGAATATGATGAAAACACATTTAAATAATTAAAATATATTTAAAAATAGAAATAAAGAATTATATAAT
>NW_004524845.1:1726393-1734261 GCF_000260255.1 Octodon degus | reverse complement strand
ATAAAGAATTATATAATTGTTATATTTACATATAAGTGCAGAAATCTAACCATATACAAAATTGTAGCAGGAGAGTCCCACCCACAACATTCCTTTTCTTGTCTCCTGCCTTCATTCACCACCCCCATATTTTTGAACAATCATCTGCCTGAGAGATATCATGGCAGCTAGTGGCATGTCATGACAAGGAGCCCGTATTCAGAAGACCAGAATGACAGGCACTCCAAGCATGAACCTACTATTACAAATTGTCATCTTCAGTGCAGTTGCTTAGTTCACAGCTGTCAGTGTATATAGTTAGTCAGGGTGAGAATCCTTCCAATTAACTGCTAGATTCAAGAATCTATTTAAGATTCTCAGGATTATTGCCTTACACACCTTCTACATATAAATGTATGGCTTGACATTGTCATGTTTCCTAGCTCTTTTCCTTTCCCACTCTTAATTATTTAGTCCTCAAGTTCTTGCTTTCCTTTTAGTTGTATTATACATCTCTACTTCTACTTTTCCTTTAGAATACTTTTACTAGGGAAACTATACAATATTTACATATGTGTGTCCAGTTTATTTAACTTATGAGCATATCTTCAAGTGGATTCTACTTCAATATAAAGGCTTCGAGTTTATCATTCTATATAGCTGAGTAATACTCCATTCTATAAAAATACCATATCTTTTTCATCCACTCCTCAGGTCATGGGAAACTTCGATGATTTTAAGACTTTGGTATCACAAATTGGGTGGTATAAACATATGCACACATATATCATTATGATATGATGTTTTCAGATCCTCTGGGAAAATTCCCAGTAGAGGAGTAACAGGATTAAATGGGATTTCCAGTCCGAGTTTTCTAAAGAGCCTCCACACCGATTCCATAACTGTTGCACCAGTCTACATTCTCACCAACCATGGAGAAGTCTTCCTTTTTCTCAACAGTCTCTCCAACAATTCTTGTTCATTGACCTTTTTATTATTTTTTTCCATAATTTTATTAAGAAACAAATAGCAATGAGACAGTTTCAAATCAAATTGGTAGGGCAGTTTAAAAAATTAACACATTGCATATTGTCTTCCTAGTGGTTATTCATTGTACAAAATGCAGAAATGATATACTATTTACAAACACTATTAGAACAAATCCCTCTGTTCATTAAGAGAATTTAGTTATATATCTGTTCATTAAGAGAATGTGGCTATTATCCAAACATTTAAAAAACATAGATATAAAATGGTCATTCATCTATACCTCCTTTTTTGCTTAGTTCTGTCATTTAAACATTATAGGTGCATGAACTCAGCAAAATATTCCAAAATAGTCCAGTGGTCCATAATAGTATTGGGTCTTCCACTTGACTGGCAATGTCAGAAGTTGTTTAACTGAGTCACCTACAGCTCAACATAACAGCATGGCTTTACTTCTTATACTTTGTTTTTATCCTTTTCTATTGGATGGTTAAGATCAAGATAAAGCAAGACTTTTGCAACAAGAATTGTAGCTTTTAGACGTGATAAGGTCAGTCAAATCCCCTCAGGATTTATCCTGAGACTCTGTACCTCAGACTGTAGATCCTTATGATAACCATTCTTTCTGGGGTAGGATGGTATCTCAGTCTTATTTTAATTTGACTTTCACGGATGACTAGTGATGTGGAACATTTTTTGATATATTTATTCGCTTCTTTAATTTCATCCTCCAAAGTGTGAGTTCATCTTGGATGCCCATTTCTGGATTGGGTCTTAAAATTTTGAGCCCCTCGTGTTTTCAGTTCTTTATAAATTCTAGAGAGCAGACCTTTGTCTGAGTACTCATTTGCCAAGATTTTTGCCAAATTTGTGGGTTGTGTTTTCACTTTGTTGGTAATTTTTTTCAACATGCAAAAACTTCTCAATAAGAGGAGGTCTAGTTGTTAATTCTTTCAAGTGTTTCCCTTGCAGTTTGATTTTTGTTCATGAACCCATTGCCAACCTCTATGTCTTAATGAGTTCCTCCTATTTGTTCTTCCAGGAGATTTAGTTTTTCTGTCTTAATGTTTAGAACTTTAATCCATTTTGACATTAGCTTAGTGCATGGTGATAGACCTGGGTCAAGTTTTAGATTTCAGCATATAGAGAACCAGTAATTCCAGCACCACTTGTTAAACAGGATATCTTTCTTCCAGTAACCATGTTTGGCCCCTTTGTCAAAGATAAGATGGCTGAGTGTGTTTGTAGTGGATTCAGCGTCTTCTCTATTCCATTGAGCCTCAGGTCTTTTTCGTTGCCAATACCATGCTGATTTTATCACAGTATCCTTGGAATATAATTTCAAGTCAGGAATTGTAATGCCTCCTGCCTTGTCTTTATTGCCCAGGATTTCCTTTCCTATTCTAAATCTTTTCTGGTTCGAAATAAATTTTAGGAATGATTTATTTAGGTTTGTGCAATATTTTGGTGGTAATTTGATAGAGATCACATTATATCTGTACAGCAATTTTGGGAGTGTGGCCATCTTCACAATGTTGGTTCTTCCTGTCCAGGAGCATGGACTATGTTTCCATTTTCTGAAATCCTCTACAATCTCTTTTTTAAGAGTACTGTAATTTTCTTTGAAAAGATCTTTGACTTCTTATTTAGATTAATTCCAAGATATTTCATTTTCCTTGGTGCTGTTTTAAATGGTATTGTTTCTATAATTTGCCTCTCAGTGAATTTCTTATCTGTGTAGAGGATATCTAATGACATTTGGGTATTGAAATTGTATCCTGCTATGCAACTGAATTTCTGTACTAATTCTAGTGGCTTCTTGGTGAAATTTTTTGTGTCTTAAATGTAGAGTATCATGTCATCCACACATAATGATAATTTTTTTCATAATGATAATTTAACTTCTCCTTTACCTATTCTTATTCCTTTTATTTCTTTCTCTTGTCTAATGGCTCTAGCTCATGATTCCAGAACAATATTGAATAGGAGTGATGATAGAGGACATCTTTCTCTTTTACCAGATGTGAGAGTAAAACATTTCAGTTTTTCTGCATTTAGAATTATGTTATCTGTTCTGTTTTCATAAATTTCTTTAATCAGATTGAAGTAGGGGCCATCTATTCCAATTGTCCATAGGACATTGGACATGAATGTGGATTGGATTTTGACAACAGACTTTTTTGCATCAATTGAAATGATCATGTGGTTTTTAGTTTTTGCTCTATTGATATAATGTATTACATTTACAGATTTTCAAATGCTGACCATCCATTCCTTTCTGAGATGAATCCAACCTGGTCATGGTGTATGCTCTTCTTGATGATTTACTGCATTCTATTTGCTAAGATTTTATTTTAGGATTTTTGCATCTATGTTCATGAGGGAGGTTGACCTGTAGTTGTCTTTTTTTGATGCGTCTTTTCCTGGTTTTGGTATCAGCATAATACTTGCCTCCAGAAATGACTTCAGGAAAATTGCTTCCATTTCAATTTCATTGAAGAGTTTGAGGGGTATAGATATTACGTCTTCTATAAATTTCCTGTGGAGTTCAGCTGTGAATCCATCCGGACCTGGACTTTTCTTTGTCGGTAGGTTTTTTATTACATCTTGTATTTCATTGGCTGTTATTGGGCTATTGAGAGTGTTTATATCTTGTCAATTCAATTTTGGTAATTTGTACCTTTCTAGGAATCTGTCCATTCCTTCTGTGTCTTCTATTCTGTGAGAGTAAAGATCTCAAAGTAGCTATTGATAATCTTCTAAATTTCCACTGGGTCTGTGGCAAATACACACTTTTCATTCCTTATTACTTGTATTTGAATTTTTCTTTCCCTCTTTTTGATGAGGTTAGCTATGGAATTATCAATTTTATTTAATCTTTCAAAGAACAAGCTTTTATTTTGTTAATTCTTTGAACAGTTTTCTTCATCTCAATTGAATTAATTTCAGCTCTAATCTTTATGATTTCTTCTGGACTTTGGGCTCTTGGTTTGGTTTGCTCTTCCTTTTCTAGTTGTTGTAGGTGCAGCATTAGAGTGTTTATTTTTTCCCTTCCTGTTTTCCTAATGTGTGAGTTCACAGTTATGACTTTGCCTCTGAGAGCTGCTTTCATTGTATCACATATATTCCGATAAGTTGTGCTTGAATTTTCATTGAATTGTAGATATTGTTGTATTTCTTGTTTAATTTCATCTGTGACCTATTGGTTGCTGAGTAGGGTGTTGTTTAATTGCCAGGCATTTAGTGTTTTTATTTAGGTTTCTTTTGTCATTTCTTTCCAGTTTCATTGCACTGTGGTCAGATAATGTGCATGGGATAATTTCTGTTTTCTTGCATATACTTAAGCATGACTTATGGAGCAGTATGTGGTCTATTTTAGAAAATGACCCACGTGCAGCTGAGAAAAGTGTGTATTCAGCTGTGTTTGGGTGGAACACTCTGTATATGTCCACCAGGTCCATTTGTTTCAAGCTTTGGTTCAGTTCTGTTATTTCTTTGCTTATTTTTTTGTCTGCCTTACCTATCTTTTATGGATAAGGGGGTGTTAATGTCTGCTGTTCACATTGTGGTATTGGATATTAGATTTTTCAAGTCCATTAAGTATTGTTTTACATATTTGTGGTGCTCCCATGTTAGGTGCATACATATTTATGAGTGTTACCTCTTCATCTTGGATTTGTTCTCTAACCAGTATACATTGGCCTTCATTACTTCACTTTATCATTCTTGGTTTGAAGTTGAGACTGTATAGAGAATAGCATTGCAACCTTGCTTTTCTCTGAGGTGCTGGTGCATGTGGTATTTTTTTCCATTCTTTGACTTTCAGCCTATGAATGTCTTTATGAGTTAAATGTGTTTCTTGTATACAGAATATTGTTGGATTTTTGTTTTCTAATCCGCTGAGCCACTATTTCTCTTAATTGGTGAATGGAGTCTATTTACATTGATGGTTATAATTGAGGTGTATTGACTTATGATTGACATGTTATTTACCTATTGTCATTTACTCCTTTTTCTCTTGTGTTTAATTGTTTGCTGTATTTATTTGGTTGCCTCTGATCTCATTCGTGGAGTTCTTATCATTTTGGTCCCTCTCTAGAACGTCTTCCAGAAGCGTGTTTAGGGTTGGCTTTGTTATCATGAAATTCTTTAGTTGTTCTTTGTCATGGAAATATATCACTTCTCCATGCAACTTAAAAGAGGGTTTTCCAGGTTATAATAGTCTGGGCTGAAATTTGTTTTCATAGCAGAATTGAAACACTCTGCTCCATACTCTTCTTGCCTTCTTGTTTTGTGAAGAGAAGTCGGCCATAGTTCCGATGAGTTTTCCTTTGAATGTAATCTTCTTCTTTTTCTCTAGCGGCTTTCAGTATATTATTTTTGTGCTTGATTTCTGGGATCTTGACTATTGTATATCTCGGTGTGTTTTTAATTAGTTTGAGGTTACTTGGCATTCTGTGTGCTTTGGTTACCTCAATGTCACATTGTTTCCTCATATTTGGGAAGTTTTCTGCTACTACTTCTGCCCATATTTTTAATGTCATTTGTGTTGACCCCTTCTTTCTCAATGATGGTATTAGTCTCACATTGTTCATATATGAATCGTCCTGCAAGTGATGAATTATTTTTTCCTGCATCTTAGTTGTTTTAAGATATTTTTTCTTACCTTTTCAGTAGCTGCACCTGCATCTGCAATATCTGAAACTCTGTCTTCACGTTCATTCAATAAGTTTTGCAAGCTTGTGAATGAGATTTTAAGTTCCGCTATATCTCTTTGACTCTGCTTCATGCGAACTATATCTTTCCTGTATTGCTCATTCAAAGAATCCATCATTTTTCTAATCTCTTCTTTTTTCTTTATCAATGTCTACTTTAGAAGTAATTATTAATTCTTTTACTGCAGTGTTTTCAGATTGGGTTTCCTTCCTATGTTTCTGTAGTTGATTCTTTACTTAAGATGCCATGAGTTCAGATAATTCATTTTTTATTTCAGAAAATAATTACATTCTGAATTCCTCTATAACTTTCTGCTGTTTCTTATTTACTATGATGCTATTAATTCATATATTTCAGCTAAGCGAGTGTCCTCTGCGCTTGTTCTCGGTGGACATTGGGTTTCCTCCATATGTTTCTGTACTTGATTCTTTATTGCAGATGCTATTAATTCAGGGATTTCTTTTTTCATTTCCAATCTGAGTTTCTCTGTACCTTTCTACAGTTATTTCTTTATTTTAGAAGCTGTTGATTTATTGATTTCAGCTGTTTGACTCCCAATTTGTTCTGTGTTATTGTCCTCTGCATTTGTTATGGGTGGACATGAGGTCTGAGATTGCATTTTGCTCCTCCTCATTGTCATTTTGTGTAGCACTTTCTTCTGACCTTTGTTGTTTTGCTTTGGTGCAGTTATAGCCTTATAATCTACTGAAATTCAGGTGCATATCTACATATCTACATATCAAGTGCATATCTACAAAGTTTGGATTTCTCCAGCTGTGCCTGGCTTGGGTCCGGCTGCCTTTTTCAGCTACTTCCTGTTGCCGCCCTTGGGAGTGAACCTGTTGTGCTCCTCTTTCAAGGTGTTCTGCTCCTGGACTAGCTGGGGGGTTCTGTCCCCTATTCTCTCTACACAGATTGCAGCTGCAGGGTTTCACTCCAGGCCTGTATGCCATGCCTCAGCTGAGGCTGAAGAGGACAAGATGGTGTAGGTTGCAGAGGAAGCTCTCCCACACACTCACTGGGCCTGTACTAGGCTGGATCTGGGGGTCCCCAGAACGCAACAGAATTCCTCACTCGGTGGGTGGGTTGAGGACGGTGCTGCAGAGTGTTGGGGGTGTCCCAAGGGGGTTGAGAGGTTCTCACCCACCCTGCTTCTGGGCTTTTACCGGCAGGTCTCATCCGCACAGTGTAGTCGTAATCTCTCCCATACACTCACCAGGCCTGTGCTAGGGCTGGATCTGTGGTCCCCAGAATGAGGAATATATTGTCAGTGGGCCAGCTGGGTTGGGGAAGGTGCTGTGGAGTGGTGGTGGGGATCCCAAGGTGATGGAAGTGTGTGTCACCCACGTTGCACCTGGGCTTGGACCAGATAAGTCCAGCTGGCACTGGTAGCCAGAAGCTCTCCCACATACTCCTGAAGTCTGTGTTATTTAAGATAATTCATTGTTCCTGGTATACAAACAACTTTCCTAATTTTCCATGTTATGTTTCAGTAAAAGTTTGTAACAGTCATTAAAATATCCTAAATACCTGTCCTTTGGACTTTGTACTAAGAGAGTAGCTGTCTCCATTACAGTAAAAGTGGGGATATATCTATTCATGAGGGAAAAGATATATCTCTTTTGGTTTCCAATATACACTTATATTTAAAACTGACCACTAAGCCTAGTACAGAATTGTCTTCACAATACACCTTTCACACATTTTTTGAATGAGTATTCAGCTGTGTTGGGAAAAGTGAGGTGCATAGAGCAATAAAGAATTCCAAATCAAATTTTTCTTGAAAGGCCAACATTCAACATGATTTACCAGATTATTTCACAATATACATAGATGGAAATCAGTCACTAATTTACAAAAAGTAAAACACGTTAATGCAATCTGCACACATTTAGAATTGAGAGTTCACATGATGAGTGAATCATTTCACAAGAGCTACTAAGTTTATATCAGTATTTACTGATACCATAGTTAAGTCCATATCATCCATATCATCCACATCATACTACAGGACAAAGTGTTTCATTTTATTTGAGCTATAAATTTAATTATGTGAATAAGCAATGAATCTGAAAAGACTCAACTTGTAGGGGCCAGGGAGATTGCTCAGTAGAATAAGCACTTGCCTGGCAAGCATAAGGGCCTGACTTCAATAACCGGTTCTGCAAAAGAAAAAAAAAAAAAAA
>NW_004524845.1:1724462-1726293 GCF_000260255.1 Octodon degus | reverse complement strand
AAAAAAAAACAACCAAGAAAATTACTAATGAGTTCAATGGCATGAGAAATCAATTTGAAATTATCACATTATGCCTTAATTCCAGTACTTATTTGATGTTTTCTACAAGATTAGAAAAGAATTGACATATATTTGTTCAGTCTTAGAAGCCAGATATCAACTCTTTATATAAATACATAAATAAATACTTTTATCATAAATGTATTTTGGTTGGTTCACTCTAAAGATCACATATAACAGCTTTCTCTACAGGTTATAATAGCAGTCTACTCATATTTTACTTCAAAATTTCTATAGTGCACCCTTTGAAGCCCTCTTCCCTGAGGTCTTCTCATGCCAAGGCTAAAGGTTCCACCAAAACTGATTCCAAAACAACTTTAAGACTTAGGTTTAAATTTCCCAGCTTTCTTTCTTCAGTGTACATTCCAACTAAAGCAGTATGTAAATAGGTATTTGATTTAATTAAAACTAACAATAGACAATCTTTCATTCTCTATTGGACTTCTTTCATATGTATGTGTACACACATTCATTCTTGTACATAAAATAAAAATATATTTTTAGTGAAGGGAAAAATCTGAACTTGAAAGTGTAGAAACAAAATTTTCTCAAAATGTTTGTCAGTAGTACCCCATTTCAAAACTTTTTCACTTTGCATATTCTTGAATGGTGGCATTAAAAGTACAAACAGTTTTGTTCTGTGTGTTTATCAGATGAGGTAAGCTCAGACTCATTAAAAAGTAAACAGCTTGTTTTGTTTTTTGTTTTTCTCTTTCTTTGTTTTGTCTTGCTATGTAGCCCACCCTGGCCTCAAACTCATGGTGATCTTTCTGCCTCAGCCTCCTGATACTGTGAGCAGCTTTGAAGACTGCTCACAGTACCTCTGTCCTGGTACTCTGACCAGTCACTGAACCTCTGTCCTCCTTGTGTGATCATAGTCAACATAAATCATTCTTCCCTACCCTAATCCTCTCTTGCCTCTGCTTATCTTTCTAGGATGGATAGCCAAGCCTTATCTACCCAACCTCCCTGCAGCTAAGGGACAGTGGGAGTGATGTCCTGACCTAAGTCCAGTAACCAAAGGGCTCAGGATGCCAGAGTGCTACACTTTGGAATATCAGTTTCTGAGCCCCAGCACTGTCCCAACAGTTTTTTAGCACTGTCCACTAACCTTGGCCTCTTGGGAGAGGTAGTTAAAAGTGCAATCTTGGGGTCCACTGTGGAAATGCTGAACCATAAACCTCACATTTTAGTCTGAGGCAGTTCTCATGTGCCAGGACAGTGGTTCTCAGTTCTGTACACTGCAAATCAGATAGCCCTTCCAGAAGGATGGGCATGACCTGAGTGTAGCTTCTGACCCAGCCACTTGTAAGAATCACCACACCATGGGTGGGGGTGTGGTGGTGGTGTAGGATGTTCCTGGAGAGAGAAGTGATCTTGGAGCATTAGAATGGTGCCTGTCATCCAGACCACCATAGACAGGGTGAGACAGGTGGGAAAGCTGCTCTGCACTCTGTCCTGGCCTACAGGGAACCACCAAAGGCCCAGTGCTCATGGGTTTCAGACTGGTGAGGTGAGAAGCAAAACTAAAATAATCTTTTAAGAGAATTTTGGGTTTAGCTTAAATCAGTAAGCTTTGGGAAGGAAAAAAAAAGTCCATATAATGTCTTATTTATAAAAGGGGCCTAAGAAGTGATATTAAAGATGATGAGGATACAAAAATATATTAAATTCAAGACTCTGAAAGAGGGTCGGGGAGATGGCTCAGTAGAATAAATGCTTCCCTGGCAAGCGCAAGGGCCTGAGTTCAATCTCAGGTTCCTCAAAAAAA
>NW_004524845.1:1722479-1724294 GCF_000260255.1 Octodon degus | reverse complement strand
TTTGAGACAAAGTCTCATTTTGTAGTTCAGGTTGGCCACGAACTCACTGTGATCATGCACAAAAATTCATTACATTGAACTAAATTCTACTACATTATAATTTCTAGACATTTTCCTAGCTCTACTTTGGAAAAAACATAAAGCAACTCTTTCTGCACCACTCTTTCAATGATTATTAGATAAAGTTTTAACCTCTATTAATATTATGTCTTCATCCTGAGTTCCATAAAATACCATTAATGATTAATGAAGGTTATCTACCCTCCTTTGAACTTTTGAATCTGTCACAATGTCTTATCTTGGAAACTAATCAATAGATTTCAGAAAACGTGCTAGATGTGAAGGTTCTCAGACATGAAAGTTTTGCTGCAGGTGATCTTTTGTATTCTACTGACTCTTGTTTTTATCAGTAGTATGGCCTTGTCCTCATTTTCAGGAAATTTCAGATTTGAATACATAGGATCTTTCTCACTTTCCATGGAACTTTGATGATATTCAATAAAGTTGATTCCTTCTCACATAATGGTATTTCAAAATGCTGCCTTTAATTTCTGATTTTTCTCACCTGAGAATCTATTTTGGATTATCCTTCTGAAAAAATATGATACAACTTCCTCTACAGTCAATTTTTATCATAAGTCTAACTAAAATCTTAAAATGAGGCTTTTAATTAAAAAAATACCATTTTATTGTATTTTTTAAAAGCACCAAAATTTGTATCCAACTGTCATTACCTCCATTCCCAACCATCAAATTTCCAATCTATGAACAAGCATTTTCACCCACTTATATCTAGTCTTCCTAGAACTTTAACAGTTAGAGAACTGAGGACATTTTTGAAATAAAATACATGATAGCAGTTACCTCCACAACCTTTAAGATGATATTACCAATATTTAAGTCAACTGATAAGTTTCTAAAAGTCCCTCAGAATACAGACTAGGAGAGCGCAGGCCTGGGGAGTGAGTGAGATGACCCAGGCCGCGGGATCCTGAATAGACCCAGAGTGCAGGCCCGGTGAGTGAGTGAGATGATCCGGCCCGCGGATCCTCATTCCACCCAGGCTGCAGGCCCAGCAGGGAACCCTTCAGTAGAACTCCCTGCAAAGAGGCTAGAGGCAAGACCCACCCAGCTGATTCAGGTGCAGAACATCTTCCCAGAGAGACACAAAGGGTTCATCTCTAACGCCTGCAGCAGAAAGAAGTGGAGCACAGCAGCCAGATCCAAATAACACCCACCTGGAAGAATCCGAACTTCGTAGATCCAGACCTAGTGCTAAGGTAATAACTCTATCTAAGCTCTACACCAAAGGTCAGAACACAGTGGTATACAAAATGACAAAGAGAAGGAATAAATTCAGTCTCAGGCCTCGAGTCCACCCAGTACAAATGCAGAAGACACTAGCACTGAGGAAACTGGAAATCACACACCAGATATCTCTGAAACAATAGCGTTGACAGTAAAGAATCAACTGCAGAAAAGTATAGAAGAAATCAGATCAGAAATAATTTCGGAACTAAAAAATGTAGTGGTAACTATAATCAAAGAAGTACTAAGTGCTTCTAAAGAATACACTGATCAAAAAATAGAGGAGAATATAAAAATGATGGAACCCCTGAATAAAAAATTTAGGAAAGAAATAGAATCTGTGAAACAGGTTCAAAGTGATATACAGGAAATCAAATCCTCAATCACAAGCTGGCAAAACCGTTTGCGTGAAAGTGAAAATAGACTTTCTGACCTGAAAGACACCATTGCAGCTAGTGAAAAAGTAAGAAAAGATCCCTTTAAAACAACTAGGATGCAGGAAAAAAT
>NW_004524845.1:1704329-1721549 GCF_000260255.1 Octodon degus | reverse complement strand
TTTATTTAAAAGACATTGTATGATATCTTCTCCTAGTATTAGAAACTTTAAAAAATATATTTCTATTTTCTGTTGACTTTAAAAAAAAACAGAGGTTTGTACCTGTGTTGTTTATTTATTATTTCTTGCCTATATCTTGTAATATGAGAAACTACTTTGGCAGTAACAATACACAATGTACTAGCCATTGTCACTCTCCTAAAATCTTGTTTTGAGATTTTGTACCATTGATTTTATTTTTTTTTCTTTAAAATAAAAATAACTGATGTCAAAAAATAAAAAAAAAAAGAATACAGACTAGGCCACTTACATACTTCCTACAACTTTTCAAATAATAAAGCATCCAAGAGCTTGAAAATTTCTAAGATTGACCTGTGTAAATTATTAAGCAAAGAAAGAATCACTGACAAAAGGGGTCTTGGAAGAGAAAATAACTCATCTACTGTGAGAATGGCTGCTGCTTTTTTCTTGAATGAACTGAAGCATATGTGTCATGATTTATTCTTACAGAGAAAAAAGAAATCTCCTCATATTTTTAACACTAAAATATCAACCTCAATTTAGTCCTGACAAGAAATAGTTATGTTTGACCTTTGACAATGTAAGTTTATTTGAAATTAAAGCCTGTCCTATGTGTTTTTCCTCATTACTTGCACTCTGTGGACTGTATGGAACTCCTCTAGCATTAGCACATGGAAAGAACAAACTACTAGGAGGGGCAGCATTAGGAAAAACTAACTTATATGCAGCATGGTATGCTCCTGTTGTTTCCCCTGATTAAAGAGATGTGGGAACAGACTAGAGTGTTCTTTCAGCAGGTTGTTTGGCCATCTCTTTCACAATACATGTCTCACATCCAGCTGGCACCTTGACACTCCTTTGTGACCCTGTTTCCCAAAGGGAAAACCTCATTGCCTGCAGCCCATGCCCTACAGATAGCCCCTTTTAGGAGATAGGTACACAACTTTTCTCTTTCTTGGTCTGCATTAGACCAAAACTATCCCATCCACCCTCACCCTTTAGATTTCTCCAGTCTGCATCGGGCACCTTTCCATATTAATTCAAACTCCAAGCACTACCTAACAAAATCTCTGAGTAGCTTCCTTGAAACTCATTTAGCTATGCTTGAAGTGAGAATCCTTTCCAACTTTTCCCATATTTGGCGAATGAAAACTTTTCTCAAAAAATATATTGCTCATTTTTATTTTTTTCCCAGCTGAATTCCTAAACTTCTCTTACAGAGCTTGGACATGGATGGCAGTGATTGCTCCCCTACAGCCCCTTTAAGCTCCTGCATTAGTGGTGTTACCCCTTTCTTTGGAAGCCTCCATTTATTTCCTGTTCTGTTTTTGGTTTAAGCCTTAAGTGAAACTAAAACAACCAAAGGGTGGGAGACAGAGGAGGGAGATAGAGAAAAATGGGAAAAAGAAGAAACCTTTCCATTTTGGTATTATAAAGACGTGACCTCAGGTAACAGTTTTATTAAGAAATTGAAACTAGTTGACACAATCATTTGATTAATCTACCCTCAATATTAATTAACATGCTCATTTTTTCTGCTGTTCATCAAAATATAGCAGCACTTTATAAAGTCATCACCCATTTTATGAAAATATCTAGAAGACAGCCCCTTAATTAGATTAAGATAAATATTCAGACAATAACAATTTTCTTTGTTTAGAAGATCACTTTAGATCCGTATTTTTTAAAAATAGACATTAAAAGGGAAAAGATGAGCTTTCTATTTCTCGTATCTAGGCCGAGATTATGAAAAAGATAAAGTCTGCAAGGAGCTCGCCCACCTGGGAAAGGATGACTTCAGAACTCTGTAAGTGTGCAGTACCCACTTGACCCACAGAACTCCCTTGGTTGGTACTCAGCTTGAACAAAAGGAAATGCAAGCCATGCAGTGAAGAGGTAGAACTGATGTTTGAGAAGGTGAAAGTTCTCTACCCATGCTGGCAAAGCCAGCCAAAGAGGGGACATCCAACAATTCCAGTCGATTTATGATACTATGAAGTAATAATTTGGCACCAGTAAACTTATGAATGAGATTAAAGAGAATGACTGAGGGATAGTTTCCTGACATAAATTATAATACTACATTATAGGACTTGGGGAAACAGGTAATGAGGAACAGAATGAGAATTTTACAGGAAGCCTACAATAATTATTGGGCTAGTATGATGGAAATCTCAAGTCCAATTTCTATTGCTTACAAGATAAACTTTCCTAGAACGAAAACTACTTTTAAAATTCAACCCCATTTCTAATAAGTCAAATAAAAAAAGTAAATTATGAAGTATACCATTTAGAAATTGACTATTCCTTATATTTCAATATATACAAAACTTGAAAATTCAAATATAATGAATATTATAATTAATATTTTTCCCTTCAGGTCACTAGTCCTCTACAGTAGGAAGTTTTCCAGGGGCACCTTTGAACAGATCAGCCAGCTTGTTCATGAAGTCGTCACCTTGACAGAAGAGTGCTGTGCTGAGGGGGCCGAACCTGATTGCTATGATACCAGGGTGAGTATGCCCAGCCGCTGTTTCTACAGTGTTCCAGAGCAGAAAGGCATAGAGGTTTTCCTGTCATGCCTTGGAGTAGCTGAGACAGTAACTCCACTTCATCCAATCTTTGAGAAAACATAAAAATAAAAGTGCTGAGAGTTGATAGAAGGGAGGATGAAAAATGTACTTCTATGAACCATTTATCAGGTTGCTTTCTTTCTCCAGCAGGGTCTTTTGAAGTTGTACCTTAGAAATACCAATATATGAAAATATAAGGACAAGGACATTAAAATATTTTTCATACATAAGTGCCCAAATAGTTTTTCTATGATGAAAAGCTTACCTCTAGTCTTTCTTGCTGTGTGATGTCAAACTCTTTCCTAGAGTTTTATCTCAAGTATCAAATTCTTTGATAATGAACACTACTACTACCATCTGTCAGGCAAAATTTTGTCTGTGTATATTCATTGATGTGGCAGTGCTGAAGCCAGAAGTCAGAGTGCACTAGCAGTCTTCAACCTGTGCAGTTTTGAAAATACATCTTAAAACACTGGGAAAAACTGATTTTCACACTCCTATTTTGACCTACTAAACCAGATTTCTGAATTGTGTAACTTTGGCATTGCTTATCTTTTACATACCTTCTGAAAAACTGTAATTCAAAAACATACTCTAGGTTAAATATACAAACAGTTGTAGAAGGTAAAAATGATGTATCAACAGTCTGCCCATTTAATAAAGTGAAGAGAGGAAGCCCTCAGCCCTGCTGGGGAAACCTCAGCAAAAAGCAGTGGGGCTGGCACTGGAACCACAAGAAGAATTCCCCTATCACCTTCAGAGACTGAACTCCCCATGGACAGTCATGGGGTGAGGGGGTGAAATACTAGTGCCTGCAGTCAGACATAGGCTACTTATTACAACTGTTCTATTGTTTGTCCTACTCTGAGGGGAGCCTTTTCTTATCATAAGTAAAGCATGTACTTGCCTCTAACATAATTGTTCAATTATTCATGTGCACAAATCATCTCACAGAAACTGCTGCATAACTTCTTTATTGCTAATGAAAATTGTCAAATTAAAATGTCATGCCCAAACTATAAATAAAAGGCAAAATAAAAGACAGACTACAAGTAGTAGGGAATTTAATCTTTCTCAGGAAGGAACAAGGTCAAGAGATGGAAGGAGGGAGCAGAAGGGGGAAGGACAAGACAAGACAGGAATTAAGGTGTACGAGACAAATGTACCAACTTCACATAATGTGAACATTATGTATTTTAAACCTGTACAAGTGAAAAAAAAGACATTATGCTAAATGGAAAACTACAAGGGTATAAATTTGCATATTTTGGGAATTCCAACCTCTCCTTTTTTCCCCTTTTGATCTAGACTTCAGCCTTGTCTACCAGGTCTTGTGAGAGCAACTCTCCTTTCCCTGTGCATGAAGGCACACCTGAGTGCTGTGCCAAGGAGGGTCTGGAGCGGAAGCTATGCATGGCTGCCCTAAGCCACCAGCAGACCGAGTTCCCTAACTATGTGGAGCCAACCAATGATGAAATCTGTGAAGCATTCAGGAAAGATCCAAGGAGATTTGCTGAACAGTAAGCTCTTGTTGTTATAAACAGACATTAAGTTATAAATTACCTGCACTCAATTTCTTCTAACTTTCAACTCAGCAACACCACTTCAGCAGCAACCTGCATAACTACCAGTGCTAAAACCTGGACTCTGACATGAGGCAGCATAAATTTCTGTCAGTACTGATTAATGTGAATGCTTCTCACAGACAGGAATGTACTGTCTCAAACTCTCAACTCTCACCCATTTTGTCCAGTTCTATCACTCAAGCAAAATCCACTGGATCTCCTGTCCATGTGATCTCTTGTCCAAGTTTGAAGTACATAATGTTCAAATTATGTGAAGTTGGTACATCTGTCTAGTACACCTTAATTCCTGTCTTATCTTTGTCTTTCCCCTTTCTTCTCTCTCCTCCCATTTCTTCACCTTGTTCCTTCTTGAGAATGATTAAATTCCCTACTACCTGTAGTCTGTCTTTTATTTTGCCTTTTATTTATAGTTTGGGCATGACATTTTTGACAATTCTCATTAGTAATAAAGAGGTTATGCAGCACTTTCTGTGAGATGATTTGTGCACATGAGTTTTTCAACAGTTACATTACAGGCAAGTACATTCTTTATTTATGAAAAAGCATAGATTCCTCTATACCAGGGATCCTTTCAGATGCCAAAAGATGAAGCAACTGTATTTCTATGCACATTTTAAGTACTTACTTTGAGTTAAAGAACAAGAAACACAGGGTTGTTTTTTCATTTGCTAGTATCTTCAACATGAGATATGAACATGATACGAGAACTCAAAGAGTAAGGATGTGAATTTGGCTTTCTCAATATTTAATATGCATGAGGAGTCAGACGAGAATCTAATTGTTATTCTATGAGTCCAAAATTGAAAAAAATTGGGAAAAGTCAATGTGTGATGGTAGACAACTAATATATACATATATATAGATATTAAAAAGTCATTTAAATTGTCATCATTGTATAAAAGATATAAATTAGATTATCCACTCCCATAAATCCTCATAGAGGACTTTTCCCAAGATCTCTGAATCACTTTTAGCTCAAAAAGACTTGTAGCCTTAACAATTATTTTTTTCCCCAAATAAGTGAATTTAAATGTAGCCATTATCTCAGATAATCAACTGAGACACATAATGAAAAGTCAATATGTTAACTACAAACATTGTAATTAATTCAACAAGCAGCTTAGTAAGGATCCATGGATAATACACTTGTTTAGATACTAGGAAAATAAAGAAAAAATGACTCTTCCCTAAGGTAGATAACTTGGGAATCAAAGAATGTATTTTTTTAATCTTTTATTGAGAAACAAATAGCATGAAACAGATTCAAAACAGATTAGTAGGACAGTTTCAATAATAAATACATTGCACATTGTTGTCTTACTAGTTATTCATTGTACAAGATGCAGACATGATATTCAGTCCACAAATACTGTGAGAACAAATCTTTCCATTCATTGAATTAAGAGAATGTAGCTGTATATCTATCCTATTTTGAATATACAGATTCAAATTGGTCATTCATTTGTATTTCCTTTTTTTGTTTAGTTTTGTCAAAGAAGAGTATTCCATTGTCATTTAAATATTGTAAGTGCACAAATTTAGCAAAATATTCCAATATAGTCCAGTAGCAGAAGTTGTTGACTTGAGCCTCTTACAGCTCAGCATGTTAATATGGCTTTACTTTTTGTACATTGTTTTTATAATTTTCTGTTGGATGGTTAAGATCAAGATAAAGCAAGCCCTGTATAACAAGAATTACAACTTTTGTATCTGATAACTTGAGTAAAATTCCCTCAGGATTTATCCTGAAACACTGTACCACACCTTCTAGATCCTTTGTCAGTGTCAGTCATGTGGATGACTCAGGCCAATGCTTGAGCAATTTGTTCTCTGTGAAAGCCTGAGAGAATGCTTTCTCTCCATGTGACTCTCCCTAGGCACACCCACATAGTCGATTACTTTCCTTTGTGGCCCCATAATCTCCTTGATCAGAAAATTTGGGACACAACTGAGTCACATGATGTTACAGTACAGGTTCTCCTATGTCCTGAGTCTTCACTGAACTTGAAAGGCTAGGGCCAAAATGTTGGCTTTCCTTGTGACCCTTCTTTTTCTCTAATTTTTAGTCTGCAAACTTAGGTTGTTGAACCTGCAGGAGAGAAGCTTATTATTATTATACTTCTTTCTGTAAATTCTTAGTGCTTTTTAAACAGTAAAATTATAAACCCATATCATTTCTTCATAAAGTATGCATGAAGTGCTGTTTTCATTTCCTACAAATTATTTAATTGATCCTGTTTTCCTCCCACAGATTTCTGTATGAATACTCCAGTAATTATGGACAAGTTCCACTAGCACTTTTACTTGGTTACACAAAGAATTATCTCTCTATGGTTGGGTCCTGCTGCACCTCCCCCAGTCCAACACTGTGCTTTTTGAAAGAAGTAGGTTTCATTTATTACATAGTTATATTCTATGTTTATTCTTCATATAATTTTGCAATCAAGAAAACTTTCTGAAATGCCTGCATAAAGATTTCATTAATTGGGGAATAAATATGGCACTTCTGGAAAGGGAGTATCAATAAGTCCCCTTAGTAGGTGTTCAGTTTTCCATTCATCAAAAATATAATGAAATTAATATCTATGATTGCTGTTTGTGTACATTGTTTCTAGCGCATCTCGACCTTCTAATGATCTTCTTGCTTATCTTTAGAGACTCCAGATTAGACACTTATCTCTCCTGACCACTATGTCAAATCGAGTCTGTTCACAATATGCTGTGTATGGAAAAGAGAAATCAAGGATCAGGTAAAGACTAAGCACAATCAGGTTTAGAAGTTTTGTTCTGCACCATCTATCATACTAGTGTTCTCTGAATGATGTTTGTAAAAACATTCTGTGGTAGAACAAAGACTACCACAGAACTATTCAAATACTCAGTGACATTTTTTTACAACTTGTTTTTTAATGTAATTTTATTTTATTTTCAAGAGTAAAAACAGAAGCAAAAACAAATAGGAAAAATACAGAAACAGAGTAACATAGAGTAATGCATGTTATTGGGGGCCAGGGAGATAGCTCAGTAGAATAAGTGCTTTCCTGGCAAGTGCAAGAGCCTGAGTTCAATCCATGGTTCCAATAATAACAATAGTAATAATAATAATAATAATAATAATAATAATAATAAATGTTATAAATTTTCAAAACACAAATAGCTAATTAACAATGGTTGTTATATTATCTACTTTTATCATCAAATCTGTTGCTCAGGTTAACAGATATAGTTATACATGTTTAGGAAATAATTGAATATTGGAGCTTGCTTTCAAGAAATCTTAATTTTTCTCCATGTCTTTTTTATTCAATTTATTTTAAAGAGAGTATAATAATTGATATATTTGAAACAGTAAACAATTATAAGACAAATACAAGCGGCATTAAAACATGGCTTTTATTTTATACATTGCTGTCCTTGATGTAGTTGCTCAGATTGCCAATATCAGCATGCAGACTACAAAGCTACTGTAATAAAATCAGCATGATACTGGCTAAAAATATACCCAAGGATCATTGGAATGTATTAGAAGACTCTAACACAACTTCAAGCACACTTAGGAATCTTATCTTTGACAAAGATGCCAAACATGTGCACTGGAAGAAAGATAGCCTCTTTAATTAATGGTGCTGGAAAAACTGGCTCTTCACTTGCCAGAACCCAAAACTAGACCTGGGCCTCTTGTCATGCATTTAGCAATTGTTTAAGTTTATCTTTTTCATTGAAATAGTGCATTGGGTAAGTAGAACATAAAAATTTATAATAAAATAGTCACTGCATATACTGCATAATTATTACTCTATACTTGCATTAGTGATAAAGAATTTACTACAGAGAAATATTTTTGTCAAATGAGAAAACAATCAAGAGATGAAAGAAAGTGCAGGATAAGGAGAGAGAAAAGATGAAGAAAGGAATTTAGATGTACATGTTCCAACTGCCCACAAGTATTGTAAACATGACACACTGTAAATGTGTACTAAGGAAAAAGAAATACATTTCCCTTGAACAAATTTTAAGCTAAAAAATAATGCTATATGTTTGATAAGAAAAAAATTGTAGACTATCTAAATAGCGATAGGATAGAAAATGTTCAAGCTACAGCACATAAATATAAAAGAATACCACAGTTTGTCAAAATTATACTATAAAGAGTGCTTAGTAAACAATGCAAAGCACTGCTCTATAAAAGTGAAGGGAAAATGCAACAAATGGAAAATATCTTTTGCTTGTGCTTTGAAAAACTTAATACTGTTACAATATCCCTACTAAAGTCAATCTGCTTACCTAATTGAATCTTTGACAAAAACATGTTTGTTCAAAACAGAAAAAAATATCTGTTAGTTTTTACTATTTTAAAAAATACCTGAACTAATCAACTTATAAAGGCAACAGGCTTTTGTTGGCTTACAATTATAGAGGTTTCTGTCTGTTCTTGGTCGTCCCAGTGGTTTTGGGGCAGAGATGCCACAGTATGGCAGGAGCACATAGCGAAGTAGGCCGCTTACTTTATATCCAGAAGGTTCAAGAGAAAGAGGGCTTGTGTTTTATTACTCCCTTGGTTGGTATGTCCCCCGTAACCTACAGACCTCTCCCTAGGCCTCAACTCTTAAGAACTTAACCACATCCCAACACCAGGACCCTGGGACATTGAAGATCTAGCACCATCTGAAAAAACTAAAAGACACTCTCACGGTACCAAAGAAAGTTTGAAAAAGAGTAAAGTAGAGAGATTAAAATTTCTTAATCACAAAATATTCTTGAGAGTAACAATACTTAAGATATGTGATGTTGGTAGGGAAGTCAGATGAATAGACCAAAGGAAAAGCCAGCGAGAGAGCTCAGTGGACTGATCACCTGCTTAGGCAAGTGCAGAGACCAGGGTTTGATCCCTGGCACCACATACTGTGCCCGCCCCGCCCCCAGTCATGCTGAGCCAGCCACTGAGACCTATGCCTGTAATCCTAGTGCTGGGGAGGCTGAAAACAGGAAGACCACTACAAGTCCAAGCTGTATATTGAGACCCTGTACCAAATACATAAATATAAATAACTAAATAAATAAATAAATAAATAAAGCAATGGAATAGAATAAAGAGCCCAGACATAAAACATTTTTATGTATCATGGGAGTATCAGAAGTACTCAATGAAGAAAAGAGTATCTTCAACAAGTAATGTTGAGAAACCTGAATATCCACAGGCATAAAAATGAAGCGGTGTCCTTTCATTATACCATATGCAAAAGTGAACTCAAAAAGAAATTGAAGGGGCTGGAAAGATGGCTCAGTGGAATAAGTGCTTCCTGACAAAGGCAAGGGCCTGAGTTCAATCCCCGGTTCTGCAAAAAAGATAAAATAAAATAAAATAAATTGGAGACCTGAATACAAGATACAAACTATAAAAAAGAAAATATAGGGGAATTTTTTCAGAGTACTGCATGGGGAAATGATTCTTTGGATGTGACACCAAAGATTGGTCAAGAAGTTCAAGGAAATGGGAACCATATCAAATATTAAAACTTCTGCCTAAAGGGTACATTCAACTGAGAGAAAAGGAAATACAAGGAGTGAATGATACACGCAGCAAACATTTAAATCTTTCAGGTGTATTACAGTAAAAGGTTCATTAATGTTTATCCCCTCAAAGTACTTTCCTTGTCTCAGAAATCCCCTATCCCATTGTTCTTGCAACTTTCTATATCAGTCCTGAAAGTCCTCCTTCATAAGTCTTTAGAAGATATAATCACAAATATGCTGCATGCTGCTACTGAGGGACAGGTAAAGAAATGCAGACTCACACAAAGATAACAGTATGTCTCTTGTGACTTATGCACTGAAACAGAAATTCTGAGATGCCTGGCTCTTTCCCAAAAGTCAAAGTGACTAAAAAAGCTAAGTGGCTTGAATTAATTCAGGCACAGAAGCACCCAGGATGGCACAGTTAAAGACAAATAAAAAGACTTCCAGATCTGTTTCAGAAAGTGTCAAGAATTATGAGAGTATTTGGAGTGAGGGGGAGGAGGATTGTGAAGGGGATTCATGTCAGTATGTCTTTTACTGTAATTCTTATGAAATTTAAGCACATCCTATGTTATTATCACTATATATATTTATATTTCCATGTTCATTGTAGCATTCTTCACAATGACCAAGGGATGGAAGTGAATACTTGGTAATATTAAAATAAGTAATGCCATCACATGCTATGACATTGATGAATCTTGAAAGTATGATGTTAGGTAATAAGCCAGTTAATGAAGTACAAATGCTACACAATTCCAATCATATAAAGTACCTAAATTATTTAAAATTGCAAAAAGAGAGTAGATAGCTTATTGACAGAAAATAGGGTTGGGGCAAAAGTTCAGTGTTTAATGCGAATGAAGTTTTACAAGCCAAAAATATTGTAGATGTCCATTAAGCTTTTTCACTCTACATAAAAATTGGGGAAGTATTTTCACAGTTCTTAAAAAAATTTAATAATATCTAATAAATTCATTTTTAACTCTTTAGTCATCTCATAAAATTATCCCAGAAAGTACCTACCGCTGATTTGGAGGATGTTTTGCCACTAGCTAGAGACATCACTACAATCCTCTCCAAATGTTGTGAGTCTACCTCTGAGGACTGCATTGCCAAAGAGGTAAGGTATTTGTCCTGAACATTGTTGTCTGCAATACTGCATAGATGGTCCAACTGGCAGATATGCTTCTGAGCTACTTTTCATATGCATTATCTCCTTAACTTTATAAAGAAAGATGAACAAGTTCCAATAATCTGAAATTGAACAGATTTTAAGAGACAGAGTCAACATAAAAGGACAAGGTCAACTGATTCCCAAACTCATACTCTACATGTAATGTCTATATAATATCCATTAACCAGACGCAATTATTTAAATTTTATAATTCAAATTGAATATATATTGAATATAACTTAAACTCAGTTCTTCACTCATACTAGACACATATCAAATGCATAATAGTACTGGATAGTGTAGAAATAGATCATTTCATTACTGTATGAAGTCCTATTAGCATTGAGACCATTACACTATTAGAGACTATTATTAATGTTTTTACTATTTTTTACAATTTGGTAGGCATCTCAAATATTTCCAATATTTTAGTTTGTGTAATTTTCTCAAGTAGATACCAATTTGACTAACTGCTTTAGATTAAGGTCAGTTTTCAATATCTTGTTTGCCTCCTTAGTAATATATATCTTGTGTTGTCTGGTTTAGTTCCATCAACAGTGTATGACTATGTTAATAGATGCTTTTTATCATAATGTATAAGACTAACTAGGACTCTGTTGTACATCTCTATGACATGTGTCTCATTTATTCTCCACATACTTCACATTTTTACTTAAATAAGAACACTAACATTAGCTTTTTAAAATATGCTTCTAAGACTTATAAAATGAAGTCTTAATTTTAATAATTCTACCAAAGCAAAAAACAACACAAATATTGACTTTTCTTTTGGTAGCTGCCTGAATATACAGTAACAGTCTGTGATAAACTATCCAAGAGAAATTCAAAGTTGGAAGAATGTTGTCAAGAAGAAACGCCCTTGAGCATTTTTACATGCATATACTTCATGCCAGCTGCCCCTGTACCAGAGCTGCCATCCATTGAGATGCCCACAAATACAGAAGTGTGTGGGCAAAAAAACACCAAAGCTTTGGATCAGTAAGTAGTGGTACTCTGGGAGGTGCTCTTGCTATACCTAGAACTGGATGAAAGCCTGGCTGAGGGAAGGTATGCTGTGACTCACTTCAAACACAGGCAAAGTTCTTCATATGAACTTATGGGCTGTAAAGTATTTGTTAATTGATTTAAATTTTCTCAAAATTTAAAAACTGAGTAGTCTGTTTTAAATAAAGAACAATCAAGTTTAACAAGAAGATTTCTATATAAGGAAACAAACTCGGAATTCCAGATTTCACCACTCTGAATACTGTGCATGCATGGAGAAAGAAGTGGCCTGATCTTTCTGAAATATAACCTATCCTTATTTCATTTGTCAATGATAATGTTACCTGAGTGCACAGGTTGCCAATAAGAAATACGTGTAAAAATGCAAGTGGAAGTAAAATTCACCACTCTTATGAAAGATTCTTACAGAATAAAATTCCCTAATCTTAGCCAGGAAGATGACTCAGCATCATAAGCACCTGCCTAGCAAGTGCAAAGTCCTGGGTTTGATCCCTGGTACAAAAAAGGAAAAAATAAAGAAACCCTCTCATAAAATACAGTATGATGAAAATGTTTATCACATACTAACTAGTTTTATCATATTACTTATATTTCACTATCACCGAATGTAAAAAGAATTTAAATGTGGAGAAATATCTTTCTTTTGTTCTACCTAACTATATAAAGAGCCATAAGGTAGATACACCATGGATCGCATCTACTATGAAAACACATTCAGCATAAATACTCAGCATAAAAACATTTTACAGATTGTTGAGGAGGGTGTTTGATTTCCACGTATTTATGGAGTTTCTCTGGTTTCTTTTGACATTTATTTCCAGTTTTATTGCACTGTGGTCACACAATATGCATGGGATAAATTCTGTCTCCTTGCATATACTTAGGCATGACCTAAAGACTAGTATGTGGTCTATTTTAGAAAATGACCCATGTGCAGCTGAAAAAAATGTGTATTCACCTGTGGTTGGGTGAGCACTCTATGTATGTCCACGAGGTCCATTTGTTTCAAACTCTGGTTCAGTTCTGCTACTTCTTTGCTAATTTTTTGTCTGCTTGACCTATCTTTTAGAAATAAGGTGGTGTTAAGGTCTTCTGTTAAGATTGTGGTATTGGATATTAGATTTTTATGTCGATTAAGATTTGTCTTATATAGTTGGGTGCTCTAGAGTTTGGTGCATACATATTTGGTGTTACCTCTCCTCTTGAATTTTTCCCCTAATCAATATGTAGTGCCCTTTTTCCTTTCTTTCAATCATTCTTGGTTTGAGGTTGAGACTGTCTGAGAACAGTATTGCTACCCCTGCTTTTTATAATTAGGATAGATTAAACAGCTACTTTCTCTTAATTTACTATGAAGAAAAAAATATGCAATATATTATTGTAGCTGTCCTACTAACCTGTTTTGAAATTGTCTCATTGTTATTTGTTTCTCAAGAAAACTAATAAAAATAAAATATAAAAAATTAAAAATAATTTCACAAATATAGCAGTAATTTAGGGTATCATTTCCCAATATTAGAGAGCAGAACTTAGATAGAGCTAAACCTTTAGTTCACATTTTTTTCTTATAAATACTATTTTTATAAGCACATAGCAAAGTGTGGGATAAAAGAGATAAAAAGTTTACACAAACTTTTTTACACGAAATTTGTATAAAATACTCAATGTTACCTATATGATCAATTATATTACAAAATATAGTTCCATAGTAGTTTTAAAATGTTTTTATATATTTATATAATATATTTATATATTACATATAAGCCACATTATATTTTGTATTGTATTTATTTGTGCAATACATAAATATATTATAGACTTCAAAGTATTAGTAACTGTTTTAATGAAATTATTATATAATCTAAAGCATGTTGATTTTTATTGTTTTGTTTCAATCTCTTAAGATGCACAAGGGCTCTCCTTTGTCATAAGTGTGACTCTTTTCAGAACATGAACACATAGACACACCTACATATGCTTAAATAGTACTACTTATTTTCTTCCTTGTGCCAGGTACACATTTGAACTGAGCAGAAGGACTCCTATTCCAGAAATATTCCTCAGCAAAATACTGGAACCAAATCTGAAAAGTCTTAATGAATGCTGCGATGCCGACGACTCTTCTACCTGCTTTACTGACAAGGTATACTGTTCGAGAGTTTCTTTATCAACCACATCAATCAAGGATTGTTAAACTGCAATTCATGGGCTACTAGGACTTTCTCATGGCCTCAGGATAGAAAAGAAAATGTCTTAATTACTGGGAAAAAAAAACAATCAAAGTAGATGCAAGGGCCAGTGAGATACATTAGTGGGCTAAGCACCTAATTAGGCAAGTGCAGGGACTAAATTAAAGTTCTTTCCCCAGCACAACATGCTGCACCAGCCCCACTGCAGGGCTCATGGAGCCTGCCATCGTGTCCAGGTGTGGTGTAATCCCAGTGCTGAGAGGCTGAAATTAGGAGGATCACTACAAGTCTGAGCTGCGTAGTGAGATCCTGTATGAAATGTACAATTTATTTAAAAAAAAAAAAAAACCTAGATGAAAAATTCATGACACATGAAACTTAAATGAACTTCAAATTTCAGTGATAATTATAAGGTTTCTCTGGAATATAGCTGTCCTCATCATGTATATATTGTTCAGGACTACTTTTGTCCAGCAGCGAGTAGGCATAATGGAGAACATATATAGCCTTCAAAGGGTTAAATAATACAGTCTGGCTTATACAGAAAATGCTTCCAATACCTGGTGTGGATGAAATAATGAATTCTGATTTAGTAGCCTCATGGGTCAGTGTTTCAAGATAATGGATTTTTTAATGATATTATTATTTTTAACAGGTTTCTGAACTAAAGAAGGAATTATCTTCTTTCATTAAGAAGGGACAAGAATTATGTGCAGATTATTCAGAAAACACATTTACTACATACAAGAAAAAGTAAGAGACAAGGGGCTGGGGAGATGGCTCAGTAGAATAAATGCTTCCCTGGCAAACACAAGGGCCTGAGTTCAATCCCCAGTTCCGCAAAAAAAAAAAAAAAAAAGTAAGAGACATTCTGGACATTCTCTAAATGCAGCATTTTTTGTCTAGTGCTGTGTTATGATTTTAATGGTAATTGAAAGTCTAGTATATGCTACATGAACATAATATGAAAAGGTGGAACTAAGGAGATTTGAAAATTATAATAAAAGCATTAGTACAAGGAACAGCTGAGTTCTTTTCCCAGGAATAAAAATGCCCTGTGCTAAGTAACCAGCCAATCTCAATAGAGCCAATTAACACATAGTTTATCGACACTCTTGCCTTAAAGTTATCTATGAATGTTGATAAACATATTGAGGCACTCTAAAACTTCTGATTTTATCAAACATAGCCTTACAAAGATCCAAACGTTTAATCTATTTCTGTTATTACCAGAATTTGCTTCTTATAGACTAGCAATACAAATGTGAATAACCTATAATCTTGTACAGTAGATGTTTTCTTCAATTAAAGGAGGAGAAAGCATCTCTTTATAGCTATGTGTTAACAAACCTTAGTAATAACAGAGAACTGGATTCTTGGGGAAAGTCCTCACTTGGACAGACCATGTCATTCCCAACTTTATTTTATAAATATCCCACACACCTTACAAATCATTTTGAACCAGTACTCCAAATAAGTACAAATAGAACTTCCAAAAAGATTTCCTTAGATAATTCTGAAAGAAGAACAAATTTAATGGTCCCCACCAGTTGTACCTTAGTCAAACTCTGAAAAATAGAAAACACGTGAAAGTCTTAGGATTGACATAATGATTACTCAGTTGATCAGAAGATTTTGATGGCATAATCTCAAAAGAACATTATGGAGGCCAGATAGATAAAGTTAAGTAGATAAGTCGAAATTAAGTTGTCTGCTAACAGTTTTGAGTTCAGGAGTTGTATGAAGGCAAATCAGAAATCATCTTGTCTTTTCAGTTCCAAATGAACATGGATTAGACTTGACATTTGGGCTAGGAAATTAGAGAAGAGTGAGACTATTGAGTTTAGGTATCTGAAATTCCCTCCACCTGCTGTTTTTTCCCCAACTTCCACTCACCTTCCAGTCAGCCTTGCTTCCCATCCTGAACTAAAACCTACTGTTTTGATAAAACTTTCATAGACAAACTAGTCTCCCCATATGCTCCAGTATCTTCCCTGCACTTACCTTGACAAACTGGACTCCAAGTAAACATGGATTTTTTCTACTTGCCATTGGTCATTTCTAAGGGGACAAGTGTTTCTTAAATAAGGTCACAAAACCTGGCTAAGCGGTTGATTTAGAAAGGCATCAAAATCACAGATTATTCAAATTAAGCTATCAAAGTGGGACAAATGCTAACACCATTTGGAACATGAGATAGCCAATGAACAGCTAAAAACAAGGGCCAATGTACTGACTCCCACTTCAGTAGTCTCTATCACAAGGGAATAAGAAGAGGCAAATTGAGGGGAGAAATATGGGGAAAGGAAACATAAAGGTGCAGGAAGGTTTGAAAAGGAAATGTCCTTTATGCAGCTTGAAATGTCCTTTAAGGAGCTTAATTTCAGACATAAAATGAAAGGTCAGAGGAAATAGAGAAAATCATATGTGCTGAAATAATAGCTAAACAACAGGAAAAAGATTCCAGATCAGTTTCAGCAGCAATTATGTTTACTTTCATGGTCTTAATTTTATTTTACTATTTATTTATTTAGTATTTTAGAGAAAGTTCTACAGGGTGTTCAGGCTCTCACTAGTAGATCAGACTCGTAGTGATCTGCCTGGTTAGAGCCTTCCAAGAGCTGGGATTACTGGTGTGCACCACCATGCCCAGTCTCAATCGGCATCTCAGCACACCCCGGGGGCAAGGCCAGCACTGCAGGCCTGGGGATTGAACCACAGCCCCTGTGCCTGATTGCAGCCTCATGGTCTTAAGAGAGTCATAGACTTTCTTTTGTAATCTCAAATATCCCCAAAACTCATTCCACAAGTACAGAAAAAAAAATGGAATACTTGATACTTGCAAAATCTCTGTTCTTTATTTTTATTGTACAAGCTCTGAAATGGCTTTCATTTTGCCTTAAGAATCCTTATAAAATATATCTAGTAATCTGGGTGTGGCAGTGCACCACTGTAATCCCAGCACTTGGGAGGCAAAGGCAGGCAGATTGTTCAAGACCATGTGAACTACATAGCAAGACCCTGTCTTAATAATAATAATAATAATAATAATACATACACAAACATACACACTACTGTGTATCTTTTGAAATAATGGGGCTACTTAAATGTTTTGTTCAATTTAGTCTAAG
>NW_004524845.1:1677888-1704229 GCF_000260255.1 Octodon degus | reverse complement strand
ATCCTTATATAAACATGGCATTTCACATTTCAGACTGGTGGAGCGACTAAGAACAAAACGGCCTGAAGCCACATCCACGGAGTTGGCTGACCTGATGACTGAGCACTCTGACTTTGCATCGAAGTGTTGCTCCATAAATTCTCCTCCTCGCTACTGTGCCACACAGGTAGGAAACATAACTCTCTACTTCTCACTACAGAAAACAGAGAGTCTGGGCATTCAGAGTTACTCGGTTGGCTCTTGTTGCAGAAATGTTATTATGACAGTGCTGTTAAAACAACTGTGTCTTACCAGTGAGAATGAAAGAATCACTGCTTCCATCTTATGTTCATTTTAAAGCAGATTTATGAAGACAGGTTTATAAACATAAGGCAGCAAAGTATGCTTTTCAGACTATAAATTGGAACCTTCTTTTAAAAAACTGGAGCTGGCTAAATAGCTCAGCTGTTTATAGCACCTGCAAGAAGGCATAGGGGCCTGGGATCCTAACCCTGGGCTTACTGTGCTGGCACCGCCCCTAGGGTGTACTGAAAGGCCAATTGAGACTGGGAGTGGTATTACACGAATGTACTCCCAGCTCTTGGGAGGCTGTAAACAGACACGTCACTAAGAGTTTGATCTAGCAGTGAGACCCTGAACACCCTGTAGACCCTTTCCTAAAATACAAAAAGTAAATGAATGAATATTTTAAAAATAAATAAAAAGCCAAAGAAGTGCCGCGTTCTAGGGACCCTCAGATCCAGTCATACGGCAGGACCGGTGAGTGTGTGGGAAAGGTTCCCACTACCCTACGCCAGCGGGACCTGGTGGTACCAGCCCAGTCGCAGCATGGGTGAGACACTCTTGCACCCCTAAGGGGCCCGCCAAGACTCTGCAGCACCCCCCAAACCTGCCCGCTCAGTGAGAATTTCTGGCACATTCTGGGGACCTCCAGATCCAGTCCTAGCCCAGGCCTGGTGAGTGTGTGGGAGAGCAGCCTTTCCCTCCTACTCCAACTTCTCCTATCCAGACTCATCTCAGGCCTGCCATACAGGCAGAGAAAGTAGAAGACAGAACCACACAGCAAGTCCAGAAGCAGAATATCTTGCAAGAGGGGCACAACAGGTTCATTCTCAAGGACAGCAGCAGGAAGGAGCTAAGCACAGCAGCCAGACCCAAGCCAGGCACAGCTGGATAAATCCAAACTTTTTAGATCTACATCTGAACTTCAGTAGGTGCTAAGGTTATAACTGCAACAAAGATCTACAACAAATGTCAGAAGACAATGCTCCACAAAATGCCAAAAAAAGGAACAAAATGCAATCTCAAACCCAAGCCCACCCATAAGAAGTGCAGAGCACACTAACAAAGAACAAATTAGGAATCACTCAGCTGAAATTAATGAACCATTGGTTTCTGAAATAAAGAAACAACTGCAAAACAATATAGAGGAACTCAGATTGCAAAAGAAAAAAGAAAGCCCTGAATTAATAACATCTGCGGTAAAGAATCAAATGCAGAAACATATGGAGGAAACCCAATGCCCACTCAGAACAAGTGCAGAGGAAACTAGCTCAGCTAAAATGTATGAATTAATAGCGTCGATAGTAAAAAAGCAACAGCAGAAAGTCATAGAGGAGCTGAGAGCAGAATACTTTTCTACTAGCTCAGCTCAAATGTACGGATTAATAGCACTGATAGAAAATAAGCAACAGCAGAAAGTTATAGAGGAACTCAGAGCGGAATTCTTTTCTGAAATAAAAAAAAAGAATTCTCAAAACTCATGGCATCTGAAGTAAAGAATCAACTACAGAAACAGGGAGGAAACCAAATCTGAAAAAAAACTACTGTAAAAGAACTAAAAACTGCTTCTAAAGAAGACATTAATAAAAAATAAATAGAGAAGATAAGAAAAATGAAGGAATCCTTGAATAAGCAATACAGGAAAGAAATATATAGCATAAAGCACAGTGAAAGAGATAGGAATTTAAAATCTCAATCACAAGCATGCAAAACCATTTAAGTGAAAGTGAAGTCACAGTTTCAGATCTTGAAGATGCTGGTGCAGGTAGTGAAAAGGTAAGAAACGATCTCTTAACAAATAGGAGGCAGGAAAAAATAATCCATCACCTGTGAGATAAGCAAAGCAGAACAATGTGAGACTAATAGGCATCAATGAGAAAGAAGGAGTGAACACAAATGACATTAAAAAAATATGGGCAGAAGTAATAGCAGAAAACTTCACAAATATGAGGAAATAGTCTGACATTCAGGTAGCCAAAGTGTACAGAATGCCAAGTAACCTCAACCCAATTAAAAACACACCGAAACATGTAACAGTCAAGATCCCAGATATTCAGCACTGGAATAATATACTGAAAGCCGCTAGAGAAAAGAAGTAGATCACATTCAAAGGAAAACCCATCAGAATTATGGCCAACTTCTCTTCACAAACCATGAAAACAAGAAGAGCATGGAGCAGAGTACTTCAAGTCTTCTATGAAAAGAATATCCAACCCAGACTACTATACCCTGCAAAACATTCTTTCAAGTTTGATGAAGAAGTGAAATACTTTCATGACAAGAACAACTAAAGAATTTCAAGATGACATGCCAACACTAAACAGGATACTAAAAGATGTTCTAGAGAGAAAAAAAAATGATCAGAACTCCACGAATGAGATCAGAAGCAACCAACTAAATAGGGTAAGCAATTAAACACAGGAGAAAAAGGAGTAAACGACAGAAGGTAAATAATATGTCAATCGTAAGTCAAAACATCTCAATTGTAACCATCAATGTAAATGGACTCAATTCAACAATTAAGAGAAATAGACGGGCATAGTGGATTAGGAAACAAAATCCAACAATATGCTGTATACAAGATACACATTTAACTCATAAAGACATTCATATGCTGAAAGTCAAGGGATGGAACCCAATACTACATGCCCCAGCACCTCAGAAAAAAGCAGGGGTAGCAATCCTATTCTCAGCCACTCTCAACATCAAATTAAGAATGATAAAGTGAAATAAAGAAGGCCATTGTATACTGGTTAGGGGAAAATTTCAAGAGGAAGAGGTAAGACCAATAAATATGTATGCACTAAACACGGGAGCACCCATCTCTATATAGGAAATCTTAATCGACATGAAACATCTAATATTCAATACCACAATCTTAACAGGAGACATTTACTCCCCCTTATTCCAAAAAGATAGGTCAACCAGACAAAAACTTAGCAAAGAAATAACAGAACTGATCCAGAGCTTGAAACAAATGGACTTGGTGGACATATACAGAGTGTTCCACCCAAAAACAGCTGAATACAAATTTTTCTCAGGTGTAAATGGATCATTTTCTAAAATCGACATCAGACCCATTCCTAGCCCAGGCCCAGTGATAGTGTGGGAGAGCTTCCAGCTACCCTGCGCTGGCGGGACATACTGATCCCTGTCCAGGTGCAGCATGGGTGAGATTCTGTTCCACCCCCTTGGGATGCCCCCCACCGCTCTGCAGCACCTCCCCATCCTGGTGGCCCAGTAAGAATTTCTGCCATATTCCGGGAACCCCAAGATTGAGTCCTAACAAAGGCCCAGTGAGAGTGTGGGAGAGGTTATGACTACCCAGTGTTGGCTTGATCTACTTGTCCCAGCCCAGGTGCATCATGGGTGGCACCCTCTATCACACTCTCAGGATGCACCCTATCACTCCATAGTACCCCGACACACCCCGCCCACACAGTAGGAATTGCTGTCGCGTTCCAAAAACACCCAGATCCAGTCCTAGTCCAGACCCAGTGAATATGTAGGAGAGCTGCCTCTCCCACCTACTCCATCTTGTCCCTTCCAGACTCAGCTGGGCCTGGCATACAGGCCTAGGGTGAAACGCTGCAGCTACAATCCCTGCAGAGAGTGTAGGAGACAGAACCACCCAGCTAGTCCAGAAGTAGTATATTTTGCCAGAGGGGTACAACTAGTTCACTCCCAAGGGCAGTAGCAAGGGGGAGCTGAGCACAGCAGTCAGATCCAAGCCAGGCACAGCTGGATAATTCCAAACTTTGTAGATCTGCACCTGAACTTCAGTAGGTGCTAAGGATATAACTGCAACAATGATCTACCACAAATGTCAGAAACAGTGCTACACAAAATGACAATGAGAAGGAGCAAAATGCAATCTCAGAACCCAAGCCCACCCACAAGAAGTACAGAGGACACTAAAATGGAACAATTTGGAAATCACACAGCTGAATGTAATGAATCAACGGTTTCTGAAATAAAGAAACAGCTGCAGAAAGGTATAGAGGAACTCAAATTGGAAATGAAAAAAGAAATCCCTTAATTAATAACATCTGCAGTAAAGAATCAAATGCAGAAACATATGGAGGACACCCAATGCCCACTCAGAACAAGTGCAGAGGACACTAGCTCAGTCCAAATGAATGAATTAATAGAGTCGATAGAAAATAACCAACAGCAGAAAGTCACAGAGAAACTCAGAGTGGAATTGCTTTCTGAAATGAAAAAAGAATTGTCAGATCTCATAGCATCTGAAGGAAAGAATTAACTACAGAAACATAAGGAGGAAAACCAATCTGAAAAAAAATACTGCTGTAAAAGAATTCATAACTGCTTCTAAAGAAGATGTTGATAAAAAAAAATAGAGATTAGAAAAATGATGGATTCCTTGAATGAACAATGCAGGAAAGTAATAGATCGCATGAAGCAGAGTCAAAGAGATATAGAGAAAAATTAACATCGTGATTATAATATAGCAAAATCATATAAGTGAAAGTGAAGATAGAGTTTCAGATTTGAAGACGCTGGTGCAGCTAGTGAAAAGGTAATAAAGAATTTCTTAAAAACAACTAGGATGCAGGAAAAAATAATCCATCACCCACATGATGATGCAAAGATGAATAATGTGAGATTAATAGGCATCAATGAGAACGAAAGAGTCAATACAAATGATATTAAAAAAATATGGGCAGAAGTAATAGCAGAAAATTTCCCAAATATGAGGAAACAATCTGGCATTCAGGTAACCGAAGCATACAGAATGCCAAGTAACCTCAGTTCAACGAAAATCACACCAAGACGTATAACTGTCAAGATCCCAGAAATTCATCACAAGAATGATATATTGAAAGCCGCTAGAGAAAAGAAGTAGATCACATTCAGAGGAAAACTCATCAGAATTATGGCCAACTTTTCTTCACAAAACATGAAGGCAAGAACAGCATGGAGCAGAGTACTTCAAGTCTTCTATAAAAAGAATATCCATCCCAGACTACTATACCCTGAAAAACTCTTTTTCTAGTTCGATGGAGAAGTGAAATACTTTCATGACAAAGAAGACCTAAAGAATTTCATGATGACAAAGCCAACCCTACACAGGCTACAGAAAGATGTTCTAGAGAGGGACAAAATGATCAGAACTCCACGAATGAGATCAGAAGCAACGAAATAAATAGTGCCAGCAATTAAACACAGAACAAGAAGGAGTAAACGACAACAGGTAAATAACATGTCATTTGTAAGTCAATACATCTCAATTATAGGCATCAGTGTAAATTGACTCAATTCACCAATGAAGAGAAATAGACAGGCATAGTGGATTAAGAAACAAAATCCAACAATATGCTGCATACAAGATACACATTTAACTCATAAAGACATTCATAGATTGAAAGTCAAGGGATGGAGCACAATACTACATGCCACAGCACCTCAGGAAAAAGCAGGTGTAGTAATTCTATTATCAGACCCTCTCAACTTCAAACCAAGAATGATTAAAGATGAAATAAAGAAGTCTATTATATTCTAGTTAGGGGAAAAATACAAGAGGAAGAGGTAACAGTCATGAATATGTATGCACCAGACATGGGAGCACCCAACTATATAAAGCAAATCTTAATGAACATGAAAAATCTCATCTCCAATACCACAAAGCAAATATTAATGGACATGAAAAATCTCATATCCAATACCACAATCTTAACAGGAGAGCTTACCACCACCTTATCCCCAAAAGATAGGTCCTTCAGCCAAAAACTTAGCAAAGAAATGACACAGCTCAACCAGAGCTTGAAACAAATGGACTTGGAGAATATATACAGAGTGTTCCACTCAAACACAGCTGAATACAAATTTATCTCACCTGCACATGGGTCATTTTCAAAAATAGACCACATAATGCTCCATACATCATGCTTAATTATATATAAGAAAACAAAAATTATCCCATGCACGTTATCTGACCACAGTGCAATGAAGCTGGAAACAAATGACAAAAGAAACCAGAAAAATCCTTAAATAAGTGGAAATTAAATTTATCCCTGCTCAGCAACCAATGGCTCACAGATGAAATGAAACAATTAATTCAACAATATCTACAATTCAATGAAAAATTAGCACAACTTATCACAATTTAGGGGATACAATGAAAGCAATTCTCAGAGGGAAATTCATACCTGTGAACAAACACATTAAGAAAACAGAACAGGAAAAATTAAATACCCTAATGTTGCACCTTCAACAACTAGTAAATGAAGAGCAAAACAAAGCCAGAACGCAAAGATGGGAAGAAATCATAAAGATTAGAGCAGAATTTAATTCAATTGAGAAGAGGAAAACAATTCAAAGAATTAAAAAAACAAATAGCTGGTTCCTTGAAATATTAAATAAAATCCATAAGCCCCTAGATAACCTCATCAAAAAGAGGAAACAAAAAATACAAATACAAGCAATAAGGAAGGAAAAAGTTGTTATTAAACAGACCCAGAGGACATTCAGAAGATTATCAATAGCTATTTTGAGAATCTTTACTCTCACAAAGTAGAAGACACAGAAGAAATGGACAGGTTCCTAGAAAGGTACAAATTGCCATAATTAAATCTACAAAATATAACCATCCTCCATAGCCCAATAACAGTCAATGAAATACTAGATGTAATTAAAAACC
Organism: Octodon degus; assembly: GCF_000260255.1. Lineage (NCBI taxonomy): Eukaryota > Metazoa > Chordata > Mammalia > Rodentia > Octodontidae > Octodon > Octodon degus. Next base: position 1,697,286 of record NW_004524845.1, on the reverse strand, counting down.
TACTGACAAAAAAGTTCAGGTCCACATGAATTTCCAGCTGAATTCTACAAGAAATTTAAAAAAGATGTTGTCCCTGTACTCCTCAAAATCTTCCATGAAATTGAAAAGGAAACAATCCTCCCAAAATCATTTCTGGAGGCAAGTATTATACTCATACCAAAACCAGGGAAAATGCAACTAGGAAAGAGAACTACAGGACTATCTCCCTCATAAATATATATGAAAAATTCTTCAATAAAATACTAGCAAATACTATACAGCAAATCATCAAGAAGATCATACACCAAGACCAGGTAGGATTCACCCCGGGGATGCAAGGAAGGTGATTGAAAAATATTCAAAAATCTATAAATGTAATACAATATATCAATAGAGTAAAAACAGAAAAACCCATGAGCATCTCAACTGATATGGAAATGGCTTTTGACAAAGTCCAACACTAAATCATGTTCAAAGGCTTACAGAAAATTGCAATTGATGGACTCTACTTCAATCTGCTAAAAGCCTTTTTTGAAAACCCAATGACTAACACAATTCAAATTGGGAAAATATTGAAATATTTTACTCTTAGATTTGGTACATGACAAGGATGCCCATACCACCAATCCTATTCAATATAGTTCTTGAAGCATTAGCTACAGCCATTAGGCAATAGAAAGAAATAAAAGGAATAAGAATAGGTAAAAAAGAAGTTAAATTATCTTTATTTGCAGATGATATGATACTTTACTTGGAAGACCAAAAACTCAATCAAGATTCTACTAGAACTAATACAGAAATTCAATAGCATAGCAGGTTATAAAGTCAATGCCCAAAAGTCAATAAGATTCCTTTACACTGATAAAAAACACACTGAGAGAGAAAATATAGACACCATACCTTTTACAATAGCACTGAAGAAAATGAAATACCTTGGAATTAATCTAACTAAAGCAGTCAAAGATCATTTCAAGGAAAATTACAGTGCTTTTAAGAAAGAGATTGTAGAGGATTTCAGAAAATGGAAAGATATTCCATGCTCCTGGATAGGAAGAACCAACATTGTGAAGATGGCCATACTCCCAAAATTGCTGTACAGATTTCATGAAATCCCTATCACACTACAACCAACATATCTTACAGAGCTAGAGAAATGAGTCCTAAAATTTATTTGGAACCAGAAAAGACCTCAAATAGCAAAGGCAATCCTGGACAATAAAAAAGAAGGGAGGAGGAATTATAATTCCTGACTTGAAATTATACTACAAGGTTACTGTGATAAGATCAGCATGGTACTGGAAACAAAATAGACCTGAGGATCTATGGAATAGATTAGGAGCGCTGAAGCTCCTAATAACACATTCAGCCACCTTATGATTGACCAAGGGGCCAAACATACTCACTGGAAAAAAGACAGCCTCTTTAAAAAGTGGTGTTGGAAAAACTGGCTCTCTACATGCCAAAAAGTAAAACTTGACCCAGGTCAATAACCATGCACTAAGCTCAAGTCAAAATGGATTAAAGATCTAAACATTAAAATTCAGACACTAACTCTCCTGAAAGAGAAAGTAGGAGGAACTCTTGAAGACATACAGATAAGCAAAGAGTTCATGAAAATGAAAAATCAAATCACACAGGAAACACTTGAGAAAATTAACAACTGAGACCTGCTCTTACTGAGAATTTTTTGCACGTGAAAAGAAATTATCAACAAAGTGAAAAGACAACACACAAATTTGGAAAAAAATCATGACAATAAGTACTCAGACTAAGGTCTGCTCTCCATAATTTATAAAAAACTAAAAAACACTAGGGCCCCAAAATTTAAAGACCAAGTCCAGAAATGGGCATCTGAGATGAACAAACACTTCTCAGAGGATGAAATAAAAGAAGCGAATAAATATATAAAAAAATGCTCCACATCTCTAGCCAACCGTGAAATGCAAATTACAACAACATTGATATATCATCTCACTGCAGAAAGAATGGCTATCATAAAGAAATCACCCAACCACAAATGTTGGAAAGGCTGTGGGGAAAAAGGAACGCTTCTCCACTGCTGGTAGGAATATAGACTGGTGCAACCATTATGGAAATCAGTGTGGAGACTCATGAGAAAATTTGACAGGAAATCCCATTTAAGCCAGGCATTCCTCTACTGGGAATTTTCTCGGAGGATCTGAAAATAACATATCTTCTTGATATATGTGCGCCTATGTTTATAGCAGCACAATTTGTGATCGCCAAAACTTTGAAACAACCAAGATGCCCATCCCCTGAGGAAGGAATGAAAAAGATGTGGTAATTTTATATAATGGAGTATTACTCATCTATAAAGAATGATAAACTCAAAGCCTTTATATTGAAGTGCATGCCACTTGAAGATATACTTATAAGTGAAATAAACCAGACACACTTATGTAAATATCATATAGTTTCCCTAGTATGAGAACTCCAAAGAAGAAATACAAATATAATGATATAATACAAGTAAAAAGAAAGCAAGATCTCAAGGACTAACTAATTAAGAGAGGGAAAGGAGAAAAGCTAGTGAATATGACAGTGATAAGTCACACTGTTATATGTAGAAGATGGGTTGGTAAATGATCCTAAGAATCTCCAGAAGATTTTTGAATCAAGCAGTATTTGGAAAGATTCTCACCCTGACTGACTATATATACTGACACCTGTGAACTAAGTAACTGCACTGAAGATGGAAATTTTTAATAGTAGGTTCATGCTTGGAGTGGCTGTCATTCTGGTCTTCTGAATACAAGTTCCTTGTCATGACATGCCAGTTGCTGCTGTGCTCTCTCTTGGGTAGATGATTGTTCAAAAAGAAGGGGTCATGAATGAAGGCAGGAGACAGGAAAAGGAATGTTTTGGGACTGTCCTGCTTCAAGGTTTTATATGATTAGATTTTTGGACTTATGTGTAAACAGAAGAATTACACGATTCTTTGTGCTTTTTAAAAAGATATTCCAGTTTTTAAATGTTTTTTCATCATATTCTGTAGGGACTTAAATTTCAACATATCAATACTTTATGAAAATTACCTGTTCCATGTTATGCCAATGATGTTTGATACTCAGACCAATAGTGAGGTTAAGCTTAATGGCCTAGGTTGCGTGGTAATAACAATAAACTTGTCTTCTGGATGGTTAACAACTTAAGTTTTCCAACCAAAATTAGAGAAAAACGAGGGTCACAAAAAAATCTCACATTTTAACCCTTGCTTTCCCAGGTCAATTAAGGCTCAGGACATATGAGAACTTATACTGTAATGTCATGTTACTCAGTCATATCCCAAATTTTCTGATCAAAAAGATTATGGGGCCAAAGAGGAAAGTGATTGATGATGTAGAGTATGCCTATGGAGAGTCACATGGAGAGAAAATATTCTCTCAGGCTTTCACAGAGAGCACATTTGTCAAGCAATGGCCCTGACTCTTCCACATGGCTGACACTGACAAATGATCTACAAACCGAGGTACAGGATCTCAGGATAAATCCTGAGTGGATTTCACTGATCTTATCAGACCCAAAAGCTACAACTCTTGTTGCATAAGTCTTGCTTTATCTTGGTCTTCACCATCCAGCAGAAAATTATATAAACGAAGTATAAGAAATAATGCCATTCTGTTATGTTGAGCTATGGGGTACTCAGGTCAACAATTTCTGACATTGCCAGTGAAGCAGAAGACCCAATACTATTATGGACTACTGGACTCTTTTAGAATATTTTGCTGTTAGCACACCTATAATATTCAAATAACGGAACTAAACAAAAAAATGGGATACAGATGAATGTCCATTTTGTATCTGTGTATTTAAAATGGTTAGGATAGATATATAGTTACATTCTCTTCATGAATATAGGTATTTGTTCTAATAGTGTTTGTAAATAGGATATCATGTCAGCATCTTGTACAGCAATTAACAACTAGGAAGAATGCATGCAATGTGTTAATTATTGAAACTGTCCTACCAATTTCTTTTGAAACTGTCTCATTGCTATTTGATTCTCAATAAAATTATGGGAAAAAAAAGAAAATAGAATTAGCAGTGATTGTTATGTTAAGTATTTTTATTATCACATTTGTTCAGATTACCAGATATAGGCATGCAAGATTCCTTTCAATAAAAAAAGCCAAAGAAGAGAATACGGTACAAATATCCGAATCTCTACATATGCTTTCATGTTTACGTAGTTATACATAACATAAATTCATTAAAAATACTTCTTGAAAATGTGGTCATGTTTTCTATTTTAGCTAGCAAAATATCAAATTTTATTTTATTTTAATAGGAAATCAGAATAATAATGTAACTGAAGAATTTCTAAAATTTACAAAAATGTTTCTTTTAATAAATATCAACTATTTTCTGAAGTTAGGAGATCTTGTATTTTAACATTTAGTGTGCAGTTAGAGCATGTTAGTGTTTTTAATAAGTAATATTTCTTTAGATACTACCAGTTGGCCCACAATTCTGAAAAACAAAGAATTTAGTACTCAGATATGAATCTTTCAACTTTGTTTCCCATTCCTCTCAGTTTTTGTTAGTTCTTTAGGTCATCTTTCTTTAAATGATGTCTTCCCTCTTTTCCCTCTCATTTCTCTTCTTCTATCATTTCTTCCTTTTCTGTTTCTTAAATATATTTGAATGGTTGTCACAGTATGTATTTTTTATCCTTTATAAACATGAGCTTTGTGTCTTAATAGATAAATCAATATTTCCCTCCTCATAGTATCTGATTCTTCTTGGTTCTCTCCTGTAAGCCAGAGTGATGCTACCACTTTGGGTTTCTCCATGTCTGTGGACTGCTGAGCAGCAGAACCTTTTTCAGGCTGTGTGGACTATTGGTACAGCCCTCAACTCTTTTTAACTTCAGAGATTTGTGAGTGTCTTACACTATACTGTCCACTTCCTAGCTAGTTTTCAGTCTTACTTGATGGAAATATGTTTTGTAGGCCTTTTTCAGAAATAGCTCATATATTTTTCATTTTATCTATTATTCTCTATCAATTGTCACATTATTTAGAACAGTCTAAAACTAAGGGCAACACTATATGCGATTTTACCATACTGGAGATACAAGTCACAAATTCCAAGAACTTCATGGTCTTGGCCACTTTATTAATGGCATACAGAGGCACTGGTAAGAAAAACTACATCATGCCACAATGTTTTCCTTTGTCCAACTCAGAAGCTCATATTGAGTTTATTCCTTTCACACTGTACTGGTTGCAATTGAGGTGTTTTGTGTTTTGTTTTGTTTATTTTTGTTTTTTGTTATTTTGTTTATGTGGCACCAATAATTGAACTCAGGACATTGTGCTTACCAGGCAGGTGCATATGCCCCTGAGCTATCTCCACAACTCTGTTTTCGGTTTTATTGTCATTGACGTTTTCATTTGTTTCTCTTTGTTTGGTTTTGTTTTTGTTTTTGTTGTTGTTGTTGTTGATTATCATCCATCATTTTGGTTTTTTAAATTTTTTTTTATTGAGAAACAAATATCAATGAGACAGTTTCAAAACTGGTTAATAGGACAGTTTCAAACATTAAAACAGTGTACATTGCTATCTTCTTAGTGGTTATCCATAGTACAAGATGCAGACAGAGTATCCTGTTGAAACACTGTTAGGACAAATCTTTCTTCTTATTGAATAAAGCAAAAGTAGCTGTATATCTATCCTAACTATTCTGCATATACTGATACAAAATGGTCCTTCCTTTGTATCCCATTTTTGTTTATTCCTGTAAGAAATGGGTATTTCATTGACATCTAAATAATATGGGTGTGTGTGCCACCACACCCAGTTCCTGGGGTTGGCAAGGCCTACCTGGGGTTCTAAGGTTGACACAGCACATGGAGTACTGGGGATCAAACCCGGGTCCTTGTGCTTGCCAGGCAGGTGCTTAGACCACTGAGCTATCTCCCCAGTCCAGGCTATGCTATTAACAGCTCTCTCCCAATGTCTTAGATTTAATGCCTGGGCTTTCTTAGGGTTTCCAGTAGAATAGGCATTGCAAAATGATCGAAAATAAGGTATTGATATCTGAATTTGTCCTTTAATGTTTCTTGTTCAGTGTTCTTTCTGCCCAGGAAAGCATCTTACCAGCCTACATAGAAAACAGAGGGCCAGCCAAATATCTCAGCAGATTAAAACACCTGCTTAGGCAGATGCAGGGGCCAGGAGTCTGATCCCCGGGTTGTCATGCTGGCCCTGATCTCTGGGTGCAATGAGATGGCAATGGAGACTGGGCATAGTGGTGCGTGCTTGTAATCCCAGCACTTGGGAGGCTGTAAACAGGAGGACCACTACAAGTCCCATCTATGTAGTGAGACCCTGTACACCCTGTCCTAAATACAAAATAAATAAATAAATAAATAAATAAATAAATAAATAAATAAAGGAAAAGGAGACAGACTCTTACAAAGTCAGGTAACCTGCTTACAGGAATGCTATGTCTCCAATGTGAGGTCTGCTGCCATTACCACTGTACCTCAGGCAGCCAGTAGGCAGAGTACAGCCTCTAGGACAGAGTGCTCCCATGAAGGTTGGCTTTGTGGGAAGTCTTAAAGATGTTGGAATCCTCCCCTAAGCCACAAAACCCCAGGCAAACTCAATTTTAGTCACTCTTTCATGGGTATGAATGATTTTAATCTAGACAGCTTAACAAGAGGCCAGCATGTCTGTATTGAAAGAATCTTGTTTTGGTTTGGTTTGGTTTGGTTTGGTTTGGGTTGGGTTGGGTTGGGTTGGGTTGGGTTGGGTTGGGTTGGGTTGAGTTGGGTTGGGTTGTATTGGGTTGGTTTGGTTTGGTTTGGTTTGGTTTGATTTGGTTTGGTTTGGCTTGATTTGGTTTGGTACATAGGGTTGCAAAACAGATATGAAATGAGCACAAAATCCATTTTGGTGATTCGGTGGTTGACCAAGACACCTTTACAATGAAGATTCCTTGATCCATCCTCACATTCTGACTCTAAATCTGAGACTGGAAAGAAAGGATCTACATTCTTAAAAACACCCTCTGCACTTATGACTTGATGTGGCCCTCCAAGCCCGATATGGAGAAATGAGACCAGACTGGGCCACAGAACCCTCGAACACAGCTTAAACAAAAGTGGAACGCCATAGACCAAACAGAGGAAAAGAAAGCCTGGAGTACAGACATGTTCAGGAATCAGACAAAAGAAGTTCCTTGCACACCCAGGCCACTTGGGGCCGCACACACTGAGCCCTCCTCCAGGGACCTGACTCCTCTCGGGTCCCAGCTCATGCTGGCCACGGCCCACTGTCTCTTTCTAGAGATTAAGTAGTGCCACATGGAGGCAACGGCTGTGGAAGGCCACGAAGAGCATTTGTCATTCTGCTGCAAAGATGTCAAATTGAAGCTCCTGAAACATGATTAAATAAAACAATTGATACATAAAACTGTGCACAAAGCAGGACTTACAGAGGACCCAGGAGGCTTCACCTTATTGAACTTTTTTACCAAGTAAGAACCTCATGCCTCCAAATCAATCACAGTTTCCTCTTATGAAATTGAATTCGTATGACAGGGGAGGAGCCCTTGGGTGTACAATGGACCAACTGATAGTAAAGAAAGCCATGCTTGGAGGAACAATGAAAAAGCAACATGGATATTTCAGTCATGTTTAAAACATGTTACTGCTTATGAACTTATAAATGGAATAGTCACTGCCTATGTTGAAACCAGTCACATCATATGATTTCTTTCGAACTGTTCTGGACCTAGGAGAAAAACCCAATGTTGTTTTTATGCCCTCCCCAAAATAACCATACTACTTAAAGGTGCTGCATTTATTCTGTTATTGAAGTTTTCCAACCTGGACAAGGGAGAAGGATGTTGATCCAGATAGGTCACATAGAAGCCAGCATCTCTGACAATAATCGCCACATTATGCAGAAGGGCAGCACAGACTGGCTCCAGCACAGGGCCCCAGAAACACATACCTAGTCAGAATACAGATCAACAAGAAGGCAGAAGAGCATTCACATGCTGACCACAGAAACCTCTTGAAACCATATTATCAAAAAAAAAAAAAATCAAAAGGAAATAAGGCCAAAGGATGACTAGTGCCCTTTTCAGATCACATGGAATATTGTCAACAAAGTCACACAAGAGATACTTGATGCTTTAGGAATAATAACTGCTTGACTTAATATTCACTACTCTTTAGGTCCATATCATAAAGTTAGATGTCCCCTTGTCAGAACTGATAAACTATGGATAATTTCTGTCCCACAGTTTACAGTTCTATCATTTATCACCATTAACTATCTCCACTATGTCTTGGTAAAAATTTCAATACTATTTGCTTTGATTGACTGTAAATATTTATCATATTTTTCTTTGTACCGGCTTCGCTCTTCTGCTTGCTCCCTCACTACTGAGCTAAATAAATCTTCAGCAGATGCACTGCAAAAAATAATAATAATAATAAATAAATAATATAGGTGCGTGAATTCAGCAAAACAATCCAACATAGTGCAGCAGTACACAGTACTGGGTTATCCACAGAAGTTGTAGTCTTTAGCCTTTCAAAGCTCAGCATGTAAATATGGCTTTCCTTTATATACCACATTTTTAGATTTGTCTGCCTGAGGGTTAAGAACAAGATAAATCAAGATCTGCATAACAAGAAATGAAACTTTTGTATCTGATAGTGTCAGTCAAGTACCCTGAGGATTTATCTTGTAACCCTTTACAGCAGTTTGAAGATCCTTTCTCAGTGTCAGCCATGTGGATGAGTCACGGCCAATCCTTGACAAATTTGATCTCTTCGAAAGCCTGAGAGAATGTTTTCTCTCCAGACTACTCTCCTTAGGTACACTCTGTATCATCAATCATGTTGCTCTATGGTCCCATAATCTCCTTGACAAGAAAATTTTGGACACAATTGAGTTACATGATGTTACAGTGTAGGTTCTGCTATGTCCTGAGTCTTCACTGATGTTGAAAGCTATGTACAGAATGTTGGCTGTCCTTGTAGCTCTTCTATCACTCTAATTTTTAGGCTGCAAACTTAGGTTCTTAACTCTCCAGGACAGAAGCTTATTATTACTCTACATCTTATTCACTTGGGTTTAACTTCATTATTTCTCTGAATATCAAACATATTAAGCATAGCATGCAACAGGTATGTTCCATCACGTATTAATATGTTAAACATTAAGTCCCTACAGAATATTGAGATAAAAATTTTAAAAATGAAAACTTTTTAAAGAATATGACTAAAAAATTATGTATTTTACACAGAAACTTTAGAAATCTATCCATATACAGCATTGTAGCGGGACAGTCCTGTGCCTTTTTTTTTTTTGTTTTGTTTTTTTTTGTTTTTCTTGTCTCTTTTTTCATTTATTACCCATTTAAAAAATTACTTGTGAGACACTATGATAATAATTGGCATGTCATGACAAGAAGTACATATTTAGAAGACCAGAATGACAAGCATTTCAAACGTGACCCTTCTATTACAGATTGCTATCTTCAGTGTAGTTGCTTGGTTCACAGCTATCAGCATGTACAGTTAATCAGGGTGAGAATCCTACCAATTAATTGCTAGTTTCAAAGACTTGCTGATGTTTCTCAGGATCATTGCCTGGTCCATTTGTGCATATAAATGTATGGCTTTGTCCCTGTCCTGTTTCGCAGATTTTCTCCTTGCCCTCTTGCTGTCCAATCCTCATGTTCTCACTTTCCTTTTAATTGTGTTATACCTTCCTATTTGTATTTCTTCTTTTGAGTTCTTATACTAGGAAGACAATACGATATTTACACATGTAGGTCTGGTTTATTTTGCTTATAAGTGTATCTTCAAGTGGCATCCACTTAAATATAAATGCTTCAATTTTATCATTCTTTAGAGCTGAGTAATACTCCATTGCATTAAAAACACATCTTGTTCAATCATTCCTCATGTGATGGGCATCTTGGTTGTTTCCAAGATTTGGCTATCACAAATTGTGCAGCTATAAACACAGGCACACACATATCACTATGACATGACGTTTTAAGTTTCTCTGCTTAAATTCTCAGTAGTGTGACATCTAGCTTGAATGAGATTTCCAGTCTCAGTTTCCTAAGGAGTCTCCACACTGGTTTCCTTAATGATTGCATCAGTCTACATTGCTAGCAGCAGTGGAAAAGGATACCCTTTTCCCCACAGCCTCTCCAACATTTGTTGTTGGTTGATTTCTTTATAATAGCCATTCTTTGTGGGGTGAGATGGTATCTCAATGTTATTTTAATTTGCATTTCATGGATGGCTAGTGATGTGGAGCATTTTTTCATATATTTATTTGCTTCTCTAAAACTATCCTCTGAGAAGTATGTGTTCATCTTAGATGCTCATTTCTGTATTGGGAATTTAAAATTAGGTGCCCTAATGTTTTTAGTCCTTTATAAATTCTAGAGAGTGGACCTTTGTCTGAGTGCTTATTATTAAGATTTTTTTGAAATTTGTGGGTTGTCTTTTAGCTTTGTTGGTAATTTCTTTTGACGTGCATAAACTTGTCAATAAGTGTTGGTCCCAGGTGGAGCAAACCCGCTTGGGCCCCCCTCCTGTCCCTCTTTTGGACAGGAGCTTTCTTTCTCTCACTAAGTATATTCTGATAAAAAAAAAAATAGTTGGTCCCAGGTATTAATACTTTCAAGTGTTACCCATGCGGTTTCGTTTTTGTTCATGAACTCTTTGCCCACCTTTATGTCTTCAAGAGTTCCTCCCACTTTCTCTTCCAGGAGATTTATTGTTTCCAATTTAATGTTCAGATCTTTAATCCATTTTGACTTTAACGTAATGCATGGAGATAGACCTGATTAAGTTTTAATTTTCGGCATGTAGAGAGCCAGTTTTTACAGCACCATTTCTTAAAGAGGCAATCTTTCTTCCAGGAGGTGTGTTTAGGCCCTTTGTGGAAGATCAGGTGGCTGAGTGTGTTCGTAGAGATGTCTGCATTAACTATTGGCTGGAAACCCAAAATTATTGTTAAAATAATGAAATCTATACCAACTTTAAAATATCAACGGCCAAAGATAGCTCAGTGGAGTAAATGCCTGTTTTAGCAAGCACAGGGACCAGGGTTCAATCCCTGGTCTCACATGACATACTGGCCCTTCCCCCAGGGAATACTAAGCCAGTAACAGAGTTCAGGCAGACGTAGTAGCCCACACCTGTAATCCCAGAGCTGTGGAGGCTGAAAACAGGAGGATCAACAGGACTCCAATCTGTATAGTGAGACTTTATACCATACACCAGTTAAAATAATAAATAAATATATCACTCTGAATTTCACTGATCTCCATTCCTTGTCTTCACTGTCAATTAATTATGCCCTCTAGTTTTGCATTAACAATTTTGTTTCACTGGTTCTGTTCAACCTGTATTAAAGGTATTTTCTCCTTATTTTAAAATATATAACAAATAAACTATGAGTACTTCTGAAGTTATTTTGCCTTTCTATTCTCCTTAGGAGATCCTGGAAACACATAGAAATATACCTGACTCATCATACCTCCTGGAAATTATACAGTCTTGGGTAGTCTGGCTTCTGATGTTACCATACCACTCCTAATACAGTCATGCTACTAGTCTGCTTGATAAACCCAACCAACCTTGCTCAGTTCTTGTCAGACTTCTCTACAAAACACTTGATATCCAGAATCTCCTCTTCTTTCCTGAATCTTTTTTTTTTCTTTTTCTTTTTCTTGGCATCTGTGGCATATTTTCTGCCTTTTCTTGTGTGTTTTTTCTTGTCTTGTTTTGAAACTTTTTTTCTTCCTCCATCTACTCCTTAAACTTCTATGTTCAGAGTCTTTCTTAGGTCCTCTCCAACCCCAATATAGTCCTTTACACTAAGGGTTCTCACCTTTGCATATGACTTTATGCTCTAGTTCTGCATCCAGACAGGATTTCTCTCCTCAGTGCCAGCATGTTAAAATCTCTGTGGGGTGCTATAATCACATGAGATCTCATCCCATAAGAAATTCAACTCAGCCTGGCATGGTGACATATGTCTACAATCAATACACCTGTGAGGCTGAGACAGGAGGATCCCAGCAGATTTGAGACCTGCCAGGGTTACATAGTGATTTCATGGCCAGCCAGAGCTATTCAGAGACACCCCATTTCAAAATACAAAACAAGCAAAATTCAAAGTCAGCATAACAAAATTTTTCCCCTAAAACTTCTTTTTGTTTTTATTCCTAAATTTATTACTATCACCATAATTTTCCAAAAATAAAATCTTAGTGATAGTTTGTTCTACTTTTTCCACATATATCCAATCACATTCCACTTGCTATCAATTCTACCTTAATATCTCAAAATTCTGCCTGTATTTTAAAACAGTTTTAGTGCCCAATTTAAGGAAATCTTTCACTTGGGCCACAATCTCCCAGTAGGTATTATTTCTATAGTCTATGCCTAGTGCTTCACAGTTAATTTCATCTGTGGGATTTTTTCACCATGGAGTATTACTCAGCTATAAAAAAGATAAATTCAAGGCTTTTTGTAGATGAATAGATAGTAGTAGAGACCCTCATGTGCAAACATCATATTGTCTCTCCAGCATAAAAAGCTGAAAGAGTAAATAACATCTGAAAATTACAATAGATGCTGCCAAAGAGAAAGAATTTTTTCATAGGAAAAGAAAAACTAGGATGAGGAAAAGACAAAAATAAATAAGGTGAAAAGATATGTTTATGTGTATATGCAGAAAAATTTGGATAATTGTGCTACTGATTTCTTTTGGTCTTTTGAAAAGACCAATTAATGCTTAAATTATTTTTATTCTTAATTTTTTCTTTTTAATTTCTTACAGCAGTTTTGTTATTGTTGGTTTTCTTAATCAATTTTTCAGCTTATATCTGAAGCAACTAATCTGAATGGTAACATCATCTAATACAGCAACCATTGCTGAATCCTATTATTTTTAATGAAATTTTTTATTGTTTCAGTGCTTTTCCATTATTATATTGTATTCTTTTTTTATTAATTTCATTGAGAAACAGATACCAATGAGATATTTTCAAAACAGATTAGTAGGATGGTTTCAATAATTAATACATTGCATATTGTTGTGTTCATAGTAGTTATTCATAGTACAAGATGCAGACATGATATTCTGTCCAAACACTACTAGTACAAATCTTCTTCTTACTGAATTAAAAGAGAGTAGCTCTGTATCTATCCTAACTGTTTTGCATATACACTCACAAAATAGTCCTTCATTTGTATCCTCTTTGTTCATTTAGTTTTGTCGGAGATGGATATTCCTTTGCCATTTAAATATTGTAGGTGTGTAAATCCAGAAAAATAATACAATTTAGTTCAGTATCCATAATAGTAGTGGGTTTTCCATAGGACTGGCAACATCAGAAGTTGTTGACTTGAGCTCTTACAGCTCAGCATATTAATATGACTTTACTTTTTATACCTCTTTTTCGTAATTTTTTTTGCTCGATGGTTAAGACCAAGATAAAGCAAGAACTATATAACAAGAAATGCAACCTTTGTATCTGCCAAGGTTAGTCAAATCCACAAAGCATTTCCCATGAAATTCTGTACCACAGTTTATATATTTCCTGTCGGTGTCAGCCATGTGCATGAGTCACAGCCATTGCTTGGTCAATTTGCTCTCTGTGAATGCCTGAGAGAATGTTTTCTCTCCATATGACTCTCCCGTAGGCACAATGTACATCATCAGCCACTATCCTCCGTGGCCCCATAATCTCCTTGATCAGTAAATTTGGGACACAACTGAATTACAGCATGTTATATTTTAAGTTCTCTTGTGTCCTGAGTCCTCTTTGACCTTAAAAGGCTAAGGCAAAAATGTTGACTGTACTTATTTTGGTCTGCAAACATAAGTTTTTTTACCCTCCAGAAGAGAAGCTTAATGATATTATTACCCTAATAACATAGGCAGTTGAGCTTAACCTCACTATCTGTCTGAATATCAAACTTATTAGACACAACTTATAATAGGTATTTTCCATCAAGTATTGATATGTTAAACTTTAAATCCCTACAGAATGTGAAGAAAAAAAAAGAAAAACATATTTAAAAGTATTGAAATAAATAGTAATTATATTGTATTCTTTAAAAAAGCCTGCAAATACAAAATGGTTCATATGTTCATCCCATGATTTTTCATTGCTTCCAAACTAAAAGATAAATTTTCCCCCAATCAGCAGGTTTATGGCCCTTGATTTCCTCTGCAGCCTGACTTCCTAGCATGTGTCTTGCACCTCCAGAACACATTTAAACTTCCAACATTTAAACTAATTCTCATCTCAAGCCCTTTGTAAAGAAAGACTGAGCCCAGTTTTCCTATCTTTCATCAGGCTTCTGGACACTGTTTAAACATCATCTATTCCAGGAATCCCTCCTTTTCAATCTCTTCCTCTATATAATAACACTCTGTATACACCTACTAATTAGCATTTATTAAATTCTTCTGGCTCTTTGTCTATTTTTCTAAGAAAACTATAAACTCTTTAAGGCAAGAGATAATAAAAATCTAAATCAATGTGAAGCACAACCAATAAAAACTATAGTATTAAAACTCCTTTTGGCAAGACTCTGCCTAAGCCTGCAAATAAAGCATTTATTAAATTATATATCACATTGTTTTTTGTTATCAGATTGATGCTGAAATGAGGAATAGTTTGCAGTGATAATGCATATGTACTGTTCTAGGTAAGTATAATTTTAAATGCAGTACCAAAGAATACAACTTTATGCACGTATTTTAAAATCAGAATAAGAAGTATATTTTATTCAAATTACTTTTCTTATTTATCATCTGTTTAAAGTTATTTTAGACAGCCAGGTATATATCTCAGTGGCATTAGTATCTGTGTGGAAAGTGCAAGTTCCAAATTTTGATCCCTAGCACAGAAAAATAAAATTATTTTACAACTGAAATAGATTACTAAGCATCTAGAAAAGGTAAAGAATTTATCCAGGTACATATGCTCACTTTCTGATACATTGACAGGTAACGTTAGATTTATACATCCCCAGCCTGGTGCTATATTCATCATAAATTCACAGCTATGATGAAATCATAAAGATCACTAAAGTGTCCTGATGTCCTTCAGTGAGAAAAATTATCAAGACAAGAACCATAAAAAAATAAAATAAAATAAAATAAAATAAAAAGACAGGAATCATCAAGTCTTAAAAATAATTCAGCATGATGTTTAGGAGAAGAAAGTTTTCTGGTTCAAAATTTTCAAATGCTGGTCAATTCCCAGCATTGCTGGAAAATGACCACTCCAGCTTCTTTTCAGTTGTTATGCTTTCTTCCATTTAACAGTGCCTAACGAAAATATTAAAAACACAATTTTGATGTAATTTTGTACTTTAAACTCTAAGTGACCTTAGTCCTCCACAGTTCAAACAAAAAATTTTATCTCCAGATCTGATTAGATTCACTTTAAAGAATCACTTCTGAGATTTTTAGATGATGCCAAAAATGGATTGGGTTTACCTCAGATTTCACTTGAGTTGAGGCTTTTTAATACCAGCAAATTTTTGTTTTATGTATTTTTATATATTATCCAAAATGTGCAACCACATGCCTTCAAATCCATTGACTAATGAAACTAAGTGATTTCTCTATACTCTGTTTTTTTATATCAATAAATTGAATTATTTAAAACAGTAAAAATGAAAGCACTTAGAAACAATATAAGATAAAAATCTCATTTCTGGATTCATTCCATCTTTTTTTTTTTTTTTTTTGATTTAGTACAGGGTCTACAGGGTATCATTACACAGATCAGACTTCTAGTGATTCTCCTGTTTTCAGCTTCCCAAGTGCTGGGATTACAGTTGCACACCACCAGGCCCAGTCTCAATCACAGTCTCAGCACACCCTGGGGGTGAGGCCAGTACAGCAGGCCTAGATCCAACCTCTGACCCCTGCATCTTCCTAAAGATGTGTTTTAATCTGCTGAGCTATCGGCTTGACCCTCATTCAGTCTTGATTAGAACACTAATCCAATTATCTTTGTAAATTTAAACTAATTATCTCTACTATCTAAATTTTAATTTCCTTCTGTGTAAAATGAAAAATTTGATAGCTACTTCAGTGGTATTAAATAATTTCAATTATATATATATATATATATATATATATATATATATATATATCTGAGTAGCAAATATTAGCAGTAATACTTGCAAATTGTTGCCACTGATGTTTCTACTACTAATGTAAGTGCCAGTCTGCACTTTTCTGGGACCAAACTCTTGATGCTTGACCTCTATGGCTGTACAATATCCAAACTGCTAAAAGGCCTCATTACACTATCAGTTACCTCTCTTTTGATCTGGCAATAATTCTTTTGGTTTATAGTCATTATTTTCATCTCTATAAAAATTTCTAATTATTTCCATGTTACTCCTCAGTTTGTGCATCTAGTTATTTGGCCACCCATAAACATTTTGATCATTTGAGGCTCAAAAATCATTCACAAATTTCTTCCTTATATTTCAGCAAAATACTTTGGTTTCTTTGAGCTCAATTCTTTTCTCTGCCTATTCACAATCTCTGCCTGCAAAATAAAGGTATATCAGTACTCCATCACATAAAGAATGTTTACTTGGTTTTGAAAAACAAGATTATATCTTCTTCACAAGGTTAGAAGATTGTTGCACTTGATAACCTGAAATAATGATACACTTTATACCATTTTTATTCAACCAGCAGATTATAGGTTCAAAGTTTCAGAGAGAAATTTGTTGTCCTATGTAACAACTCCAGATTCAATCAATCACTTACATGCCTCTTTGCCCCGAAACAATATAACCCTAGGAATAGGGTGATCTGAACCCAAGTCCTGACTTAATTACTAAACATCAAGTACATTTTCTAATGTGTAGATGTCCTTCCATCTTATTTCACATTATTCTAGAAAATATCCACTTTCACTGGGGAGATAGCTCAGCAGCATAAGCACTTGCCTGGCATAATCAAGGTCCTGAGTTCAATCCTGGTACCATAACAGAAGAAAGAAAAGAAAATACCCACTTTGTTGTATGACTTTTTTCTCTGACTATAAGGGAGAAACATGTTGTTGAGTGATGAGGCTCATTGTTTAGGTGAAGCCAGACCTAAACAGTTCAATTAACTTTGGGGGACATCTATTTCTTAATAAAAAACTTACCAATCTCTAGTGAGAGATTTGAGCAGCTTACAGAAAGTTGAATCTTTTTCCTCTGTAGGTATTCTGATCTCTAGGTAAACATCCAATTCATACTTAATGGTCAATGGTTACATGGTTTTTCACAAAAGTTATTATTGCCAACTTGAGTTGTCATCTGGACACTTTAGGGGCCCTTGATCAATTATTTTTCTCAAGATTTCAAGCCCCCACATTGACTTGTAACCATGTTTGCATACCCCATTGAGAGAAAATTATTGTGCCTCACAGTGCAAGATAACCTTTTCCCCTTCAGCTTCAGAAACATGTTTTAGTGCCCCCTTATTAATATCCCTTTGCCAATGTATAGAGGAGTTTTATAACTTGTAGAATCAAGCTATGTGTAAAACATTTTAGATGTCAGTCATGCCCAAAGCAGAGAGCTTATGCTAGAGGGGAAATAGGTGGCAGGCTGAGAGTGTACTTTGTTGATATTGCTGATCTCACCCTTATTCCAAGGCATAAACTTACTGCATACAATGAAAAGTGGAATTTCTGTCACTGTGCAAATAAGATTCTAATTTATTTGAAAGAGAGAAAAAAGGAAGTAATACATATACAATAAAAAGTATAACAATTTGATTTTTAGAAATCTCATACTCATCAATGACTTACCAAAATAACAACTACTGAATGACTTTCTCAATTTCCTGAACAGAAGCTTTAATGCTAGGCTGTCCATCACTATAATACCTGATATAATCAGCTTATGAAGAAAAAGATGCCATACTTGCTGACACTTTTAGCGTTCTCATCCATGACTGGCAGACCCATGGCTGTCTGCCCCTAGCAGGGGAGTGAGACAGCAGTAATGAGGGAGATGAGCAGAACAAATAATTTGCCTTCAGACTGGGGCATAAAAGGAGGGCTGGGGCCCTAAAATCCCACACTCAGTGATCTAAGGACCTTCAACTTTCCCAAATCTCAGATTCTACTACTTTGCAATTATGTCTAGTGACCAAGATTTTAGCAACATGGGTCTTTGGACATTCTACTTCCAAACTAGCAGGGGCCTCATTATGCCTTTCATCACCTTCTGTGACCTGGCAGTGATTGTCCACTCTCATAAAGCAGAAGATCAGGCACATTGTTAGCTCAAACAAAAACAAGACACTGTATATATCTTGGCAAGACATAAGTAATGACTTCTTTTTCTTTAGTGTTGTGGATTTTTTTACTTCCTTCTTCTGAACCCATAAAGTAGACCATATGGATATATGGATCATGCTAGCCAAAAGTATCTTCACTATAAATATAAAGCAGCATAACTCTGTATACTTCTTATGAGCAGGATTATGGTTGATGGCCATTATTTATTCTCTAATTGACCATTTATCTCTGTTGTAGATCTCATCCTGGAACAACAATAGAATGAGCTCTGATGGCTAATCTGAGGCATCCACGGAGACCTTATGATACTTCTTACTTACTCCTACTATATTGTAATCATGGAATTCTCACTCTGTTGATTTTCTGTGAGAATAAATTGAAATAGAATAGAAAAATTAAATCTGAGAATGATGGTCTTGAGAATTTGTTCATGCATCTTTCACAAAGATATGTTGGGAAGCAACCCTGCTTTGTTTCTAGATCTTGGCTTTGTCTCTAAGAGGAAATCCTTGTCATCCACTATATGATTTCCAACACTCTGAATTCCATTTTCTGATTGCATCTCAGGCTTATTGGATGTCTTTATGCAAGAGATAGACTTCACCATAAATTCACTGGTATAGCTCCAAGCTTATGAGCAAACCAAAACACTCCCTGAAATTTCCCTCTTACTTCCATCTGCAGATTGCATGGATTAGGTAGTATCCACCTTATGAAAACAAAACTTAGTTTTCTATTTTTCTTTTTTAGTGTAAAATATTTTATTTTCTGAGTATTGCTTATAGCACTTTATGATGGGAGCCCAAAACAATAACAACAAAAAATCACACAACAAAACAAAAAAGGTTTTCTTGTGGGCCACTTCCGTTCCTTACTTGTAATATAATCAAATCAGTGAA
This sequence comes from Octodon degus, assembly GCF_000260255.1. Classification (NCBI taxonomy): domain Eukaryota; kingdom Metazoa; phylum Chordata; class Mammalia; order Rodentia; family Octodontidae; genus Octodon; species Octodon degus. Next base: position 1,678,047 of record NW_004524845.1, on the reverse strand, counting down.
GGTATACAATTTTTACATCAAATACATGTCAAAGAATTTTTCAGAGTAGCACTGTGTATAAGCTACAACTGTACCAAAAATATTTTAATTCTTATAATTCTAGATTTTCCAGGATGTAAATTGCACTAGATTGGGCTGTTATTATCAGCATATGAATAT
>NW_004524845.1:1669648-1677788 GCF_000260255.1 Octodon degus | reverse complement strand
TATATATCACCACCAGGTACATGAATTGGGGTCATAGTACTTTTTAAAAACTCTTAAGCCATATTTGCTAGAAGAGATAAGCCGAAAAACTTATTTTTGAGGTGCATCATCCCCTAACAAAACTATAGTGCATATTTAGAGTTTAAACAGTCTTTGTAAAAACACATGCAAGTATCTATATACACTGTAAATTAGGAAAAAAAACTTTTAGGTATACAAGCATAAATGCCCAAGTTTAGGTTACTGAGGAAGACAATTGACAAGTTGTTCAAGGATGGTTTCTTCTGAGTTCTTAAAAACCAGCTCTTGGTCTTAGCTGCATTCCACCTAGGTGAATGCACAGAAATTCCATAGAATAAGAAACAAGAATCACAAACATGCACTGTCATAATGTTTATAGTACCTCATATTTTAAATTCAGATTTTGCATACTTAGGAAGGAAAATTAGCTGAAGTGGGATTTTAAATGATTTTCTTTATTCGGTGTGTATTACTTTTCGTCACTGAAAAGTTCTCTGAAGACCAACATAGTGAAAGTTCCACAAAGCTACAGGATGAATGATTTATCTGCTTTAAGATGACATGATGATGATGTAGCTAGTAAGGTTTGACTAGCCTAGCTCTAACTTCCTTTTATTGGAAAACCTGATAAATTAAGTAAAAGTAAATATAATGAGGATTTAATATACTCTGCAGCACAGATATTTTATTGTATTTCTCATGGTAGCTATCTCTTCCATCAGAAATTAAAGATACTTTTTTTCATCCAGTATTGTACTGAAGATCAAACCTAGGGACTTTTCACTGAACTACACCCCAGTACTTAAATGCTTATAAAGCATTCACAATTACCAGTACATGCATGTCTTCTGAAAGTAACATTTTTAAACAACTCTTTTTGTTCTGTAAAAATAGCCTACATATATGATAAAAAAATCTTTTCTTATTTGGGAAATTTTTATGCATAGTAATTAAAAAAAACTTCAACAGTCACATCAGTATTTCCACTGTTAAGTGGGTGCCAACTAATGTTTAATTTATGTAACTAACCTTGCAAATTCAAAGCTGGTATTAAAACCCAGGTTCTAAAAACATTTGGTAAATGCTTACCCCAGCCTATGTGTATGATGGAAAAATAAAATCATGAGAACAATGTAATAATATCAAAAGTGACATAAAATAGCCATGCAGCTAAGTATGGAAAACGAATCCTTTAAAATTCAAATGCAGATATAGGCCTCCTGCAAATTGTATCAAAATCTTGAAGGAACATCTCGGTAATGAGAATATAGAGAAAGATTCTGTGTAGTCAATAGACTAGTCAAAATTTAGGGGTTAATCATAATGTATAATGAATACAAGGCAAGTGGTTTATTCATCATCACCTCCAGGACCAAATGTATCAGTTTCATTGATCTTAGCATGCCATATGCTTTAGATTTCTCACTTCATCCACATAGTATTTTAGAATCACATCAGCTTTGTTACCCTGGTAATCTCAGAGACCAACCAATATGATGTCTAAGGTTTTATCCAAATCTTTTTTCTCAACTTCCCTCAAATGTGATATAACCTCTTCACACCATCAAAATACATCACTTCTAATTGTCCATTTCCCAACATAATGATTACTGATCATATTCTTGCCCATTCTCTTTGAACCTCAATTCTTTTTTCAGATTCATTCTCATTCTTACCTCTGGGTCTGCTTTTACCTCCTTAGGCTTTATTCTTGGGTATGGTGGTACAGACAATCAATTGGCTTCTCTGATTTTCTGGGGGGCTGTGCCACCAGCAACTTCTCCAAGGGACATGACGGGTGTGGCCAAGGACCCCGTGGGACCTCTAGCTCTAGCTGAATACCGAGCTGTGTGCGCAAGAGAGTAGCAATCAAGTTCTTCCCCAATCTGCTTGCACCTACGCTCAGCAGCAGCAAATGGCGTCAAGCTGCTCCTACGTTTTTTATAATTGAGGTATTTTTTTCTTTCTTATTTTTACTAGACTTGAGAACAATTTACAGAGACAAAGTAGTTTAAATGTAATTTTAAGCTTTCCTTAATTTGTGATATATGAAATATGTAATATCTTCTATGTGCCCTCTTTGCTCAGGAAAAATGTGCCCTCTTTCTTCTAACTTTAGAAGAAAGATCATATTTTCAAAATAAATATCTCTCTTAACCAGTACAGGCCAAGGAAAACCTTTGAAATGCAGGTTGACTGCACCAGATATTTGAACTTACCTCATGAAAGATGTATAACTGTATAATATAGATAAAGCAAATTCCATGGAAAACATAAGTGGAATTATCTCTCATTTAGCATTTTTCTAATTCTCATCAAGAAATATTTCACATGCTGCCCTAACCTCACCCCAGGGCATGCTGAATCCACCACCATGACAGGGTGTGGTGGTGCATGCTTGTCATCCCAGGGCTGGAGTGGCTGAAAACAGAAGGTTCACTATGAATCCAAGTGCATAGTGAGACTCTGTAACATATACATTTTTAAAAATTAATTAATTTGAAAAGAAGTATTTCATAACATGTTCCCTGGAATAAAGATAAATTGTTTAATAAATGGTGATGGAAAAAAATGGTTTTCCACATGTGAAATACTACAATTAGACACCAGTGCATCACCATGCACAAAAGAGATCAAAGATTTAATCATAAAAGAGAAACTAAATATTTTCAAGGAAAGTGTAGGTAGAAATCTTATAGACATAGGAATAGGTAAAGAGTTAATGAACGATATCCTGGTTATTTTTCTGTCATTGCTGGGGCAAAATACTTGACACCCAAAATTAAAGAAGGAAAAGATTATTTAGCTCACCATTACTGGAGGTTTCAGTCTGTACTCAGCTGGATCCAAGGCAGAGAGGCACATGATAAATGCCAGGAGTTCATGGCAGTGGAAAAGAGCAAAGACCAAAGGAAAGAGAAGCAGTTGCACCAGCTAGCAAGCCTCTCCCATTTCCTTATATTATATTGAGGCTACACCGCCTGGGATGGCTATAGCACTTACACACATAACACACAGCATTGGATCATGAATTAACCACAAACTCTGGAAGAGACCCCATAAGTGTGAAAGGCTTTAGGGGGACACATAGAGACCAAGAGAAATCAAATTGCATGGGAAATACTTCAAAGAACAGCAACTGAGATCTCATCATTTTAAAATGTTTCTGAACTTCAAAAGAAATCTCCAGCAAACTAAGAAAACACATGAACTGGGAAATATTATAACCAACTGTCCCTCTGACAAAGGCCTTAAGCTTTAAAAAAAATGCATTTGGCACACTGTCTCACGACACAGGTCACACTCAATTATCCTCCTGTTTTCAGCCTCCCCAGCACTGAGATTACAGGCATGAACCACCACACCTGGACTCAGAGGCTGGGTTGTGGCTGGTGCAGCAAGTGGTGCCAGGGATTGAACCCCAGTCCTTGTGCTTACCTGAAAAGGCACTTAGTCTGCCAACCTATCTCAACAGTCCCTGAAATGCTGCTTTTAATATCCTTTTATTAAAAAAAATGTTATTAACATTATTCTGAGCAGACCAAAAGTTAGGAAAAAGAAGGGTTGAAAGGAAAGCCAACGTTTTGGCCCTAGCCATTCAGTCAGTGAAGACACAGGACATAAGAAAACCTGTACTGTAACAACCTGTAACTCACTGGTGTCCCAAATTTTCTGATCAAGGAAATTATGGGGCCATAGAGGAAAGTGAACAATGATGTAGAGTGTGCCTAAGGAGATTCACATGGAGAGAAAACATTCTATCAGGCTTCCACAGAGAGTAAATTGGTCAAGCAATGGCCTTGACTCATCCACATGGTTGACACTGACAAAGGATCTACAAACTGGTATAGGGTTTCAGGCTAAATCCTTTGTGGATTTGACTGACCTTGTCAGATACAAAATTTACATTTCTTGTTATATAGGTCTTGCTTTAACTTGGTCTTAACAATCCAGCAGAAAAGTATAAAAACAAGGTATGAAAGGTAAGGCTGGGGGCCTGCCCCTTAGCTTGGGGGGCCTGCCACTTAGCTCAGTTCTTTAAGTGGCTTCTTCAACAAAGCAGTCAGGCTCAGGTTGCTGTGGTTCAATCCCCACAACTCAAGCCAGCCAAACCTGCCCTGAAGGCATTCAGAGAAAAAAAAAAGGTAAGGCATATTAATATGCTGAGCTGTGAAAGGCTCAAGTCAATAACTTCTGACATTGCCAGTCCTATGGATAACCTACTACTATTTTGGACTACTGGACTCTATTGGATTATTTTGCTGAATTCACACACACACAATATTTAAATTTCAAAGGATTATCCATCTCTGACAAAACTATACAAAAAGGGGGATATAAATGAAGGACTATTTTGTATATAATAAGTAGTTAGGATAGATATACAGCTACTTTTTCTTAATTCAATGAGAAGAAAGATTTGTTTTAACACTGTTTGGACAGGATATCATGTCTGCATCTTGTACTATGAATAATTACTACAAAGACAATAATATGAGAGGTATTAATTATTGTAACTGTCCTACAAACTTGTTTTGAAATTGTGCCATTGCTATTTCTTTCTCAATAAAATTAATTTAAGAAACATTATTTTGTTTGGTCAGTGCTTTTGTGTTGAATTATTAAAATTCTTAACTTTTGTTCTGTAATGCAAAAAATGAATGGCACAAAATAAATATTAACAGTCCAAAACGAAAACCGAACATGCATGTGTGTGTGAACTTCTGCCTGCTCGCCATGCCTGTGATGCCTCTGCAACCAGACCCCAAGTCCGGTGTGTGTGGGAACTTCTGCCTGCTTACTGCACCCAAGACCCCTTTCATGCAAAACTCCAGGCCCTGCGTGAGTGTGAGACCTTTTTCCTGGTTGCTGCACCCCAGACCACTTTCCAGCCAGACCCCAGCCCAGCCTCTGTGTGCAACCATCTGTACACTGGTGGGAACTTCTTCCATCAGAAAGGCCATTCCTCCTGTGGAACCTTGTGGTAGAACTCCTACAGAAAGTCTAGGGGACAAGCCCACATAGCTAATCAAGGAGCTGAATATCTTCCCAGATTGACACAGCAGCTTCACCTCCATGAGCTGCAACAGAAAGAAACTGAGAACAACAGCCAGAGCAAATCCAGGCATATATGGACAAGTTCAAACATGGTAGTTTCAAACCCGGTAAGCTGAGACACTTTGCAAGATGCAGATCTATGAGAACATCTTCACTTTTTTTTGCTTAATTTACAGTGGGAGCAACAGGTTAACCAGGTGAATGAGTCTACCTCGAAGACCCCAGGTATGTAAAGTGGAGGTGATCAGACAGACCTTAGGAGGAAGTAACCTAAATAAAAATTCCCAATGTAATATCTGCTTACCTACACAGATATAATGCTTGCTCGTACTGTCTAAAATACAAACATTAGTTGCAAAAATTTATCACCTGCTAAATATCAATATGCATTATTAGTGTTCCTAATTGTAGTACTGTAGTACAAAACTATAATCACCTTAATGATACAATCACCTTAATGTTCAATCCTGGGTAAGAATTTCAGTAGGTGCTGACATTATAACTGCATCAAATCTCTACACCAAAGGTCAGAGGAATGTGCTATAAAAAATGACAAAGAAAAGGAGAAAAATGCAAACCCAGGGCCTAAGTGCAGCCAGAATGAATGCAGGAGACACTAGCATAGAAGAAATTGAGAAAAACAAATCTGAAATCTCTGAATTAGTACACCTGAAGTAAAGAAATAACTTCAGAAAGGGATACAGGAATTCATATCAAAAATAACCTCTGAAATAAAAAAAAATCTCCAAATTAATAGACTCTGAAGTAGCGCCCCACCACCTGCCAGAACCTCTTGACCCAACCCAGTCCCAGTGTGTGAGTGAGATCCTCTGCCTTGCTCTCCCGATTCCTCCAACCCAGCACAGGCCTGGCTTGTGTGTGTGAGAGCTTCTACTCCACCACACACCAGACACCTCTGGATGCAAACCAGGCCTATCTTGTGGGTGAGATCATCCGCACCAATCTCTGGACTCCTCCAGAAACATCCCAAGCCAGGCATGTGTGTGGGAAGGCTTCCAAAATGCCATGCCCACCGGACCCCTCTGTACCGAGCCGCCTAGGCTTGACATACAAACCTGATGTGAAACTCCACAGCTGAAGTCCCTCGAGAGAGACTTGGGGTCAAAACTAACCAGCTAATCCAGGAGCAAAATATTTCCAGAAGGGAATAACACATTCACTTCCAAGGGCTGCAGCAGGAAGAAGCTACAAACAGCAGCCAGACACACAGGAGAATGAATTAAAACTTCATAGACCTGCATCTCAATTTTGGTAGATGCTAAGGATAGAACTGCACCAAAGCTCAACACTAAAGATCAGAGTACAGGGATATAGAAAATGAAAAAGACAAGGAGCAAAATGCAATCTCATGCCCCTGGCCTACCCAGAACAAATGCAGAAGGACAGAAGAAATTGGGAATAACACAGCTGAAATGTCTGAATTAATAGTTACAAGTTTGTCAACTGCTAAATATCATTACCTATGGAGAACTTCCACCGCGCCTTGGGCCCTCTATATCTAACGAACCCCAGGCCCTGTGAGTGTGGGGGAGAGCTTCTGCTCAGTCCTGCACCTGCCCACTGCTCCAGGCCCAGGCCCCCCACGTGAGAGAGGCACTTTTCCGCATTCCCCAGACCTCCCTCGCCTGGCCAGACCCAGTGCAGCCTGCCCTCTGAGTGAGAAATTCCTCTGCTCTTTGCCCCACATATCTGACCAACCCCAGGCCCTGTGAGTGTGGGGGAGAGCTTCTGCTCTGTCCTGCATCCACCCGCTGCTTCAAGCTCAGAGCCTTTGCATAAGAGGCCATTGCTCTTGTTATTTGGACCTCTCCTGGCTGGCCAGACCCAGCGCAGCCTGCCATCTGAGTAAGAATGGCTGCCGCTCTCTTGGGAGTCTTGCAGACCCACCAAAACACAGCACTGGTGACTGTGTGGTAGAGCTTCTGGGCTCTCTCACCCCTGGTCCTCATACACCTCCAGACCCAGCCCAGACCTAGCATACAGGCTTGAAGTAAAACCCTGCAGCTAAAGTCCCCGCAGTGAGACTAGGGTCAAAACTACACAGCTAAACCAGGAACAGATCATCTTACCAGAGATGTACAGCAGGCCCACCTCCAAGGGCAACAACAGAAAGGAGCTGGCCACAGTAGCCTAACCCAAGCCAGGCACAACTGCATGAACTAGAACTTGGTATATCAGTACCTGAATTTCATTAAGTGATAATATAATTGCACCAAAGCTCTACACCAAACGCCACAGGTCAGTGTTAAATGAAATGATAAAAACAAGCAGCAAAATGTAATCTCAGGTCTCAAGCCCAACCATAACAAGTGCAGAGGACACTAGCTCAAATGAAATAAATGAATCAATAGCATCGAAAGTAAATAAACAACAGCAGAAAGATATGGAGGAACTCAGAGCAGAATTAATTTCTGGAATTACAAAAAAAGAAAACTGAATTTATAGCAGCTGAACTTAAGAATTAAATGCAGAAACATGGAGGAAACACAATGCCCAACCAGAACAAATGCAGTGGGCACTAACTTAGCTGAAAGACATGAATTAACAGCGTCAGACGGAAATAAGCAACTACAGAAATGATTAAAGGAATTCAAAGCAGAATTAGTGTCTGAAATGAAAAAAGAAATCTCTAAACTCATAGCAACTGAAATAAAGAATCAAATACAGAAACATAAAGAAGAAATCCAATCTGTAAAAAATTCTACAGTAAAAGAATTAATAATGGTTTCTAAAGAAGACATTGATAAAACAATACAGGAAATTTAAAAAATGATGGATTCCTTGAATTAGAAATACAGAAAAGAAATAGATAGCATGAAACAGAGTCAAAGAGATGTAGAAGACCTTAAAATCTCAATTACAAGCCTGAAAAACTGTTTCAGCAAAATTGAAGATAGAATTGCAGAACTTGAAGATGCTGGTGCAGCTAGTGAAAAGGTAAGAAAGGATCTCTTAAAAAAAAACTAGGATGCAGAAAAAAATAATTCATCACCTGCAAGATGATGCAAAGATGAACAATGTGAGACTAATAGTCATCAAT
>NW_004524845.1:1668216-1669548 GCF_000260255.1 Octodon degus | reverse complement strand
CAGGGTAGCAGGAAGCTCTCCACACACTCACCAGACCTGGGCTAGGACTGGATCTGGGGTTTCCAGGAAGTTGGCAGAAATTCCTACTCGGCGGAGTGGTGGGGGGCGGCCCGAGGGGGCGGGAGAGGGTCCGGCCCATGCTGCACCTGGGCTGGGACTGGTCCCGCCAGCACATGTTAGCAGGAAGCTCTCCACCCACTCACCGGACCTGGTCTAGGACTGGGTCTGGGGGTTCCAGGAAGTTGGCAGAAATTCCTACTACGCGGGAGTGGTGGGGATGTACCCAGGGCATTCTTAAGCAAATTCAAAGGAACTAAAATCATCCCATGCATGTTATCTGACCATAGTGCAACAAAACTGGAAAGTATTGATAAAAGAAAGAACAAAGGCCACATAAACACATGGAAGTTAAATTACAACTCCTAAGCAACAGGTAGATCACAGATAATCTTAAAGAAGAAATTAAAAAGTATTTAAAATAAAATGAACAAGCAAATACAACTTATAAAAACCTGTGGAATGCAATAAAATTGGACTTCACTGAAAAATTTCTGGCAGTGAATTCACACATTAGGAAAATAGAAAAAGCAGAAATAAAAGATCTTAAACTGCACCTCATCCTCCGAGAAAAAGAAGAGCAAGTCAAGCCCAAAACCCAGAGAAGTCAACACTTTATAAATATAAAAGCAGAAATTAATGCACTGGATATGAATAAAACAGTACAAAGAATAAATGAATTAAAGAGACGTTTCTTTGAAAAAATAATAAAATCGATACAATCTTAGCCAACATAATCAAAAAAGGAAAGAAAAAAAATAAAACAAATTCGTGCAATAAGGAATGAAAAGATGAGATCACCATACACCTTAGAGAAATTCTGAAGATCATCACTTAAACTCACAAAAAAGAAAACAAATAATAAACAGAAAGCTTCCTAGATGCATATGAAATGCCAAATCTGAGCAAGAATATGTACAAACTCAGTAATTCAATAATGAGAGGTGAAATTGAAAATGTGATAAACAACCTACCAACAAAGAAAAACCCAAATTCCAATGGTTTCACTGCAGAATTCTACAAGACATTTAGAGAAGATTTAATCCGAACTTTTCTCAAAATCCTCAATGAAATTGGAGAGAAACAATTCTCCCAAACTCATTCCTGGAGGCAAGTAAAAATCTGATTTAAAAAAAACAGAGAAAGAGCCAACCAAAAAAGAGAACTACAGCCAGAAACTCCATCTTCCAGCCATTTTCCAAAATGACTAACACAAAGGTCAAGAAGAGGGAAACCCTTTATACGTTTTCCAGGCCTTTTAGAAAACATGGAGTT
>NW_004524845.1:1661351-1668116 GCF_000260255.1 Octodon degus | reverse complement strand
TTCTAATGGTGTTTGTAAATAGCTTCACAAGTCCTCTTCTTGTACAGCAATTAACCACTAAGAAGAATATATGCAGTGTATTATTTGTTGAAACTGTACTTCCGATTGGATTTGAAACTGTCTCATTGCTATCTGTTTATCAATAAAACTTTGAAAAAAAAAGATCCCAGAAATCAAACACAAGAAAATCACACTGAAAGCTACTAGAGAAAAGAAGTAGATCGCATTCAAAGGAAAACCCGTCAGAATTACAGCCAATTTCTCTTCAGAAACCATGAAGGCAAGTAAAGCATGGAATCAACTTCAATCTGATAGAAGTCATCTAACACAACCCAATGGGTAACATAATTCTAAATGGGGAAAAACTGAAATCTTTTACTCACAGATCTGGTACAACACAAGGATGTCCTCTATCACCACTCCTATTCAATATAGTTCTGGGATAATTAGCTAGAGCAATCAGAGAAGAGAGAGAAAAACAGGAATAAGAATAGGTAGTGAAGAATTTAAGCTATCACTATTAGCAGATGGCATGATACTTTACTTGGAAGACACAAAAAGCTCTACCTTAAGAAGCTACTAGAATTAATGCACAAATTCAGTAGTGTAGCAGAATAGAAAATCTATACCCAAAGTCAGTATCATTCCTTTACACAGATAACAAACACACTGAGAGGGAAAGTAGAGAAACAATACCTTTTACAATAGCACCGTAGTTAATGAAAATCCTCAGAATTAATCTAAAGAGGTAAAAAATCTATTACATGAAAATTATAGTATCCTTAAGAAAGTAATCATACAGGATTTCAGAAAATGGAAAGTTATTCAATGCTACTGTATGGGAAGAACCAACTTGTGAAGAGGGCCATAATCCCAAAATTGTTGTACAGATTTAATGCAATCCTTATCAAAATACCATCAGTATACCTCACAGAACTAGAGAAATCCTTGCTAAAATTCATTTGGAGCCAGAAAAGACCTAGAATAGCAAAGGCAATCCTGAAAACAAAGCAAGGCCACATTACAATTCCTGACTTGAAATTATACGACACAGCTACTCTGATAAAATCAACATGTTATAGGCAAATAAATACAACTGAGTATCAGTGCAAAAATTTACGAGATGCAGAAACCATTGCAAACGCACTCAGGAAAGTTATCTTCAACAAAAGGGCCAAATATTCTTACTTGAAATAAGATAGCCTCTTTAACAAATGGTGATGGAAAAGCTGGTTTTCTATGTGCTATGGAAAAGCTGGTTTTCTATGTTCTAAAATTTAACCCAGGTTATCATCATGCACCAAGCTAAAGTCAGAGTGGATTAAAGATCTAAACATGAAAGTGGCCAGGGAGATGGCTCAGTGGAATAAGTGCTTCCCTGGCAAGCACAAAGGCCTGAGTTCACTCACCTGTTCTGAAAGAAAAAAAAAATCAAAACATTGAAAGAGAAACATTAAATCACCTGGAAGAGAAAGTAGGAGGAACTCTTAAACACATAGAGGTAGAGAAAGAATTCATGAACAAAAATCAAATCACATAGGAAATACCTGAAAAAATTAACAACCGGTATTGAAAAGTTTTTGCACATCAAAAGAAATTACCAACAAAGTGAAAAGACAACCCAAAAATTGGAAAAAAATATCTTAACTAATAAGCACTCAGAAAAATGTCTTCTGTGTACAATTTATGAAGAACTAAAAAAAATTTAAAGCCCCAAAATTTAAAGACTCAATCTAGAAATGGGCATGTGAGATGAACACATACTTCTCAGAGGACAAAATTATAGAAGTGAATAAATATATGAAAAAATGTTCCACAGCCATCCATGGAATACAAATTAAAACAACACTGAGATACTAACTAATCCCAGAAAGAATGGCTATCACAAAGAAATCAACCAACAACAAATGTTGGAGAGGTTGTGGGGAAAAGGGAACACTTCTCCACTGCTGGTGGGAATGTAAACTGGTGTGGAGATGCTCTACAAACGAGGACTTGAAATCCCATTTATACAAGGTATCTCCCTACTGGAAATTTTCCCTGATGAAGTGAAATTGTCATATTATAGTGGTATATGTGCACCTAAGACTATAGCAGCACAATTTGTGATAACCAAATTTTGTAAACAACCAAAAGGCCTGTCACCTGAGGAATGAATAAAAAAAACAGTGGTATTTTTATATAATGGATTATTATTCAGCTATAAAGAATGAAAAACTTGAAGGCTTTATATTTCAGTGGATGCCAGTTGAAGATATACTCATAAGTGAAATAATCCAGACCAATATGTGTAAATATCATAAAGTCTACCTAGTGTAAGTACTCTAAAGAAGCAATAAAAATAGAAAAGATTAACACAATTAAAATGAAAGCAAAACCGTAAGGAATAAACAATGAAGAGAGGGCTAGAAGTAGCAGCTAGGACACATGACAGGGACAAAACTATACATTTATATGCACAACTTGCTTAAGGCAATGATCCTGAGAATCTTCAGCAGGTTTTTGCAACTAGCAGTTAGTTGGTAAGATTCTCACTTTGACTAACTATAAATGCTGATAACTCTGAAGAAGCTACTGCACTAAGGAGAGCACTGTGTAATACTAGGGTCATGCTTGGAATGTTTGTCATTCTGGTATACAAAATATGTACTGCTTGTAATGTCATATCAATTTCTGCTATAGTGTCTCTAAAGTAAATGTTTGTTTTTTTCTAAAGGGTAATAAATGAAAACAAGAAACAAGAGAAAAATGTCATAGGACGGTCCTGCTACAATGTTGTATATGGTTAGATTTCTAAATTTCTGTATAATAATATGTAATTATTCATTCCTATATTTTAAATAATTTTTATTTATTCACTTATTATTTCTTCTTTTTTTTCTTCACATACTCTAGGGATTTGAATTTAAAATACCAATACTTGATGGAAAATGCCTCTTCCATATTATGTATCAGATGTTTGCTATTCAGACAGATAATGAGGCTAAGCTCAACTGCCTATGGAAGAGGGTAATAATATCATTAAGTTTATCTTCTGGAGAGGTAACAAATTAGGTTTTCATACCAAAACATAGAGAAAAAGAAAGGCTTCAAGGACAGTCAACATTTTTGACATAGCCTTTCAAGGTCCATGAGTACTCAAGATATAAGAGAAACTGTACAGTAACACCCTGTAATTCAGTTGTGCACCAAATTTTCTGATCAAGGATATTATGGGGCCACAGAGGAAAGTGATACATGATGTAGTTTATGGCTAAGGAGAGTCACATAAAGAGAAAACATTCTCTCAGGCTTTCACAGAGAGCAAAGTGGTCAAGCAACGTCACATGGCTGACACTGACAAAGGACTTACAAATCCTTTGTGGATTAAACTACCTTGTCAGATACAAAAGTTATATTTCTTGTTATATAGTTCTTGCTTTATCTTGGTCTTAATCATCCCACATAAATGTATAAAAACAAGATATTAAATTTAGGGCCATATTAATATGCTGAGCTGTAAAAGACTGAAGTCAACAATGTCTGACATTGCCAGTCCTGTGGATAACCAACTACTATTATGGATACTGGACTAAATTGGATTATTTTGTCGAATTAACTCACCTAAAATATTTCAATGGCAATGTAATAATCATCTCTGACAAAACTAAACAAAAAAGGGGATACAAATGAAGGACTGTTTGGGATCTGTACATACAAAATAGGATAGATATACTGTTACTTTCTTGTCATTCAATGAGAAGAAAATTTGTTGTATTGCTTGGAAAATATCATGTCTGCATCTTGTACTATGAATTACCACCATGAAGACAACAATATGCAATGTATCTATTATTGATATTGTCCTACTAAATGGTTTTAAAACTGTCTCATTGCTATTTTTCTCAAAAAAATAAGAAAATGAATTAATCTAACAAAAAGTCAAAGATCTAGTCTTCAATTTTGAAAGTTATAGTAATCTGAAAAAAGAGATTGCAGAAGATTTCAGTGTCAACATATGGCCTGCTCCTGTATAGGAAGAACCAACATTGTGAAGATGGCCATAAACCCAAATTGTTATACAGATTTAAATCAATCCATATCAAAATATCACCAACATACCTCACAGACCTAAAAAAATTAATTATAAAATTTATTTGGCACCAGTAAAACCTAGAATAGTAAAGGCAATCCTGGGCAATAAACACAAAACAGGAGGCATTACAATTCCTCAATTGAAATTATACTACAAAGCTACTGTGATAAAATTAGCATGGTATGAGCAAAAACATAGACCTGAATATCAGTGAAATGGAATAGAAAATGCAGAAGCCACTGGAAACACACTCAGCAACCTTATCATAGACAAAGGGACCAAACATGTGTGCTGGAAGAAAGCCATTTTATCAAACAGTGCTGCAAAAACTGGCTTTCTGCATGCTGAAAATTAAAACTTGACCCATGTCTATCACCATCCACTAAAGTCAAGTCAAAATGGATTAAACATCTAAACATTAAAACAGAAGCACTAATTCTCCTGGAAGAGAAAGTAGCTAGAAATCTTTAAGACATAGGGATAGGCACACAGTTCATGAACAAAAATCAAATCACATGGGTAATATTTGAAAGAGTTAATATCAGGGACCTGCATTTATTGAGTTTTTGCTTGTCAAAAGAATGTAGCAACAGGTTGTCAAAAGACAACCCAAAAATTGGGAAAAATCTTAAATAATACGCACTCAGGAAAAGGTCTTATATCTAGAATTTATGAAGAACTAAAAAAAATAAGGTTTTCCAAATTTAAGACTCAATCCAGAAATGGCCTCCAAAATGAATACACACTTGCCAGAGGAAGAAACATTAGAATCTAATGAATACATGAAAAGTGCTCCACATCACTAGCCATCCATGAAATTCAAATTAAAACAACACTGAAATATGAACTCACCCTAGAAAAAATGGCTATCATAGACAAATCAAATAGCAACAAATGTTGGAGAGTCTCTGGGGGAAATGCAACCCTTCTGTACATCTGTCAAGAATGTAGAGTTGTAAAATAAATGTTGAAAATCCTTAAAAAACTATGACTGGAAATCTTGTTCAATCCAGGTATCCTCCTACTGGGAATTTTCCTTAAAGAACTGAAATCATCATATTATAGTGATATACGTACATATGTTTATAGCAGCACAATTTGTGATAGTCAAATCTTGGAAACAAGAAAAATACCTACTACTTGAGGAATTAATGAAAAATTTGTGTTTTCATACAGTGGAGTATTAATCAGCTGTAAAGAATAATAAACTCGAAGTCTTTATATGTAAGTGGATGCAATTTGAATATATACTCCTAAGTGAAATAAACCTGTCCCATATGTGTAAATATTGAATAGCATCCCTGATGTAAGACTCAAAAGAAGAAATAAAAATTGAAAGACATAATAGTGTTGAATGGAAAATGAGAACTTGAGGACTAAACAACAAAGAAAACAGTTAGAAAACATGGCAGGGGTAAAACCATACATTTATATACCCAAGACGGTTAAGGCAATGTGCGTAGGCATTTCCATCAGATTTTTGAAACTAGCAGTTAATTTTCAGAATTCTCACACTGACTAATTTTATATGATGATATTTGTGAAACTAAACAATTACAATGAGCATTCAATGTGTAATACTAAAACTATTCTTGGAATACTTATCATTCTGATCTTGTAAATGCATACTGATTCTAATGTCATTTCAAGTATTGCTGCACTCTCTCAATTAAATGCTTGTTTGCAAAAAAAGATGATAAAAGAAAACAAGAGACAGGAAAGAAAAAGTCATCGGATTGTCCTGCTGCAATGTTGTACATGGTTAGATTTCTAAATTTTTGAGTAAAAATGTGTATTTTTTCACATTCTATAGAAATTTAAAACTTAGAATAGCAATGATTGTTGGAAAATACCTGTTCTATGTTATGTCTAAGGCATTTGATATTCAGATACTGATGTTAAGCTCAACTGCCTATGTTATAATGTAATAATATCATTAATCTTCTCTTCTGGATGTTTAACAATATAAGTTTGCAGACCAAAAAATTAGAGCAAAAGAAGGGCTACAAAGTTAGCCAATATTTTCACCCTAGCCCTTCAAGATCAGTGAGGACTCAGGACATAAGCAAACCTATCCTGTAACTCAGAGGTGCCCCAGTTTCTGTCCAAGGAGAAATAGGACCATAGAGGAAATCTAGCAGAGATATTGGAAAGTTATCAGTGTGTCTGAGAGTCACCTAGAGAGAAAAACAAATTCTCAAGATTTCACAGAGAACAATTTCTCAAGCAATGGCCGTGTCTTATCCAGATGGCTGACACTGATCAAAGATCTACAAGCTGTTCTATATGGTTTCAGGGTAAATCCTGAGGGCCTTTGACTGACACTGATATAAAGGTTACATTTTTAGTTATATAGGTCTTGCATTAATTTGGTCTTAACCATCTACCAGAAAAGTACAAAAACGAGGTATAACAAATAATATCATATTAGTATGCTGAGCTGAAAAAGGCTCAAGTCAGCAACTTCTGACAATTACCAGTTCTGCTGAAAATCCACAACCCTTATGGACCATTGGAGTATATTGGAATATTTTGCTGAAGTCAAGTACCTATATTATTTGAGTTAGCATCAAGTATGAAAGGCCCTTTAAAGATTTCTACAAATACAGTATCTCTAACTGCAATGGAACATCCATCTCTGACAAAACAAAACAAAACAAAGAAGAGGGCTATAGATGAAAGACCATTTT
>NW_004524845.1:1658893-1661251 GCF_000260255.1 Octodon degus | reverse complement strand
CTTAGTTCAATGAGAAGAAAGATTGTACTAATATTGTTTAGACAAGAGAGTATATCTGCATCTTATACTGTGAATAACTACTATGAAGACAACCATATGAAATGTATTAATTATTTTAACTGTCCTACTAACCTGTTTTGAAATTGTCTCATTGCTATTTGTTTCTCCTTAAAATTAATTTGAAAAAATGCCAAAACTTTGGACCAAAATGAAATGTCAATCCTCTAGCCCACCCAGAATAAATCCAGGAGAAAAAGATATACAAGAACTTGGAAATCCCACACGTGAAATCTCTGAAATGATAGAAGTAAAGAAAAAGTCCATCAGGCTATAGAAGACATAAGAACAGAAAAATCTCTCAGGTTCAAAAAGAAATGGCAACAATTGTGAAAGATTTGCTCAGCGCACCAGGAAGACATACACAAAAATGATATAGGACACTAGAAAATGATGGAAACATTGAATGAACAATAAAAGAAAGAATTAAAAAGTAGGAAAGAGATTCAAGCAAATAACCAGGGAATTAAAAACTCCATTGAAATGAAACAGAACATAGATATGCAGTCCTTGCAGATAGTGGTGTAGCATATCAATGTGAAAGGAAGGATCCTTTTAAAACTAACAAGGAACAAGGAAAAAACTATTCAGCAGATACATGATCATGCAAAGAAAAATAATATAAGAATAATAGCTGTCAGTGCAGCAGTTGGAGACACCACAAATGCCATAAAAAAAGACTGTTTGCAAAAGTACTAGCAGAAAACTTCCCAAACATAAGGAAAGATCCTGACATACACTTAAAGAGGAATATAAACTCCAAACAGCCATAATCACAGTGAATCTTCACATAGACACATAATAATCATGATTTCAGATATTCATCAAAATAATGCCAGCCAAATTGCTCAGTGGATTAAAGTGCCTGCAAGCAGGTGCAGGGGCAGGGGGTTTGATCCCCAGGCCCACCATGCCTGCTCTGACCCCTGGGGCATGCTGAGATGGAAACTGAGGGCGGGAGTGGTGGTACTCACTTGTAATTCCAGGTCTTGGGAGGTGGATCAGTACAAGTCTGAACTAGTACAGAGATCCTGAACACCCTGTACACCCTTCCATAAAATACAAAAAGAAAAAAAGAAAGAAAAAGAAAAAAAGAAAGAAATTCAGCAAAAGAATAGAATTTTAAAAGCTGCTAGATAAAAGAAACAGACTATCTACAATGGATATCCCATCAAAATCATGGCAGATTTCTCAACACAAACCACCAAATCAAGAAGAGCTTTCAATGAAGTATTTCAGGTCCTATAAGAAAATAAATTCCAGCCTAAACTGACGTACCCTATAAATCTGTCTATCAAATTCAATGGTGAAATAAAATCTTTCCATGACAGGACAAATGAAGAAACGCATGATCACCAAGCTAACCCTACAAAGAGTACTCACTGATATTCGAGAAAGAGACAGAAATGATCACGGCTTCAAGAACAACAGAAATGAAAAAGTAATTTTAAAAAAAGTGAAATAGAATGCAAATAATAGGAAGAAAATAGCATGACAAAGGTAAACCAATATGTGTAACTTATAACCATTAATGTAAACAGCTTCAATTCACCAATTAAAAGAAATAGACTAGAAGAGTGGATTGTTAAACAAAATTGAATCACTGAGTCTGAATTGCATAGTGAAACTTTGTACCAAATGCATTTTTAAAAAGAAACAAAACCCAATAGTATGGACCATACAATAAACACATTCAACTGAACAGAAAATTCGAAGGTTAAAAGTCAATGAATAGAAAATAATCCTCCACACCAAAGGAAATCACAAAAAAGCAGAGGTAGCTATCCTGGTTTCTGAAACTATCAACTTCAAACCAAATATTTAAAGAGATAAAGAATGTCCTTACATACTTGGTAAGGGAAAACTGCAAAAGAAAGTGATAACAATTATAAATGTATATGCACCCAATTTAGGAGCTCACACCTATATAAGACAAATTTTAACACACATGAAAAATCAAATGAGAAATAACACAATAAAAATAGGAGATATTAACACACCACTTCACAAAGACATAGACATAGATCTATGATCATTTAGGCAAAAATCAGGAAAGAAATAAAAGAACTAAACCAAACTTGTGAAGAAATTGACCTGGTAGAACTTTATAGAGTGTTTCACCCAGCAAACAATACATATTTTTATGAACTCCACAAGGGACATCCTCAAAAGTAGATCATATACAAGCACACAGAGCATTCTTTTTTTTTCAAAGTTTTATTGATAAACAGATAGCAATGAGACAGTTTCAAATCAAATCGGAAGTACAGTTTCAACAAATAATACACTGCATATATTCTT
>NW_004524845.1:1643595-1650613 GCF_000260255.1 Octodon degus | reverse complement strand
TACAAAAAAAAAAAAAAAAAAAAAAGTGATACTGTAGACATCAAGGGAATAGGTACTGTGCAAAAAGGAATGTATCAGAAATGTCACCAGAATAGGAAGAGTCTACAACATTGCCCAGCATGCTGTTGGAATTGTTCTAAACAAGCAAGTTAAGGTCAAGTTATTGTCAAGAGGATTAATATGTGTATTGAGCATATTAAACACTCAAAAAGTCGTGATAGCTTCCTGAAACATGTCAAGGAAAGTGATCAGAAAAAGAAGGAAGCCAATGAGAAAAGTACTCAGGTTCAACTGAAGCACTAGCCTGCACCTCCCAGAGAAACACACTTTGTGAGGACCAATGGAAAGGAATCTGAGTTGTTGGAACCTATTCCCTATGAATTCATAGCATAAACTTGTGGTGTTTCAGTACCTAATGGGCAGCTTAAGCATTCTAGATCCTATAAAAGAATAAAATCATCCTGTGTTATAAGGGTGGTTTTCTTAGTTGAACAGGTTTGTGGTGCCTTCTTTCCTCAGAAATATTTGCAGCAAATTTTCACTGTACCTAGTAATTGTGTCTAGTCTTTACTTTTCAGTGTTTTTCTTGCTGAAAAGATATTGAGGTGTTATGTAGGTATATATTCAAATATTCAAATATTTTTAAATTATTTATATTGACATGAAGATCCCATAAATTGTAATTAGGAAAAGATGTATCACTTTATATAAGTCACTTCAGAAGCAAATGTAAGTCTATTTCAGTTAAATAAATTGTTGAAAACAAAAGAAGAGAGAGAGAGAGAGAGAGAGAGAGAGAGAGAGAGAGAGAGAGAACTAAAAGCCAATCTTTCTAGTGAATATACATGCAAAAATCCTCAGTAAAATACTGGCAAATAGGATGGAGCAAATCATCATGACCAACTGGGATTCATTGATTTCAGAGATGATTTAACATACTCAAATCCATAAATGAAGTATACCACATCAATTGAACCAAGAACAAAAACCACATGATTATCTCAACAGATGAAGAAAAAGTTTCTGAAAAAGTCTAACACTCACTCATGAAATAAACCATACAGAGAATTGGAATAGATGGTCTGTATCTCAAGATGATGAGAAACCAATAGCGAACATCATACTAAATGGGCAAAGCCTGATGGCCTTTACTTTAAAATTAGGAACAAGACAATGATATCCATGGTCTCCACTCCTATTCAGTAAGGTTTTCCAATATTAGCCAGACCAATTAGAGAAGTGAGAAAAATAAAAGGAACGAAAATTTAAAAAAGAAGTGAAACAATAATTATTTCCAGATGGCAAGGCATTCTAAGTGGAGTAGCCTCAAAACTCTACCAAGCGTATTTTTTATTTCATAATCAAATTCAGTAATATAGCATAATACAAAGTCAACACCCAAAAATCACTAGCATTTTTGTACACAAACAATGAATACACTTAGAAAGAAATTAGTGAAACCACATCTTTCACAATAGTATCCAAAAAATGAAGCACTCCAGATTCAGTCTCACAAAGGATGTAAAAGATTTATACAGTTAAAATTACAGTACTCTGAGAAAAGAGATTAAAGAAGATATGAGGAAATGCAAAGTATACCATGATCCTGGATAGGAAGAACCAAAATTGAGAAAATAGACATACACCCAAAATTGTTATATGGATTCAATGCAATCTTGATTAAAATACCATTAGTATACCTCACAGCACAAGATAAAACTTTCCTGCAATTCATTTTGAACCAGAAGAGACCTAGACTATCAGAAACAATCCTGGGAAACAAAGGAAAGACATGACACATAACAATGCCTGACCTGAAATCATACCATAAAGCTACTATGAAAAAATAAGCTTGTTCCTGGTATAGAAACAGCCTTGAGGAGTAATGAAACATATTGCAGATGTACACACAAGAGCAAACATACTCCACTACCTCATTTTTGATAAAAATATGGTCATTGGATAAAAGATAGCCTCTTTAATAAAAGGTGTTGGGGAGAGCTTCACACTCCCCTGCAACCGCTGAGTCCCTTTGAATGTAACTCAATTCTGGCATGTGAGTGAGACCTTCAGGTGTGCTCTCAGGACCTCTAAAATACCCTCCAGAACCAGGCCAGGCCCTGTATGTGAGTGAGAACTTCCACAGTGCTCTCGGCACTCCTCCAGATCCAGCCCAAACCCAGGCCCAGCGAGTGTGTAGGAGAGCTTTCACCCTTCCCTGGACACCTTGAGTCCCTCCAAACACAGCCCAAGCCAGGCCCAAGTGTGAGCAATTCAATGCTGCCACTAAGACCCACCTGAACACCTGCAGAAAAAGCCCTGGCCTGGCATGTGAGTGTGAACTTCCAGCACACTCTCAGAAACTCTCCAGACACAGCCCAAGCCCAGGCCCAGCTTCTGTGTGGGAGAGCTTCCACTCTCCCCTTTGCATGCAGGATCCCTCTGGACCCAGTCTGGCACAATTTCTGAGTGAATCCTTTGATTCTTCTCATTGAACCCCTCTAGATGCAGCCCAGGCCTGGCATACAGACCTGGTGTGAAATCATGCAGCTGAAGTCCCTGCAGAGAGGATAGGGGCCAGAACCACCCAGCTAATTCAGGAGCAGAAAATCTAGCCAGAGGGACACAGAAAGATCACATACAAGGGCTGCAGCAGGAAGATGCTGAGCACAACAATCAGACACAAGCCAGGCACAACAGGATGAATTCAAACTTTATAGATCTGCACCCAGAAAGCTAAGACACTTTGTTAGACCGAGATCTGCAAGAGCATCCTACCTCTTTCTACCTTGACTGAGAAAGTGGGCAAAAAGTAACCCGGGTGAACTAGTCTGCCTGGAAAATACTAGGTACATCAAGAGGAGATGATTAGACAGTACTTAGCAAAACTAACAAACAAATTTTCCCAATTTAATATCTCTTTAACTATACAGACATAATTTATTTTTTTCTTGCAGTCTAAAATATAAAGTTATAGAGCACAGGGCCGGCGTGTGAGTGAGACCACCCGGGGCTGCCAGATCCTGAATAGACCCAGAGCGCAGGCCTGAGTGAGTGAGAGGACCTGGGCCACAGGATCCTGAATTGACCCAGAGCACAGGCCCAGGCAAGTGAGTGAGATAGCCCTGGGGCCGCCAGATCCCTAATACACCCAGAGTGCCGGCCTGGCATATGAGTGAGAACGCCCATGGCCACTGGATACTGAATAGACCAGAGCTCAGGCCTGAGTGAGTGAGAGGACCTGAGGCCACCGGATTGTGAATTGATCCAGAGTGCAGACCTGGTGTGCAAATGAGACCGCCTGAGACCCACTGGATCCTGAATAGACCCAGAGCGCAGGCCCAGTATGGAACCCTTCAGCAGAACTCCCTGCAAAGAGGCTACAGACAAGACCCACCCAGCTGATTCAGGAGCAAAACATCTTGCCAGAGTGACAAAAAGAGTTAAACTCCAATGGCAGCAGCAGAAAGAATTGGAGCATAGCAGCCAGATCCAGGCAACACCCACCGGGAGGAATCTGAGCTTCGTAGATCCGAACTTGGTGCTAAGGTAATAACTCTATCTAAACTCTACACTAAAGGTCAGAAGACAGTGGTATACAAAATGACAAAGAGAAGGAAAAAAATGCAGTCTCAGGCCCCAAGTCCACCCAGTACAAATGCATAAGACACTAGCATAGAGGAAAGTGGAAATCATACAACTGATATCTCTGAAATAACAACATTGGAAGAAACAACTGCACAAAGGCATAGAAGAAATCAGATCAGAAATAATTTCTGAACTATAAAATGTAGTGATAACTGTAATCAAAGAATTACTAAATGCTCATAAGAATACACTGATAAAAAATAGAGCATAATATAAAAATGATGGAACCCCTGAATAGCAATTTAGGAAAGAAAAAGAATGTAACAGATTCAAAGTGCTATACAGGAAATTAAAACCTCAATCACAAGCTGGAAAAAACATTTGAGGGAAAGTGAAAATAGACTTTCTGACCTTAAAGAAACCATTGCAGCTAATGAAAAAGTAAGAAAAGATCTCTTTAAAACAACTAGGATGCAGGAAAGATAATTAAATACCTGCAAGATGATGTAAAGTCAAACAATGTGAGACTAAAAAGCATCAGTGAGAAGAAGGGAGTCAATAAAAATGATATAAAAAGAATATGGGCAGAAGTAGTAGCAGAAAACTTCCCCAATATAGGGAAACAATCTGACATTCAGTAACTGAAGCATATAGAACTCCAAATAACATCAACCCAATTAAAAACACACCCAGACATATAGTAATCAAGATCCCAGAAATTCAGCATAGGAACAGTATACTAAAAGCCTGTAAAGAAAAGTAACAGATCACATGTAAAGGAAAATCCATCAGAATAACATCAGACTTCACTTCACAAACCATGAAGGCAAAAAGAGAATGGGGCAAAGTACTTCAAGTCTTGCAAGAAAATAAATTCCAACCCAGACTCATATGCCCTGAAAAACTCCCTTTCAAGTATAATGGAGAAGTGAAATACTTCCACGACAAAGAACAACTAAAGATTTCATGATGACAAAGCAACAAAGCCAAGCCTACACAAACTACTAAATGATGTTGTAGAGGGTAGTAAATTGATCACAGCCCCATGAATGAGAATAGAAAGAACCCACTAAATAGGGCAAACAAACAGGAAAATAAGAGGTACATAATAGTAGTCTTTCAGTTATTTTTTTGTGTTCAGCAGCAAACTATTTCCATCAGCACATTCTACAAATGGACTTTTCTTCCACCCTATGGGTCATGCCTCCATCTGAGTCTACAGAGTGGATTTCAAAGAAATAGCTGTCCCACAAGTGACACCTGGCCACCAGTAACTGTCAAGGTCATTATGCATGTCCACAACACACTAAAACTTTGTGTGATATTGTATCCTCAAACTGTTAGAAGTGCTGATGATTTATATGCCATTCCAGTATTAATCTTCTGTTTTACTCTTAGTACTTCTTTGCTATCATGAAAATTTTTTCTTAGTTCAATTGTTTTGAAACATTTAATTTTTAATTAATTAGTATTTAATTTTCTGAAAAGAATAATAAAAACAAATAAAATGTTTGGACAAAACAAAAGGAAGACCCAATACTATTATGGACAACTGCACTCTTTTAGGATATTTTGTTCAGTTAACACACCTATATTATTCAAATGACTTTCAGGAGCATACTGCAACTTCTCTTACCTTTTGAATTATGCTCTTTGTTATTTCCTATATGCAACTTCTGGCGGTATTAAAATATTTCAAGTTTGTATAACTAGAAAATCTTACTTTTAGTTTTCAAAGGTATGTTTGCTAGGTATAAAATTCAAAGAGAACAGATCTTTTCTTTCAGTGCTTTAATTAATCTAGATTCTTACACCCTTAGTCCTTTTTTTTTCTTTGTAATGTGGAATAAGATGTTATTTAATTTTGTTCTTCCATAGCTAATATTTTTATGTATATGATTTAATGACTTTTTTCTTTACAAGAAGCTTTGGGGGGCCTGCCCCTTAGCTCAGTTCTTTAATTGGCTGCTTCAACAAAGCCGTCAGGCTCAGGTTGCTGTGGTTCGATTCCTACTACTCAAGGCAGCCAGTCATGCCTTGAAGGCATTCGGAGCAAAAAAAAAAAATAAATAAATAAATAAATAAACAAAACGAAAAAAAAAACAAAAAAAAAAAAAAAAAAAAAAAAAAACACTTCTGCCATTTTTGGGGCCAGGGAGATGGCTCAGTAGAATAAGTGCTTGCCTGGCAAGCACGTGGGCCTGAGTTCAATCACTGACTCCACCAAAAAAAAAAAAAGAAGAAGAAGTTTTGGACAATTTAATTTTTGTGCATCTTGGTGTGATTTTTATTTAAATGTCTTTGCAAAAGGTTCATTTTTCTTGGAAATGTAGTATTAAAAGTTGAACTAAATTCAGAAATTTTAAATCTTTTTAAAAAATGCTTGAAACTATTGTTTGATGCAAGGTACAATTCCCCTATGATGAATACTATCACTATGTATATATAAAATGTACCAATAAAAAAGTTCAAGGAGACCCAGAGCGCAGGCCCTGTGAGTGAGTGAGAGGACCGAGGCCATGGGATCCTGAACAGACCCAGAGCCAAGGCCCGGTGAGTGAGTGAGATGACCCAGGCTACGGAATCCTGAACAGACACAGAGCACAGGCCTGGCGAGTAAGTAAGATGACCCAGGCCGCGGGATCCTGAACAGACCCAGAGCGCAGCCCCCGCGAGTGAGTGAGAGGACCCAGGCCCGTGGATCCTCATTTGAGCCAGGCTGCAGGCCCAGCAGGGAACCCTTCAGCAGAACTCCCTGCAAAGAGGCTAGAGGCAGGACCCACCCAGATGATTCAGGAGCAGAACATACTCCCAGAGAGACACAAAGGGTTCAACTCTAACGGCTGCAGCAGAAAGAAGTGGAGCACAGCAACCAGATCCAAATAACACCCACCTGGAAGAATCTGAACTTCTTAGATCGGACCTGGTGCTAAGGTAATAACTCTATCTAAGCTCTACACCAAAGGTCAGAAGACAGTGGTATACAAAATGACAAAGAGAAGGAAAAAATTGCAATCTTAGATCGGACCTGGTCCTAAGGTAATAACTCTATCTAAGCTCTACACCAAAGGTCAGAAGACAGTGGTATACAAAATGACAAAGAGAAGGAAAAAATTGCAATCTCAGACCCCACGTCCACCCAGTACAAATGCAGAAGACACTAGCACTGATGAAACTGGAAATCACACACCAGATATCTCTGAAATAATAACGTTGACAGTAAAAAATCAACTGCAGAAAGGTATAGAACAAATCAGATCAGAAATAATTTCGGAACTAAAAATTGTAGTGGTAACTATAATCAAAGAAGTACTAAGTGCTTCTAAAGAATACACTGATCAAAAAATAGAGGAGAATATAAAAATGATGGAATCCCTGAATAAACAATTTAGGAAAGAAATAGAATCTATGAAACAGGTTCAAAGTGATA
>NW_004524845.1:1606801-1642670 GCF_000260255.1 Octodon degus | reverse complement strand
CACAACACACTAGAACTTTGTGTGCTATCCTATCCTCAAACTGTTAGAAGTGCTGGTCATTTACTTGCCATTCCAGTATTTATCTTATGTTTTACTCTAGTACTTCTTTGCTATCATGAAAACTTTTTCTGAGTTCATTTGTAATGAAACATTTAATTTTCTGAATATTGCTTAATCTTAATTTTTGTTCTAAGATTTCTACTATATCTTTTACTTACAATTTATTTAAAAGACATTGTATGATATCTTCTCCTAGTATTAGAAACTTTAAAAAAGTGTATTTCCATTTTCTGTTGACTTTAAAATAAAAACAAAAACAGAGGTTTGTACCTATGTTGTTTATTTATTATTTCTTTTGTGTATCTTGTAATATGAGAAACTACTTTGGCAGTAACAATACACAATGTACTAACCATTGTTACTCTCCTAAAATCTTGTTTTGAGATTTTGTATCATTGTTTTTATTTTTTTCTTTAAAATGAAAATAACTGATGTCAAAAAATAAAAAAACAGAAAAAAATTCAAGAAAAAAATTGGAAAAATAAATAAATTAATTAAATTAAATTAAATTTTAAGAAAAACAAAAGACAAGAAAAAAGTTAAGCTCTCTTGGAAACAAACAGTAATAGTGAATTATTTGTTCAATCTTGCGTAACTATTTCTTCTAATCTGAGCAACAGATCTGACAATAAAAATAGATAATGTTAAAAAATTCAAATGATGGAACTAAACAAAAGAGAGGATACAGATGAATGTTCATTTTGTATTTGTGTATTCAAAATGGTTAGGATAAGTCTATAGTTACATTCTCTTAATGAATAGAGGGATTTGTTCTAATAGTGTTTGTAAATAGGATATCATGTCCACATTTTCTACAGCAAAAAAACAACTAGGAAGAAAGTATGCAATGTGTTAATTATTGAAACTGTCCTATCAGTTTGATTTGAAACTGTCTCATTGCTATTTGTCTCAATAAAATTATGGGAAAAAATAAAATAAAATACAAAATCATTAGTTAAAAATGTCTCTCAATTGCACAATACCTTACCCATTATTTGTGTTCCTTATTGTAGGTCTGTAAATAGAAAATTCTAACTTCCATAATCATGTAATCTTTCTTGGATAAGAATTTAAGTAGGTGCTAAGGTTATAACTGCACCAAAGCTCTACACCAAAAGTCAAAGAACAGGCACTAAAAAATGCCAAAGAAAAGAGCAAAGTGCAATCACAGAGCCGGAGCCCACAGATAAAAAAATGCAGAAGACACTAGCACAGAATAAATTGGGAATCAAACATCTGCATTGTGGAAATTAATAGCGTCTGGAACTCAGATCAGAAAGAATCTCAGAAATGAAAAAAAAAAAGAAATCGCTGAATTAAAAACATCTGAAGTGAAGAATGAACTGCAGAAATATATAGAGGAAATCAGAACAGAAATAGTCTCTGAAGTAAAAAAAAGAATGGATAACTATAGTGAAAGAATTAATAACTGCTTCACAAGAAGACAATGATAAAAAAAAGATTGGAAGAATGATTGAGTCCTTGAATGAGCAATATGGGAAAGAAAGATCACATGAAGCAGAGTCAAACAGATATAGATTAACTTAAAATCTCAATCACAAGCTTGCAAAACCATCTCAGTGAAAGTGAAGATAGAGTTTCAGATAATGAAGATGCCATCTCAGCTAGTGAAAAGGTAAGAAAAGATTTCTTAAAAACAACAAGTACATAGGAAAAAATAATTCATCACTGGCAAGATGGTGTGAAGATGAACAATGTAAGCCAAATAGGCATCAATGAGAAAGGAGAAATTAGTACAAATAATATAAAAATATACACACAAGTAATAGCATAAAATTTCCCAAATATGGGCAAACAATCTGATGTTCAGGTAACTGAAGCATACAGAAATGCAAATAGCATCAACCCAATTAAAAATGCACTGAGATTTTAATAGTTAAGGTCTCAGAAATGCAGCACAAGAACAATATACTGAAAGCTGATAGAGAAAAAAAACTGATCACATTTAAAGGAAAACCCATCAGAATAATGGAAGATTTCTCTTCACAAACCTTCACCCAAGCAGATGATGGAGAGGAGTACTTCAAGTCTTCTATGAAAACAAATTCCAGCACACACTACTATACCCTGCAAAGCTCACCTTCAATTTTGATGGAGAAGTGAAATACCTCCATGGCAAAGGACAACTAAAAAAATTTATAACAACAGAGCCCAACCTACACAGACTACTAAAAGATATTCTAGAGAGAGCCTGAAATGATCAGAACTCCACAAATGAGAACAGAAGAAACCCACTAAATAATGTGAAGAATTAAGCACAGGAGAAAAACAAGTAAACAATGGCAGGTAAATAACATGTCAGTCACATGTCTATACATCTCAATTATAACCATCAACATAAATGGACTCAATTCACCAATTAAGTGAAATAGAATGGAACAGTGGATTAGGAAGCAATAACCAATAATATGCTGTATACAAGAAACACACTTAACTCATAAAGAAATTCCTAGGCTCAAAGTCAGAGGATGGAAAATACTGCAACATGCCCCAGTATCTCAGGAAAAAACAAGGTAGGAATTTTGTTCTCAGAAAGTCTCAATTTCAAACTAAGAAATATTGAATGACTCTCCAGACCAATCCCAAGCACACCGCATGAGTGAGACCCTCTGACACACCCTTCGGACACATCTAGAGCCCAACTCCCAAGACCACCAAGTGAGTGAGAACTTCTGCTGCTTTATCAGGAACCCCAGACCCAGCACAAGCCAAGGACCTGCGACTGTGTTGGAGACTTTCTGTGCTCCCTGGTACCCCCTGGACCAGAGGCAACAAGAGAGGGGCACAAGAGGTTCACTGTTGTGCCAGAGGGCTGCAGCAGGAAGGAGCTGAGCACATTTGCTAGACCCAAGTCAGGCATAACTGCATAAACACAAACTTAATACATCCGTACACGAATTTCAATAAGTACAAACATTATAACTGCACCAAAGCTCTACACCAAAGATCAGAGGTCAGTGACACACAAAATGACAAAGACAAGGAGCAAAATGAAATCTCAAGCCTCGAGTCCACCAAGAACAAGTGCAGAGGACAGTAGCTCTGCTGAAGCGCATGAATTACTGGCTTCTGAAATAAAGAAACAAAAGCAAAAAGTTATAGAGGTACTCAGACCAGAATTAATCTCTGAAATAAAAAAGGAATCTCTAAATTAATAACATCTGAAGTAAAGAATCAAATGCAGAAACATAGAGGAAATCAGATCAGAAATATTCTGAGAAGTAAAAAATAATAAGAACTGATTTTCAAGAAGGCACTGATAAACAAATAGAAGAGATTAGAAAAGTGACAAATTCCTTGAATGAATAATACAGGAGAGAAATAGATCAAATGAAGCACGTTACATGAAGAGATATACAGGAATATAAAATCTCAATAGTGGACTTAAATATCTCTTTGAGTGAAAGTGAATATAGAGTTTCTGATCTTGAAGATGCCATCTCAGCTAGTGAAAAGATAAGAAAATATCTCTTAAAAACAATTAGGATACAGCACAAAATAATTCATCACTTGCAAGTCAGTGCAAAGATGTACAACGTGAGACTAATAGGCATCAATGAGAAAAAAGAAGTCAATACAAATGCTACAAAAAGATTATGGAAAAATGTAATAACAGAAACCTTCTGAACTATGAGAAAGCAATCTGACATTCAGTTAAACGAAGCATACAAAACCCCAAATAACTTCAACCCAATTGAAAACACACCGATACATATAACAGTGAATATGTCAGAAATCCAGCACAAGAACAATATACTGAAAGCCGCTAGAGAAAAGAAACAGATCACATTTAAAGAAAAACCCATCAGAATAATGGCTGATTTCTCTTCACAAACCACGAAGGCAAGAAGAGCATGGAGCAGAGCGCTTCAAGTTCTCTATGAAAACAAATTCCAGCCCAGAATACTATGGCCTACAAAACTCTCTTTCAAGTTTAATGGAGAAGAGAAATACTTCCATGACAAAGAACAACTAAAGAATTTGATGATGACAAAGTCAGCGCTACACAGAATACTGAAAGATGCTCTAAAGAGTGACCAAAATGATCAGAACTCCACGATTGAGATCAGAAGCAACCAACCTAAATAGGGCAAATGATTAAACATAGGAAAAAAGGAGTAAACGACAACAGGTAAATATCATGTCAATCATAAGTCAATACATCTCAATTATAACCATCAATGTAAATGGAATTGATTCACCAATTAAAAGAAATATACTGGCACAATAGATTAGGAAACACAATCCAAAAATATGCAGTATAGAAAAAACACATTTAACTTAAAAAGAAATTCATCAGCTGAAAGTCCAAGGATGGAAAACAATATTACATGCCCCAGTAAATCACAGAAAGCAGGGGTAGCAATCCTGTTCTCACACAGTCTCAACATCAAACCAAGAATGATCAAATGAAATAAAGAAGGCCACTATAAACTGGTTAGGAAAAAAATTCAAAATTAAGAGGTAACACATATAAATATATATGCACCAAACACAGGAGCACATAACTATATAAGACAAATCCCAATGGACATGAAAAATTGAATACAAAATACCACAATCTTAGCAGGAGACCTTAATACACTCTTATTCCAAAAAGATAGGCCAAGCAGACTAATAATTAGCAAAGAAGTTGCAGAACTGAACCAGAGCTTGGAACAAATTGACTTAGTGAACATATAGAGAGTGTTCTATATGTTCAACGACAGCTCAATACACATTTTTTTCAACTTCACATGGGTCATTTTCTAAAATACACCACATACTGATCCATACATCATGCTCAACTATACACAAAGAGAAAGAAATTATCTCATGAATATTATTTGACCACAGCACATTGAAAATGGAAATAAATCAGATAAGAAAACAGAAAAAAATCCATAAATACATGGAAATTAAACACCCTACTCAGCAACCAATGGGTCACAGATGAAATTAAATAAGAAATTCAACAATATCTACAATTCAATGAAAATTCAAGCACAACTTATCGGAAATTATGGGATGCAACAAAAGCAGTTCTCAGAAGGAAATTAATAGCTGTGAACTCACACATTAGGAAATAAGAAAGGGAACAAATAAACACACTAATGCTGCACCTCCAACATCTAGAAAAGGAATAGCAAACCAATCTCAGATCCCAAAGTTTAGAAGAAATCACAGAAATTAAGGAAGAAATTAATTCAATCGAGAAGAATAAAATAGTTCAAAGAGCTAGCAAATCAAAAAGCTGACTCTTTCAATGACTAAATGAAATTGATAACCCCTAGCTAACCACATCAAAAAGAGGAAAGAAAAAACTCAAATGCAAGCAATAAGGAATGAAAAGGGTTTCTAGATTGAGTTGAACTATGAAAGATTGTCCATAGCTACTTTGAGAATTTTTACTCTAACACAATGAAGACACAGAAGAAATAGACAGATTCCTAGAAAGGTATGAATAATCAAAACTCAATCAAGAAGATATAACAACTCTCTTTAACCAAATAACAGCCAATTAAATATGAAATGTAAAAAAAAAAAGGTGACTGAAAAGTAAGAGCTCAGGTCCTGGTGGATTCACAGCTCAATTCTACAAGAAAATTACCGACGATATAATCCCGATCTCCTCAAACTCTTTAATCATAATGAAAAGGAAGTAGTCCTCCCAAAATCATTCAAGGAAGCAAGTATTATACTGATACTAAAACCAGGGGAAGACACAAATAAAAAAGAGAATGACTGGCCAAACTCCCTCATGAACATAGATGAGAAAATCCTTTAAAAAAAATCAAATAAAATGCAGTCAATTATCAAGAAGATAATACAACAAGACCACGTAGGATTCACCCCAGAGATGCAAGGATGATTTAATATTTGCAAATCTAGAAATGTAATACACTATATCAATAGAGCAAAATTAAAAAACCACATGATCTTCTCAATTGATGCAGAAAACTTTATTTTTGACAAAGACCAACACTCATTTATGCTCAAAGTCCTAAAGAAAATTGGAATTTAGAGAAACAATATCTTTTACAATAGTACTGCATAAAATGACCTAGGAGTAGGTAAGGAGTTCATGAACAAAAATCAAATCTCATGAGTAATACTTAAAATAATTAACAACTGGGGCCTCATCTTACTGAGAAGTTTTTGCACGTTAAAAGAAATTACCAACAAAGTGAAAACAAAACCTACAAATTTTGAAAAACCCTTGACTAATAAGCACTCAGACAAAGGTCTCCTCTCTAGAATTTATAGATGTTTTTGTTTTGTTTTGTTTTGTTTTGGCAGAACCAGGGATTGAACTCAGGCCCTTGCACTTGCCAAGGAAGCGCTTTTCTACTGCACCATCTCCCTGGCCCCTCTCTCTAGAATTTATAAACAAATAAAAAACATTTGGGACATGACATTCTAAGTCCCAATACAGAAATGGGTGTCTGATATGAACACACACTTTTAGAGGACAAAATTAATGAAACGACTTAAAATATGAAAAAA
This sequence comes from Octodon degus, assembly GCF_000260255.1. Classification (NCBI taxonomy): domain Eukaryota; kingdom Metazoa; phylum Chordata; class Mammalia; order Rodentia; family Octodontidae; genus Octodon; species Octodon degus. The sequence goes on along the minus strand of NW_004524845.1, from coordinate 1,636,103 downwards.
TGCTCCACATTACTAGCCATCCATAAAATGCAAATTAAAACAACACTGAGATACCATCTCAAAGCACAAAGAATGGCTCTCATGAAGAAATCAACCAACAACAAATGCTGGAAAGGCTGTGGGGGAAAAAGGAACCCTTCTCCACACTTGGTGGGAATGTTGACTTGTGAACCCTTTTGGAAGTCATAAAACCTAGGACTGGAAGTACAGCTCAAGCCAGCTGTCCACCTACTGGAAATTTTCTCAGAGGAACTAGAAATGTCATATCCTAGTTATGTATGTATACCTATGTTTAGAGCAGCACAATTTGTGATAGTCAAATATCGGAAACAACAAAAATGCCCGTCACCTGAAAAGTGGATGAAAAAGATGTGGCAGTTTTATACAATGGACAATTACTCAACTATAAAGAATGATAAACTGAAAGTCTTTATATTTAAGTGGATGCCCCTTGAAGATATACTCCGAAGCGAAATAAACCAGACCCACATGTGTAAATATTATATAGTTACCCTAGTTTAAGAACTCAAAACAAGAAATACAAATGGAAAGGTATAACACAAGGAAAAGGAAAGACAGAAATTGAGGATTGGTGAACAAAGAGAGGGCAAGATGAAAAGCTGTGAAAAATGACAGGGGCAAATCTATACCTTTATATACACCAGATGGGTAAGGCAATGATCCTGAGAATCTTCAGCAGGGTTCCAAACCTATCAGTTAATTGGTAGAATTCTCACCCTGATTCACTATATATGCTGATACTGGTGAACTAAGCAACTACAGTGAAGATATCAATATGTAATAGAAGGGTCACACTTGAATGTCTCTCATTCTGGTCTTCATAATACCTACTGCTTCCCACGACATACCAGTTATTGCCATACTGTCTCTCAAGTAAATGTTTGTATAAAAAGGGGGGGTAATAAATTTTAAAAAGAGATAAAAATAATGTCACAGGAATGTCAAGCTACAATACTGTATATGGTTAATTTCTAAATTTCTGTAAAAATATGTAATTGTTTATTCATATTTTTAAATAATTTTTTTGATTTTTTTTCTCCATAATATGTAGAGACTTAAAATTTAACATATTAAAACTAGATCTAAAATACCTTTTCTATACCATGACTAAAATGTTTGATATTCAGGAAGATAGTGATGTTAAACCCAAATGCATATGTTGTAGGGCAATAATAAGCTTCTCTTCTGGAAGGATAAAATCCTAAGTTTCCAAACAAAAATTAGAGAAAAAGAAGGGCTGCAAGGACACACAACATATTGACCCTAGACTTTCAAGGTCAGTGAAGACTCACGAAATATGAGAACCTATACTGTAACATAATATAACTCAGTTGTGTCCCAAATTATCTGATCAAAGAGATTATGGGGCCACAGAACAATGTGATCAATGACATAGAGTGTGGCTAAGGAAAGGCATATGGAGAGAAGACATTCTATCAGGCTTTCACAGAGAGCAATTGGTCAAGCAATGGCCATGACTCATACACATGGCTGACACTGGCAAAGGATCTGCAAATTCTGATACAATGTAACAGGATAAATCCTCAGGAGGCTTGAATGCAGTGCCCTTATCAGGTTCAAAACACACTTTTCTTGTTACATTGGTCTTGCTTTATCCTGGTCTCAACAGTCCAGCAGAAAAGTAGACAAACGAGATATAAAAAGTAAAGCTATATTAATATGCTCAGCTGTGAAAAGCTCAAGTCAACAAATTCTGACAATGCCAATCCTATGGATAACCCACTAGTGTTATGCACTAATGGTTTCTATTTGATTATTTTGCTGAATTCACTCATCTACAATATGTAAATGGCAATGGAATACCCATCTCTAACAAAACTAAACAAAAAAAGGGATACAAAGGAAGGATCATTTTCAATCTGTATATTGAAAAATAGGATAAGTATGTAGCTACTTTCTCTTAATTCAATGAAAAGAAAGATTTATACTAACAGTATGTGGACAGGTTATCATGTCTGCATCTTGTGTTATGAATAACCACTATGAAGACAACACTATTCAATGCATTAATTATTGAAACTCTCCCCTATTAATCAGTTATGAAATTCTCTCATTGCTATGTGTTTCTCAATAATACAATAATAAAATAATCATTAGGAAAACAGCAAAAAATAAATAAAAGAAAAGAAAAGAAAATGTTAAAGCCAATTAATAGCCAATAGTTGCTCTAAAATTAGTCACATTCCATTCTTTTTAACTTGTAAATGTAATAGCCCAATTCAATATTTATGAAGAATTTTCCCTAAGAATAAAAAGATACCTGTTAATGGGTTTCCAAAAGAAAATATATAGTTCTGGGATGATTAGCTACAGCAATTAGACAGGAGAGATATAAAAGGAATAACAAAAGGTAAAGAAGTTAAGTTATCATTATTTTCAGATGACATGATACTTTACTTGGAAGACCCAAAAAACTCCATCAAGAGGCTACTAGAATTAATACAGAAATTCAGTAGCATAGCAGGTTATAAAGTCAATACCCAAAACTCAATAGCATTCCTCTACACAGATAACAAAGACACTGAGAGTAAAATTATAGAGACAATGCCTTTTACAATAGCACCGAGGAAGATTAGATAGCTTAGAATTAATGTATCTAAAGAAGTTAAAGATCTTTTCAAGGAAAATTACAGTACTCTGAAAAAAGAGAATGTGGAGGATTTCAGAAAATGGAAAGATATTCCATGCTCCTGGGTAGGAAGAACCAACACTGTGAAGATGAACATACTCCCAAAATTGTTGTACAGATTTAATGCAGTCCCTATCAAACTACCACCAACATAACTCACAGAGCTAGAGAAATCAATCTTAAAATTTATTTTGAACCAGAAAAGACCTAGAATACCAAAGGCAATCCTGGGCAATAAAGACAAGGCAGGAGGCATGTCTACCACCATGCTCTAAACTAAAATCAAAGTGGGTTAAAGATCTGAACATTAAAACGCAAATACTCATCTTCTGGAAGAGAAAGTAGGAGGAAATCTTGTAGACATAGGGTAGGCAAAAAATTCATGAACCAAAATAAATTCTCATGGGTAATACTTAAGAATTAGCAACTGGGACCTCCAATTATTGACATTTTTTTTTTTACCACAACAAAAGAAATTACCAACAAAGTGAAAAGAAAATCTACAAATTTCAAAAAACACCGGACTAATAATCACACCAATAAAGGTCTAATCTCTATAATTTATGAGCAACTAAAAAACATTAGGGCCCCCAAACTTAAAGTCTCAATGTAGAAATGGGCATACGAGATGAAAACACACTTCTCAAAGGACAAAATTAAAGAATCAAATGAATATATGAAAAAAATGTTCCACATCACTGGCGATCAGTGAAATGCAAATTAAAATAACACTGAGATACCATCTCAACCCACAAAAAGTGGCTTTCATGAAGAAATCAACTAACAACAAATGCTGGAGAAGCTATGGGGAAAAACGAACCCTTCTCCAGTTCTGGTGGGAATGTAGCCTCGTGCTACCCTTATGGAAATCAGTGTGGACTCCTTGAAAAACTAGGACTGGAAATCCAATTCACTCCAGCTATCCTCCTACTGGCAATTTTCCCGGAGGAACTAAAAATGTCTTATCATAGTGATATATGTGTACCTATGTTTAGAGCAGCACAATTTGTGATAGCCAAAACTTGGAAACAAAGAAGATGCCTGTCACCTGAAGAATGGGTGAAAAACTGAGGCATTTTAACACAGTGGAGTATTGTTCAGCTATAAAGAATGATAAATTCAAGACATTTATATTTAAGTGGATGCCACTTGAAGATATACTCTACTCATAAGTGATACAAACCAGACCCACATGTGCAAATGTCATATAATCTTCCTAGTATACCAATTCAAAGAAGATATACAAGTAGACAGTTATAACACAATTAAAAGGCAAGGAAGAATTTGAGGATTGGACAATGAGGAGAGGGAGTAGAAAAGCTGGGAAATATTACAAGGGAAAAGCCTTACATTTATATGCACAAGATGGGTAAGGCAATGATCTTGAGAAATATCAGCATGTTTTTAAAACTAGCAGCTAATTGGTAAAATTCTCACCCTGACTAACTATATATGCTGATATGTGTGATTTAAGCCACTGAGCTGAATATAGCAATATGTAATAGAAGGGTCACACTTGGAATGCCTGTCATTCTGGTCTTCAAAATTTGCACTGCTTGTCATGACATAAAAATTATTGCCATAGAGTCTCTCAAGAAAATATTTGTTTTAAAAAAAGGGTAATACATTTTTTAAAAATATAAGAAATAAGGGGGCCGGGGAGATGGCTCAGTGGAATAAGCACTTCCCTAGCAAGCGCAAGGGCCTGCGTTCAATCCCCAGTTCCGCAAAAAAAAAAAAAAGAATTTTAAAAAGAGTGTGCCTAAGGAGAGTCACATGGAGAGAAAACACTCTCTCAGGCTTTCACAGAGAGCACATTGGCCAAGCAATGGTTGTGACTCATCCACATGGCTGAAACTGACAAAAGTTCTACAATCTGAGGTACAGAATCTCAAGATAAATCCTGAGGGGATTTAAGTGACCTTATCAGACCAAAAAGCTACAACTCTTATTGCACAGGTCCTGCTTTACCTTGGTCTTATCCATCCAGTAGAAAAGTATGAAGATGAAATATAGGAAGTAAAGCCATGCTGTTAAGTTGAGCTGTGGGGGACTCAGGTCAACAAATTTCATAAAAAAAGAGTGCTGGACATGAAAGTTTAGATAAACAGCAATCCTCTGTTAAAGGGAAGTGACTATACCCCACTATCACAAATAAATAAAAGGAAATAATATCCTTGAAGAAAAATATGTTAAAGTTGAATCATAGCTTTGAAAAATTGAACATAATAGATTTGTTGCACATAACTCTTTTAAAAATAAACCACATATCAGGCAATATATGTGAAATAATAAATATGAAAAAGATAAAAAATACTTCATGTATATTATCAGGTCATAAAGCACTGAAACTACAAATTAATGGCAAAGAAAAACAAATCTTAACAGCAAATTAAGATTAAGTAATAAACACTTGAATAAAAATGTGGTTTAAATTACAAACTAAATAATTCCTATAATCAGAAAAACATACTAGAACCTTTGAAGCAGAAACACTCATAAAGAGTTTATTGCCATGAATGGCAGTATTAGAAAAATAGAGGAATCCCAAATAACCTAAAGATGCATCTCAACGTCTTAGAAAAACAAACATATGCCAAATATATAGCTAATGCAAGGAAAACAGTTACAAAGATCAAAAGGCAAATTAATGAAATTGAGAGCAAAATAAATATGAAAAATAATAAATAAAATAATATTCTTTTAAAAAAATGAAATAGACAAATTCTTTTTCTGACTTACAAATGAAGCAAAGTCCAATATCCATGTAATTAAAATAAAAAAGGTGAAATCATAATAGACACAAAAGAAACCCAAATTTTAGCTGCTATGAAAAACTACACTCCAGTAAACTGGAGAATATAGAAGGAATATATGAATCTTAGACACATAAAATAGCAAAACTGAACCAAGAAGATTCAGAAACTTCAAGACTCCAATAACAAGCAATGAAATTGAGGAAATGATAATAACCTCCCAAATAAGGAAAGTATAAGATCTGATTTTTTTCACCACTGAATTCTCCAAAACTTCAGGGAAGACCTGCCACTAATACTCCTCAAACTGCAATAAAACTAAAAGTGGAGGGATACTACAAATTTATTCTTTAAATCTATCATTACCTGATATCAAAATCAGACCAGACTGAAAACAGAAAACTACAAAGTAATCTCTTCAATGAATACAGAGTCAAAATCCTCAAAATGCTGGAAAATATTACCACAAATCACCAAAAGTGTTGTATATCATGAGCTGGTAGAATTTATCTCATGGATACAAGTATGGTTATACAAATAAATAAGACAAAAAGCATAAAATAATCTCAGTAGACATGGAAAAAAGCCTCTGGGGGAAAAAAGCCAGCATTCATTCATGATAAAAAAAAAAATTGGAGAAAACAGTTGTAGATGGACTACACCATATATGATAAAAATCATTTATAAAAAAACAACTGCCAACATAATAGTAAATGTTTAAAAGCTTGAAGTTTTCTCACTAAGGTCAGAAACCTTAAAAGGATATCCACTATCACTATTGCTTATTAAACGTATTAATTGAAAATGTATCCGGAGCAAACAGGAAAAAAAAAGAAATAAAGGGAATACATACAGGAAAAGAAGTCAAACTATCATTACCATTGTTCACAGACTACATGATTCTTTAAAAAGAAGACCCAAAAATATCACACCCAAAGACTTCTAGAAGTGATAAATTCAGCAATGGAGTATGATATAAAATCTACACACAAAACAATCAATAGCATTCTAGATCAACAACAATGAACCAACAGAGAAAGGAATAAAGAATAGTGGACTATACTTTTTGATGTGTGAAGTAGCAAAAGGTTTGCAGATGTTGCAGAATAACTCACACAATGCAGCTTCTGCTGTTATCCCCAAATCTTATTTGAGGACTCCAGGGTACAACGTCTCTAAGGAGCCTTCTTGAGGTCAGTATTTCACAAGTGTCATTGGTAGCATGTTACTCTCACACTGACATCCTGGCTTGGTGTGTAATGCTAATTTTGAAGGGTACTTTACTGTCAGATGCAATTATCAGGTAAAATAAATACACAAAGAAATATTCATCCTTCTTTTCATCCCAGTTCCACACTCAAAAATGGTTGGTCTGGCAATACTATGTTTTTGCATATTGTTTTTTGTGGACTATTTTGAGACAGTTTCACAATATAGTCCAGGCTGGCTTTGAGCCTATTATGCAGCACAGGCTGTCCCCTGAGTCCTCATCCTCCTGCCTCAGCTTCCAGAAAGCTGAGATTACAGTGTATGTTTTGCCCAGCAGAATAGTTAATTAGTATCATAACAAGAGTCTCTTCCATTAAAGATACTTCAATCACACCAGAGAGAATAGACATATAGACATATACATTAAGGAATGAAGGACACATAGAGAGAAGAACTGATTCAGAATAAATAATATGAAAAGAAAAAAGAAAACTGGCCAGTAGCTACTGGTTGCAGCTCCTTAGGGTGAAGTGCTGCCCTTAATGATGTCAGCTCCAGACAAGGTGCTTCACAAGGCTTACTGTCTGGGCAGCAAGTGTATCTCCTGACTTTCTCCTCCTGCTTCTGCTCAGCCAGGTCAGCTATTTGGAAATCCCATCTGGGGACTGAAATTCAGAAAGGCCATGAGAAGTGTGTGTCATTCAATGGTATCTCATTGAGAAATCAGTATGTCATTTGGTTTTATGTTTTTATTTACTTCAGTAACAGGTGGGAAAATAACACATCAAATAATAATCAAGATATATCGTACTGCCACCTTTTACACAGAGGGCATAGAAAACCTACCTTGCAAAATGGGACCTACCCGAGACATCACCATCCAGTGGCTTCTCTATTTTCAGCAATCTCACTTTTACTTCAGCTTTCTTCAAGTTTATCAGAGTTCTAATAGCAATACAGTGTCTTATTTATATAACTTTTTATTCTTTTCAATGCATTTGTGTTATTATTACATTTAATATATTTATTCAATCCAAACTTGATAAGGCACTTTCATTAAAGGCACTTGACTAATAAACTAAAGTGATTCAAATTTATATTCTCATTCCCTGAAATATTTTTTTCATTTTCTTCTAAACTGACAAAGCAGAAGCAAAGGAACTCAAAATGTAAAAGGCAAAAAAGAAAAGCAGATTATCTGAAACCAGATTCAGCATGTATCCTTCTGTGAAGGTTTGTGATCCCACTGGCCATGATCTTTGTCACCATCATCCCTGCATGAGGAATTTTTCAGATATTGTAAAGATCCAAGTCCTTGAGTCTATAAGACATAGACCCAACTTGACAGGAATACATAGCTTGGTGAAGTCATAGCAATTTCCTAAAAGCCAATTTTGTTGGGAAAGGAATCAGATGAACAGCATTGACACAAGTGAGATTCAAAATGATTAACAATTGGGATGGCTCATAACCTGACCAATCACAGCAGGTCATTTGACCAAAAAGTACACGTGATAACCATCTGTAAAAGGAAGGTCCACATCTGGGAATTTCCTAGCCATTAGAGTAAAACCTGACAAAGTTAGGAAAAGCCTAGATAAAGAAAGGATAAAAAAATAAGCAATTTGGGGCTGGAGAGATATCTCATTAGGATAGCTGTCTACAATATCCCAAGTTTGGACCTCAGTACCACACAAAAAAAGCAAATTGAACAATGATTTATTTATTTGTTACAGGGTTTTGCTACACAGTTCAGACTCATAGTGATCTTCTTGTCTCTGCCTACCCTATCTGGCAAAACATGTGGTACCAGGAATCAAATTTGGGTCCTTACACTTGCCAGGCATGTGCTCTGAACACTGAGCCATCTTCCCAGTGAGAAATGAGCCATTTAAAAGATGGATTTTACTTCCTTGGAAATCCTTAGGTCAACATTTTTTTTTGTGATTCAAATTATGATGAAACACTCTTAAGACAAAGGGAATAATTTAAATAGAAAGCTAAGTTAAATGAAAATTTGAGCAGAAAAATAGATACCAATTTTTTTTAATCCTGTATCAGAATTCTGAAAATCCGTTCATCATTAAATTTGGGCATTATAAATTAAACATATGGGGTCAGGGAAGATCAGTAACCTAAGCACATTTCTGAAGCACAAAAACGAAGGTCTGATCCCCGATATTGTATGCTATGCTGACCCTGCACCACATGTGCCACTGGAACCAGGTCTGGTGGTGCATGCCTGTACTCCCACTGCTGGGGAGATAGAGACAGAAGGATCAGTACTTAATCTGAGCTGCACAGTGAGACCAAGTACCAAATTAAGAAGAAGAGGCCCAACTAAGAGCCCTGTGAGTGTGTAGGAGAGCTTCTGCTCTCTACTGCATTTGCTGGACCAAGACCAGGACCACCGCACCAGAGAGACATTTCCCCATGTTCTGCGGACAACCCCCACCCCTCCAGAGCCAGCACAGCCCACACTTTGAGTAAGAACTTACACTACACTCTGGGGAGCACTCCAGACCCGCCAAATCCCAGGCCCAGTGAGTGTGTGGGAGAGCTTCTGTGCTCTCCTGCCCTCTTCCCATACCCCTACAGACCCAGCCCAGGACTTGCACACAGGCCTGAGGTGAAACTCTCTAGCTGAAGTCCCTTCAATGAGACGAGGGTCAAAACCATGCAGCTAATCCAGGAGCAGAATATCTTTACAGAGGTACACAACAGGCCCACCTCCAAAGGAAGTAACAAGAAGGAGCTGAGCCCAGTAGCTAGACCCAAGCCAGTCACAACTGCATGAACTAGAACTTGGTACATCAATACCTAATTTTAGCAGGTGCTAAGATTGCAACTGTACCAAAGGTCTACATCAAAGGTCAGTGGATAGTGCTATACAAAATGACAAAGAGAAGGAGCAAAATCAATCTCTGGTCCCAAGCTTACCCAAAGCAAGTGCAATTCTGAAATGTCAGAATTCATAGCATCTGAAGTAAAGAAACAGCAAAAATGTATAGAGGAACTAAGACCAGAATTAGTCTTTGAATTAAACAAGAAATCCATGAATTAATATTGTCTGAAGTAAAGAAACAACAACAGAAAGGTATAGAAGAATTAAGAGCAGAATTAATTTCTGAAATGAAAAAAGAAATCTCTGAATTAAGAGCACCTGGAATAAAGAATCTAATGCAGAAACATATAGAGGAACTCAGATCAGAAATAAACTTTGAAGTAAAAAAATTAATAACTGCTTCTCAAGATGACACTAATACAAAAAATAGAACAGACTAGGAAAGTGATGGATTCTTTAAATGAGCAGTACAGGAAAGAAATAGATCTCATGAAGCAGAGGCAAAGAGGTACTGAGCAACTAAAAATGTCAATCATAAGCTTGTAAAATTGTTTGAGTGCAAGTGAAGATAGAGTTTCAGATCTTGAAGACGTGGTTGCAGCTAGTGAAAAGGTAAGAAGAAAATCAACTAAAAACAACTAAGATTCAGGAAAAAGTAATTCACCACCTGCAATATGATGCAAAGATGAATTATGTGAGACTAATAGGCATCAATGAGAAAGGAGTCAATACAAATGATATAAAAAGATGATGGGAAGAAGTAATATCAGATGACTTTTGCAATAAGAAAAAAAAATCTGACATTAAGTTTATCGAAGCATGCAGAACTCCAAATAACTTCAATCCAAGTAAAAATACACTGAGACATATAATAGTCAAAATCTCAGAAATCCAGCAATCTACTGAAAGCCACTAGAGAAAAGAAGCAGATCACATTTAAAGGAAAACCCATCAGAATAATGACCAACTTCTCTTCACAAATCATGAAGACCAGAGCATGGAACAGAGTACTTCAAGTCCTCCATGAAGAAAATTCCATCCCAGACTACTATAACCTACAAAGCCCTCTTTCAAGTTTAATGGTGAAGTGAAATACTTCCATGACAAAGAACAACTAAAGAATTTCATGGCAAAGCCAACACTACACAGATTGCTAAAAGATGTTCTAGAGAGGCATCAAAATGATCAGTACTCCATGAACAAGAACAGAAGGAATCCACTAAACAGGGCACACAACTAAACCAGGACAAAAGGTAGTAAACAACAGCAGGTAAATAACATGTAAATCAATTATAGCCATAAATGTAAACAAACTCAGTTCACCAATTAAAAGAAACAGATTGGCACAGTATATTAGGAAACAAACTCAACAATATGTTGTATACAAGAAACACACTTAACTCATAAAGTAAGTCATAGGCTGAAAGTTAAAGGATGGAAAGCAATACTACATGCCCGAGCAGCTCAGAAAAATCAGGGGTAGCAATCCTGTTCTCACACAGACTCAACTTCAAGTCAAAAATGATCAAATGAAATACAGAAGGCCACTATATACTGGTTAGGGGAAAAATAAAACAGGACGATGTAACATTCTGAAATGTATACACACCAAACATGGGAGCACATGCCTGTATAAGACAAATCTTAATGGACATGAAAGATCTATTATCCATTACCACAGTCTACACAGGAGACCTTAACCCCCCATTATCAAAAAAATCAGAGGTGAACCAGGCAAAAAATTAGCAAAGAAGTAACAGAACTGAACCAGAGCTTGGAACAAATGGACTTAATGGACATTTACAGAGTATTCCACCAAACAATAGCTCAATATATATTGTTTTCACCTGCACATGGGTAATTTTCTAAAATAGGCCACATACTGGTCCATAGCTCATGTTTAAGGATATACAAGAAAACAGAAATTATCACATGCATATTATCTGAACACAGTGCGAGGAAACTGGAAATAAATGAGGCAAGAAAACAGAAAAATCCCATAAATACATGAAAATTAAGCAGCACTCTACTCAGCAACCAATCTGTCACAGATGAAATTTAACTAGAAATTCAACAATACCTACAATTCAATGAAAATTCAAACACAGCTTATCAGAATTAGTGGGATGCTATGAAAGCAGTCCTCAGAGGGAAATTTATAGCTGTGAATGCACAAATTAGGAAAACAGAACAAAAACAAATAAACACCCTAATGTTGCACCTTCAGCTTCTAGAAAAGGAAGAGCAAACCGAACACAGAGCCCAAGAAAGGAAGAAATCATAAAATTTAGAGCATAAATTAATTCAATTTACACAAAGAAAACAGTTCAAAGAATTAACAAATCAAACAGTTGGTTCTTTGAATGATTAAATAAAATTGATAAGCCACTGGCTATCCTGATTAAAAAGAATAAAGAAAAAATTCAAATACAAACAATAAGGAATAAAAGGAGTGCAACTACCACAGACTCAGTAGAAATTCAGAATATTATCAGCAGCTACATTGAGAAAATTTACTCTCACAAACTGAAGACACAAAAGAAATGGACAGCTTCCTAGAAATGTACAAATTATCAAAACTGAGTCAAGATGACATAACAACTCCCAATAACCCAATAACAGCCAATGAAATATGAAATGTAATAAAACACCTACTGACAAAAGAAATTCCAAGTGCTGATGGATTCACAGCTGAATTTTACAGGGAATTTATGTAAGATATAGTCCCTACACTCCTCAAACTCTTCAATAAAACGAAAAAGGAAACAATCCTCTGAAAATCATTCCTGGAAGCAAGTATTATAGTGATACCAAAACCAGGGAAAGAAGCACCTAAAAGGGAGAACTACAGGCCAATCACCCTCATAAACATAGATGAAAAAATTCTCAATAAAATCCTAGCAAATTGAATACAGTAAATCATCAAGAACCTCATACACCAAAAACAGGTAGAATTCCTCCCAGGGATGCAAAGATGGTTCAATATATGCAAATCTATAAATGTAGTGCACCATATCAATAGAGCCAAATCTAGAAACCACATGATCATCTCAATTGATACAGAAAAGGATTTTGACAAAGTCCAACACTCAAGCATGTTCAAAGTCCTACAGAAAATTGGAATAAATACCCTCTACTTTAATCTGATAAAAGCTATCTGTGACAACTGAACAGCTAATAAAATTCTAAAAGGAGAAATCCAAAATCATTTATTCTCAGATCTGGTAGAAGATAAAGACATCCTCTATCACCCCTCCTATTCAATATAGTTCTGGAATAATAAGCTAAAGCCACTAGACAAGAAAGAGAAATAAAAGGAATAAGAATAGGTAAAGAAGAAGTTAAATTATCATTGTTTGCAGATGACATAATTCTTTACTTGGAAGACTCCACCAAGAAGCTACCAGAATTGATTCACAAATTCAGTAGCATAGCAGGATACAAAGTCAGTACCCAAAAACCAATAGCATTCCTTTACACAGATAACAAACACACTGAGAGGAAATTTAGAGAAACAATACCTTTTACAATAGCACCACGGAAAATGAAATACTTTGAAATTTATTTAACTAAAGAAGTCAAAGATTGTTTCAAGAAAAATTACCCTACTCTGAAAATAGAGATCGTAGAGGTTTTCAAAAAATGGAAACATACTCCCTGATCCTGGATAGAAAGAACCAACATTGTAAAGATGGCCATGTTCCCAAAATTGTGTACCGATTTAATGCAATCCCTATCAAACTACCACCAACATACCTCTGGGATTTAGAGAAATTTTCCCTAAAATTTATATGGAACCAGAAAAGCCTGGAATAGCAAAGGCAATCCTTGGCAACAAAGACAAGGCAGGAGGCATTAAAATTCCTTACTTGAAATTATGCTACAAAGCTACTGTGATAAAATCATCATGGTACTGGCAATGAAATAAACCTATGGGTCAATAGAAATATTAAAAGATGTAGAAACCTATAGGAACACACAGAGCCACATGATTTTCAAAAAAGTGGTCAAACATGCATACTGGAAGAAAGATAGCCTCTTTAGCAAATGGTGCTTGAAAAACTGGCTCTTTACTAGCCCAAAACTGAAACTTGAACCAGGTCTATGACTATGCACTACGCCAATGTCAAAACAGATTGAAGATCTAAACATTAAAACAGAAACACTAAATCTCCTGAAAGAGAATGTAGGAGGAACTCTTGAAGTCATGGGGTAAGCAAAGAGTTCATGAACAGAAATCAAATCACAAGGGTAAAACTTGAGAGAATTAACAATTGAGATTTCCTTTTATTGAGTTTTTGCATGTCAAAAGAAATTATCAAGAAAGTCAAAAGACTACCCACAAATTTGGGAAAAGTCTTGACAAGCACTCAGACAAACGTATGCTCTCTACAATATATAAATAAATAAAAACATTATCACCACAATATTTAAAGACCCAATCCAGAAATGGGCATACGACATGAACATACATTTCTCAGAGGATGAAATTAAAGAACTGAATAAATATATGAAAAAAATGCTCCCCATCACTAGCCCTTTTTGAAATGCAAATTAAAACAACACTGAGACACATTCTCTTCCCAGAAAGAATGACTATCTAATTGAAATCAAACAACAACAACTGTTGGAGAGGCTGTGGGGAAAAAGGAACCCTTCTCCACTGCTGGTTGAAATGTAGACTGGTGCAACCATTATGAAAATCAGTGTGGAGATTAAAACACTAGGACTGGAAATCCCATTCAAATCAGCTACCCCATACTGAGAGTTTTCCTGGTGGAACAAAAACATCATATCACAGTGATATATGTGTACCTGTGCTTATAGCAGCACAATTTGTGATAGCCAAATCTTGGAAACAACCAAGATGCCTGTCATCTGATAAATGGATGCCACTTGAAGATATACTCATAGTAAAATAAACCAGATCCACATGTGTAAATATCATATAGTCTCCCTAATATAATAACTCAAAAGAAGAAATGCAAATAGAAATGTATGATACTATTTAAAAGAAAAGCAAGAATTTGAGGAATAGACAATGAACTAAGGGCAAGGACAAAAGCTAGGAAACATGATAGAGTCAAAGCTATACATTTATACATACGATATGAGTTATGCAATGATCCTTAGATCCATCTGCATGTTATTGAAACTAGCAATTACTTGGTGGGATTCTCACCCTAACTATATAAGCTGATTCATGTGAACTGAGCAACTGCACTGAAGATAGCAATGTGTAATAGTGGGGTAATTCTTGGAATACCTGTCTTTCTGGTCTTCTAAATATGTACTACATGTCATCAATTATGGCCAGACTGTATCTCAAGTAAATGTGTTGGTTTTTTAAAATATATTCCATCTTATGCCTAAGATGTTTGATATTCAGACAAATAGTAAGTTTAAACCCACCTGCATATGTTGTAGGGCAATAATAAACTTCTCTTCTGGAAGGTTAACAACCTAACTTTGCAGACCAAAAATTAGAGAAAAAGAAGGTCTGCATGAATAGCTAACATTTAGTTCCTAGCCTTTCAAGGTCAGTGAAGACTAAGGACATAGGAGAACCTGTATTGTACCATCATGTAAATCAGTTGTGTCCCAGATTTTCTGGTCAAGGAGATGATGGGGCCACAGAGGAAAGTGATCAATGAAGTAGAGTGTGGCTAAGGAGAGTCACATGGAGAGAAAACATTCTCTTGGGCTTCGCAGAGAGCATGTTGGTCAAGCAATGGCCGTGACTCATGCACATGGCTAACACTGCCAAAGGATCTACAAATTAATAGACTAGCAATGCCCCATAGCCTGTTACACTAGATATCTCAATTGTTCTCTAATTCTTGGGACAAATACCTGACACTCAAAATGAAGGAAGGACATGCGTCTTTGGAGGGAAAAATGCACACAAACTATAACACTAGGTGTAGGAGATAATAATACTATTTTTAATTAAGTTTATTGGTACACCTTAGATATTTATAATGATCACATTCATCATAGCAAATTTGTACCTGATATACATGATGTATCTTAGCTCCTCTTTGTTCCCATTTCTTCCCCTCTTTTAAACCCCTCTTCCCCTCCTTGTCTAAAAAGCTTCATTTCCATTCTATCCTTTATATTCTCATTTCTTTTTTATTTTCTGTTCTGTTTCCCCCAATTCCCCTTTCCCTTTGAAAAGTTTCTTCCTATTTCACTGTGTCTATATACATTTTGGTCTTATTTACACTTTCAGTTTCTCACACCAGAGGGACAGTGCTATATTTCGCATATGTATCTGATTATTTCACTTAAAAGTACAGTCTCAAAATATATCCATTTAGCTATAAATGTCTGAATTTTTCAGAATTAATGAAGAAATATCATGTTGCATAGCTACCTAAGAACTTCTGCTATGCAAGCCTTCTGCCTCCATTGCACATGATTTCATAGCACAGGTCCAACAGACCACAGATATTTCATATTAGGGTGAAACTAACTGCCTGTAGTCATTAACTGCTCAGGACCAGTAAGCCTAAGACTATACCAGAATTAAAATTGTCATTGTACACTTTAAGAGTAACCTGCTTCATCTTTTATTTTTATTATTCAAAATACTTGTAACACTTTTGAGAAGAAAGGATGATATTACCACATATATTAGTGGAATTTTTGTCCTCTATGGTAGAATATGACACCTATGACAGAGCAGCAGTAGGTTTCACCCAATTCTAGGAAATGCTACTCTTTCTGAGACACAAAAAGACTACTTTATGTGAAACAGAATTGGTTTTGAATGGCTAGAATGAGGATAGGCCCCAGGAGTGATGTTTTCCAATTCCTATTCTATGGTCCATGTGAGCTAAGTTTAGAGGTTTATACTATATTTCCAAGGAACTCTAGCTAGAATCGAATAATAATTATTTAAACAACTGAAAAATATTATTTTTTATGCATGAAGGATTATTCCAAACACTTTGATTATAGCATGCATGTGCATGTGGGTGCACAAATATATACACACACCAGAGAGACAGAGAGAGAGAGAGAGAGAGAGAGAGAGAGAGAGAGAGAGAGAGAGAGAGAGAGAGAGAGAGAGAGAGAGAGAGAGAGAGAGAGCGCACATTTATGCCAGTGCTACATAAGGAAATTGAATGATGTGCTAACATTTGCTAACATTCATGGCCACAGAGCCCTCGAACAGGTACCCTGAGACTCTCCCTTTATGTATGGTGGTTACTGAACACAACTCTGATGGAAGGATTTTTCTTAAGTTTGTTCAGAAAAGTATTTTTTTCAAAAGCATAGTCTAACAGTATACTTCATTTTATACATTTTTCTTTGCATCTAAATATTCTAAAGTGTTTCATTTTTTCATGTTGTTCTAAATTGTTCAAATAAAAACATGATAAAGTTTTTAAATGAGTTCAAAATTTTGAAAAATTGATGATAAAAAATGAGTTCATTGTGTACAAGATACTTTCCTACCCTATGAGATATCTTGCAGAAGTGTATTTAAACCATATAGGAAAGTAGTGCAAAATATAAAATCTCCAAAGTCTCAACCTAGCAGATGTCATCCAATAAAGCAGTTTTTGCACAACAGGACCCTGTATTTATTCTGTTTCAGCTCCTCTACTAGCATTTAAATAATACCACCAAACAGATTTTATTGCCCTAGATATATTGTTTTAAGAAAAAAAGCTAATAAATGTGACAAAGAAAAAGAGCAACTATCTTATAGAACTTTATACTTTATTATAGATTCAATAAACCAATTATTAATATGAAAAAGTGTATTGTATTAGGTCCTTTATGCTATTCGAATGAAAATGAATGTATCCAATAAACATCTATAATTTTTATTTTTTAATTTTATTTTAAAGAGAAAAATAGAACAAAAACAAAACCAAAGCAACATAAAACATTAAAAATAGTACAGAATTTCAAAACAAGAATAGAAAATTAACAGTGATTATATATTACATATTGGTATCATCAAATTTATTGTTCAGGTTACCAGATACAGACATGTAAAATTGATCAAATAATTAAACATTATAACTTCCTTTCAGTAAAATTTATGCTTTCCTTGTACTTAACATTCTTTTTCTAAATTTATTTTAAAGAGAATATAAGAATAATATATAAGACATTAGAAATCGTACATATTTGACATATAAAATGATAATTTTAAGAATTAGTTTGTTGAATCTACAATGAGGTATCAAAAGTAATATAAAATAGTTTATCTTTTTATTTTTTATTCATTTTAATGAGAAAAAAGATAAAATAACAATGAAACAGGTTCAAAATAGGTTAGTAGGACAGTTACAATAATTAATATGTTGCATATGGTTGTCTTCATAGTAGTTATACAGAGGGTAAAATGTAGACATGATATCTTGTTTAAACACTGTTAGTGAAAACATTTCTTCTCATTAAAATAAGAGAAAGTAGCTATATATCTATCTAATATATATATATATATATATATATATATATATATATATCACTACAAAATGGTCCTTTGTTTATATTACCCTTTTTTGTTTTGTTTCATCAGAGATGGGTATTCCATTTTTGTTAGAGAAGCTGTATTTGGAGAAGTTTTTAAAGGACCTTTTCATATTTGATGTCAGGTCAAATATTGTACATACTTGAATTCAGCAAAGTAACCTAAAATGGTATAATAGTTGAGAATAGTAGTGAGTTACCAGCAATTGTTGGTGCATTATTTCAACAAAGAAAATAACAAATGTGACAAAGATAAAGATCAACTATTTTTCTGTGTAAAAATGTGTAACTGTTTTTTAACATTCTATAGGGATTTAAATTTTAGAACAAACAAAAACAAAACAAAACAAAAAACAATGGCAAGATGAAAGATATTCAACAGTGGTCGTTCTATTGCACATTGCTATTTTCAGTGTAGTTGCTCAGATTATAGATATTAGCATATAAAATTGGTAAAAGTAAAACAATTTAAACATTAATTGCTATCTTAACAAAATTGATAGAAATTAGTAATACAATCATCTTAGCTATCCTATGTATACACTTACATAATTTTCCCCATTATTGTCCATATCTTTTCTCCTGTCTCATCTCAACTGTTTTTTTAGTGAAACATAATATGGAGACTGTGAATTTTATTTCCATATAGATTTTTATGAACCAATTAAATGTAAATAATATTGACTAAATCCAAGAGAGTAATGTTACATGTGAAGTCATCCATCCAACCCATACTATACAAATGGTACATGATACCATTCTCAATTATTTATTCCTTAAAAACAACTATTTTTGAAAGAAGATTCCTTGAAACTTGCAAAAACATCCTCTATTTCTCTGACTATAATTACATAAAGTATATTTATAAATTATACATAGTATATGCTATCATTTGTGGTCCTTCATTTTTAGCTTAAAACAAAGACTGACCAGCATCAAGTCTATTTCTAGACTGCCATAACTTTAGTACCAAAAAAATGTAAGTTATTGGCCTACTAAAAATATTATAGTTACAGAGAGGCAGATAGGAAAAGACAAAGATATATTTAGATATAGACTGATAGGTTAGAGAGCAAGTCACACATACAAGTTTTCCCTTTCCGTAGAATAAGAATTTACTTTCAAAACTGAAATTTCAGTGATAGTCTATCTACTGAGTCTCAAAATATTTCCAACAAATAATACCATCTTAGGTTACATGAACTGGAAGGACATTTTCTTTTCATTTGTTGAATAACAGATAAAGAAAAACAGTGAAGCAAAACATAGAGACTGGAGTTTACTATGGTTTTATACGGTATTGTAGAATCTTGGAAACATCATTCAGTTTCGCATTCACATGTGTGTTTGAAGGAGCCTGTATGTGAAACTCCACAAGCTGTACATTGGATTTCATTTGAAAATTGAATTTCAAAGAGCAGCCACTAGAGGGTAGCAGAACTTTACAGAAAGATTGCCAGCAACCAACAACATTCATAATACTCTGAATTCAGCTATTAAAAACCTAGTGCATCCATTTACCTGTAAAGGCCTCTAGTTTTTCTTTATTTATAGCTGAGTAATACTCCATTGTATAAAAATAGAACTTTTTTATCCATTCCTCAGGTAATGCCCATTTTAATTATTTCCAAAATTTGACTGTAATAAATGTGCTTTTACAAACATAAGTGCAAATCTATCATTATGGTATGATGTTTTCAATTTTTTTAGGAAAATACCCAGGAGGGAAATACCGGGGTTGAACAGGACCTCCAATCCTAGTTTTTTGAGGAGTCCCTGCACTGGTTTCCACAGTGGTTGTATCAGTCTACATTCCCACCAACAGTGAAGAAGGGCTACAGCCTTTACCCCTACAGACACTTGGGGACTAATTATTAGTTTATTTCTTTATGACAACTATTCTTTCTATGGCATTTCAATCTTAAATGTTACATCAATATTGTTTTAATGTGCGTTTCTTGAATGACTAGTGATGTGGAACAATTTTTTATGTATTTATTTGCCATTTGTATTTCTTTGGGAAGTGTGTATTCATCTCAGATGCTCATTTGGATTGAGTATTTGAATTTTGGGGGCCTACTGCAACTAAAGTCTATACTCAAAAGTGACCTAAATCAGACCCATATATATAAATATATTGTCTCCCTAGTGTAAGAAGCTGAAAGAATAAATAAAATTGGAAAGATATAACATATAGTACAATGGAAAGAAACTGAATATAAGGAATAAACAATCAAGATCAGGGGAAGGAGAAAAAATAGGAAAAAAATAAGGGGAAAATCATGCAAATATATATAGAGGATGGCTGAGATCATTACATTACTAATTTCCATCAGTTTTTTGGAAATAGCAGTTAATGTTTAAAATTTTCACTTTGAATAACTCTATGCTAGTATCTGCAATATGAGCAACTACATCAAAGACAGTAATGTGCAGTACAAAAACCATGGTTGCCTACCTCATGTCTCATTCTTCTAAATGTGTACCATTTCTGAAATCTTCTCAATTGTATTATACTCTCCTTAAAATACAATTTAAAACAAAAGGTCAAGAAAAAAACTGGTGTAAGGATTTTGCCTTTCTTGATAAAAAAACATTGAGTTTCCCTCTCAGCTCTGTCATTTACTAGTGGTATGACATCGAGTGGGAAAATAAAATTTTCAAAGTTCTTGATTTTTTAACCATAAAATCAAATAAACAGACCTAAAACCACAACTGAACAATGTCAACAAGGTGAGAACAAGACACACTTAAATAGCCACATCCTTCTCTACCTTGAGCTGTTCTAAGGTAGCATTGTTTCCCATCCTTTGACTTTCAGCCTATGAATGTCTTTAGGAGAAAAACATTTTTCTTGTATGCAGCATATTGTTAGATTTTGCTTCCTAATTCACTCTGCCAGTCTATTTCTCTTAATTGAATTGAATCCATTTACATTGATGGTTAGAATTGAGATGTATTGACTTATGATCGACATGTTACTTACCTGCTGTTATTTACTCTTTTTTAAACTGTTTTCCCTCTTTAGTTTGTTGCTTCTGATCTCATTCCTAGAGTTCTGATCATTTTGTTCCCTCTCTAGAACATCTTTCAGTAGCCTGTGTAGTTGGCTTTGTCATCATGAAATTTTTTAGTTGTTTTTGTCATGGAAGTATTTCACTTCTCTATCAAACTTGAAAGAGAGTTTTGCAGGTTATAGTAGTCTGGGCTGGAATTTGTTTTCATAGCAGACTTGAAGTACTCTGCTTCATGCTCTTCTTGCCTTCATAGTTTGTGAAAAGAAGTTGGCTATAATTCTGATAGGTTTTCCTTTGAATGTGATCTGCTTCTTTTCTCTAGTGGTTTTCAGTGTATTATTGTTGTGCTGAATTTCTGGAATCTTGACTATAATATGTCTTGGTGTGTTTCTAATTGGGTTCAGGTTACTTGGTGTTCTGTATGCTTCAGTTACCTGAATGTCAGATTGTTTCCTCATATGTGGGAAGTTTTCTACTACTACTTCTGCCCATATTTTTTTATTGTCATTTGTATTGACTCCTTTCTCATTATACCTATTAGTCTCACATTGTTCATCTTTGCATCGTCTTGCAAGTGATGAATTATTTTTTTCTGCATCCTAGTTGTTTTTAAGAGATCTTTTCCTACCTTTTAATAACTCCAGGCCTACAATCCTATTGCAAGTGGGTTTCTGGGTTCCTGTGAAACTGCCACATCATGACTCTGCGCGACGGATCCCTGAATGGTCACCTGAGTGCCTATGACCTATAAAATTCTCTTGGTGCATCAGCGTCATTAGTGACACTGACTTCCTCTTCCTCTGCTGAGCTAACCTCCTAATACTTCTTACCCCGCCTATTTCCCACAGGTCTCCTGCTATGTTCCAGAGGTGGGACTTCCTGTCATAGCCCAGTTGCCTAGTTACTCACGTCTTTTACCCGCTGAGGTCATTTCCCTATGCCTCCATTATATATACCCAGAGTTTCCTTTAAATAAACGAGACTTGATCAGAATTCTGTCTTGTCTTCATTTCTCACATCTCCTGTTCTTTATCCCCTCCTCAATTCCCTGCTCCTCTCCTAGATGACCTTCGTTGACTGACCCGCTTGCTCAGGAAAAGTGGCGCCCAAAGTGTGGGGCACCTGGTATAAAGGATTCATGACAGAACCATCCGAGAGAGCTGGAAAGAGAGAAAGTAAAAGAGGCTCGCCCTGCACTTACCTGCTGCGATGTCTGAACCTCGGTAAGCCAATGGAACTACTTCCCCATTCCCTTCAGCAATGGGACAGGCATTAAGTGAACATGAGATATTTGTAGAAAGTTTGAGTAAAGCATTAAAGGTGTGAGGAGTAAAGGTTAAAATTAAGGATTGGTGGCTGGACCAGTCCAGGCCCAGGCGCAGCGTGAGCCGGACCCTCTCCCAACCCCTTGAACCACCACCATCCACTCAGAATCTCCCCACCCCGTCCTCCAAGCAGGAATTTTTGCCACTCTCCAGGAACCCCCAGACCCAGTTCTACCACAGGTCCAGTGAGTGTGTGGGAGAGCTTCCTGCTACCCTGCACCGGTGGGACCACGCTCAGCCCAGGCGCAGCGTGGGCTGGACATCTCCCACATCCTTGGGCCGCCTCCCCACCACTCCGCAGCACCTCTTTCCCCCGACCGCTGAAGAGGAATTTCTGCCATGTCCAGGGAACCCCCAGACCAAGTCCTAGCGTAGATCCTGTGAGTGTGTGGGAGAGCTTCCTCTTTCCCCTACTTCAACTTGTTCCCTCCAGGCACAGCTCAGGCCTGGCATACACGCCTGGTGTGTAACCCTGTAGTTGCAATCCGTGCAGAGAGTGTAGAAGATAGATCCACCCAGCTACTCCAGGAGCAGAACATCTTGCCACAGGGACACAACAGGTTCACCCTCAAGGTCAGCAGCAGGAAGGAGCTGAGCCCAGCAACCAGACTCAAACCAGACACAGCTGGATAAGTCCAAACTTTGTAGAGCTGAACCTGAACTTCAGTACGTGTGAAGGTTATAACTACAGCAAAGATCTACAACAAAGGTCAGAAGACAGTGCTACACAAAATGATGAGAAGGAACAAAATGCAACCTCAGAACCTGAGCCTACCTGTAACAAGTGCAGAGGACACTAACACAGAACAAATTGGAAATTACACAGCTGAAAGCAATGAATCAATGGCTTCTGAAATAAAGAAACAGCTGCACAAAGATACAGAGGACCTCAGATTGGAAATAAAAAAAGAAAACCCAGAATTAATAACATCTGTATTAAAGAATCAAATGCAGAAAAATATGGAAGAAACCCAGTGCCCACCAGAACAAGTGCGGAGGGCACAAGCTTGTCTCAAATGCATGAATTAATAGGGTCGATAGTAAATAAGCAACATCAGAAAGATATAGAGGAAATCAGAGCGCAATTCTTTTCTGAAATAAAAAAAGAACTCTCAGAAATCATAGCATCTGAAGTGAAGAAGCAACTACAGAAACATAGGGAGGAAAACAATCTGAAAAAAAACACTGGGGTAAAAGAATTTAAAACGGCTACTACAGAAGATATTGATTAAAAAGATAGAGGAGATTAGAAAAATGACGGATTCCCTGAATGAGCAATACAGGAAAGAAATAGATCGCATGAAGCAGAGTCAAAGAGATATGCAGGAAATGAAAATCCCAATAGCAAGCTTGCAAAACCGTTTAAGTGAATGTGAAGACAGAGTTTCAGATCTTGAAGATGTTGGTGCAGCTAGTGAAAAGGTAAGAAAGGATCCCTTGAAAACAACGAGGATGCAGGAAAGAATAATCCATCACCTGCAAGAGGAGGCAAAGATGAACAATGTGAGAATAATAGGCATCAATGAGAAAGAAGGAGTCAACACAAATGACATTAAAAAAATATGGGCCGAAATAATAGCAGAAAAATTCCCAAAGATGAGGAAACAATCTGACATTCAGGTAACTGAAGCATACAGAAAGCCAAGGAACCTCAACCCAATGAAAAACAAACCGAGACATATAACAGTCAAGATCCCAGAAATTCAGCACAGGAATAATCTACTGAAAGCTGCTAGAGAAAAGAAGCAGATCACATTCAAAGGAAAACCAATCAAAATTATGGCTGACATCGCTTCACAAAATATGAAGGCAAGAAAAGCATGGAGCAGAGTACTTCAGGTCCTCTGTGAAAACAAATTCCACCCCAGACTACTAAACCCTGAAAAAGTCTCTTTCAATTTGATGGAGAAGAGAAATACTTCCATGAAAAATAACAGCTAAAGAATTTCACGATGACAAAGCCAAACTTACACAGGCTACTGAAACATATTCTAGAGAGGTAACAAAACGATCAGAAATCCAAGAATGAGATTGGAAGCAATCAACTAAATAGGGTAAGCAATAAAACACAAGAGAAAAAGGAATAAACGATAACAGGTAAATAACATGACAACTGTAAGTCACTACATCACAATTCTAATCATCACAATAAATGGACTCAATTCACCAATTAAGAGAAATAGACTGGCACAGTGGATTAGGAAACAAAAATCCAACAATATGCTGTATACAAGAAACACATTTAATTCATAAAGACATTCATAGTCTGAAAGCGAAAGGATGGAACACAATACTACATGCCCCAGCACCCCAGAAAAAATCAGGGCTAGCAAGTCCATTTTCAGACAGTCTCAACTTCAAACCAACAATGACCAAGCGAAATAAAGAAGGCCACTATATACTGGTTAGGGGAAATTTCAAGAGGAACGGGTAACACTCATACATGTGTATGCATCAAACATGTGAGCACCCAACTATATAAAGCAAATCTTTTTTTTTTTTTTCTTTTTTTTTTGGTGGAACCGGGGATTGAACTCAGAACCTTGCACTTTCCAGGGAAGTGCTTATTCCACTGAGCCATCTCCCGGCCCCAAGCAAATCTTAATGGGCATGAAAAATCTAATATCCAATACCACAATTTTAACAAGAGACCTTAACACACCCTTATCTCAAAAAGATAGGTCAAGCAGACAAAAACTTAGCAAAGAAATAACAGAACGGAAAAAGAGTTTGAAACAAATGGACTTGGTGGACATATAAAGAGTGTTCCACCCAAACACAGCTGAATAAACATTTTTCTCAGCTGCACATGGGTCATTTTCTAAAATAAAATACATACTGGTCCATAGGTCATGCTTAAGTATATGCAAGAAAACAGAAATTATCCCATGCACATTATCTGACCGCAGTGCAATGAAACTGGAAATAAATGACAAAAGAAAGCAGAAAAAAACTTTAAATACATGGAAATTAAATGACACCCTACTCAGCAACCAATGGGTCACAGATGAAATTAAACAAGAAATTCAACAATATCTACAATTCAATGAAAATTCAAGCACAACTTATCGGAATTTATGGGATACGATGAAAGCAGTTCTCAGAGGGAAATTCATAGCGGTGAACTCACACATTAGGAAAACAGAATAGTAACAAATAAATACCCAAATGCTGCACCTTCAACAGCTAGAAAAGGAAGAGCAAATCAAACCCAGAGCCCAAACACGGGAGGAAATCATAAAGATTAGAGAAGAAATTAATTCAATTGAGACAAAGAAAACAATTCAAAGAATTAAAAAAGCAAAAAACTGGTTATTTGAAGCATTAAATAAAATTGATCAGCCCCTAGCTAACCTCATCAAACAGAGGAAAGAAAAAATTCAAATACAAGCAATACGGAATGAAAAGTTTGTAATTACCACATATTAAGTGTAAATTCAGAAGATTACAAATAGCTCCTTTGAGAATCTTTACTCTCAAAAAGAGAAGACACAGAACAAATGGACATATTCCTAGAAAGGTACAAATTACCACAACTGAATCGACAAGATATAACCACTTTCAATGGCCCAATAACAGCCAATGAAATACGAGATGTAACTAAAAACCTACCGGCAAGTTAAAGTCCAGGTTCGGAAGGATTCACAGCTGAATTCTACAAGACATTTACAGAAGATGTAGTCCCTATACTCCTCAAACTCTTCCGTGAAATTGAAAAGGAATAATCATCCCAAAAGCATTCCTGGAGGCAAGTATTAAACTAATACCAAAACCAAGGAAAGATGAAACTAAGAAAGAGAACTACAGGCCTATCTCCCTCATGAACATAGATGCCAAAATCCTCAACAAAATCCTAGCAAATAGAATACAGCAAATCATCAAGAAGATCATAAAACATGACCAGGTAGGATTCATCCCAGGGAAGCAATGATGGTTCAGTATTCAAAAATATATCAATGTAATACAGTATATCAATAGAGCAAAAACTAAAAACCACATGATCATCTCCATTAATGCAGAAAAGACTTTTGACAGTCTAAAACTCATTCTGGTTCAAAGTCCTACAGAAAATTGGAATAGATGGCCGCTACTTCAATCTGGTAAAAGCCATTTAGGAAAATCCAACAGCTAACATAATCCTAAATGGGGAAAAATTGAAATTTTTTACTCTTAGATCGGGTACAAGACATGGATGTCCTCTATTACCACTCCGATTCAATGTAGTTCTGGAATCATTAGCTACAGCCATTAGACAAGAGAAAGAAATAAAAGGAATAAGAATAGGCAAAGAAGAATTTAAATTATATTTATTTGCAGATGACATGATACTTTTCTTAGAATGCAGAAAAACTCCACCAAGAAGCTACTAGAATTAATACAGAAATTCAGTGGCACAGCAGGTTCTAAAGTAAATACCCAAAAGTCAATAGCATTCCTCTACACAGACAACAAACACACTGAGAGGGACATTATAGAAACAATACCTTTTACAATAGCACTGAGGAAAATGAAATACCATGGAATTAACCTAACTAAAGAAGACAAAGATCTTTTCAAGGAAAATTACAGTACTCTTTAAAAAGAGATCATAGAGGATTTCAGAAAATGGAAAGGTATCCTATGCTCCTGGATAGGAAGAACCAATGTTGTGAAGATGGATATACTGCCAAAATTGCTGTACAGATTTAATGCAATCCCTATCAGACTACCACTGACATTTCTCACAGACATAGGCAAGTCATTTTTAAAATTTATCTGGAACCAGAAAAGACCTAGGATAGCAAAGGCAATTCTGGGCAATAAAGACAAGGAAGGTTGGATTACCATTCCTGACTTGAAATTATACTACAAGGCTACTGTGATAAAATCAGCATGGTACTGGCATGAAAATAGACCTGAGGATCAATGGAACAGATTAGAAGAAAATGAATCCCCTACGAACACTCTCAGCCACCTTATCTTTGACAAATGGGCCAAACATACTCACTGGTAGAAAGATAGCCTCTTTAACAAATGGTGCTGGAAAAACTGGCTCTCTACATGTCGAAAACTCATACTTGACCCAGGTATATCACCATGCCCTAAACTAAAGTCAAAATGCATTAAAGATCTAAACATTAAAATAGAGACATGAAATCTCCTGGAAGAGAAAGTGGGAGGAAATCTTGAAGACATAGGGGTAGGCAAAGAGTTCATGGACAGAAATCAAATCGCAAGGGAAACAGGTGAAAAAATTAATAACCTGGACCTGCTCTTACTTAGAAGTATTTTCACGTCAAAATAAATTACCAACAAAGTGAAAAGGCAACTCACATATTTTGAAAAAAATCATGACAAATAAATACTCAGAAAAGGTCTGATTTCTAGAATCTGTAAAGAACTAAAAAACACTAGGGCCCCAAAATTTAAAGACCCAATCCAGAAATGGGCATCTGAGATGAACATACAATTCTCAGAGGAAGAAATTAAAGAAGTGCATAAATATATGAAAAAATGGGTCCTAGCCCAGGTCCGGTGAGTGTGTGGAGAGCTTCCTACTACCCTGATCCAGTGGAACCAGTTCCAGCCGAGGCACAGCGTGGGCCGTACCCTCTCCCAACCGCTTAGGCCGCCCCCCACCACTCCGCAGTACCTGCACCAACCCGCCTACTGAGTAGGAATTTCTGCCGAGTTCCGGGAACTACCAGACCCAGTCCTAGCCCAGGTCTGGTGAGTGTGTGGAGAGCTTCCTGCTACCCTGTGCCGGGCAGGACCAGTCCCAGCCCAGGTGCAGCGTGGGCCGGACCCTCTCCCACGCCTTTGGTCCACCACCGACCACTCCAGAGTACCTCCCCTACCCCGCCAGCCGACTAAGAATTTCTGCACCTTCCAGGCACTACCAGACATAGTCCTACCCCATGTCAGGTGAGTGTGTGGGAGAGCTTCCTCTTCCCACTACTTCACCTTTCCCCCTCCAGGCACAGCTCAGGCCTGGCATACACGACTGGGGTGTAATCCTGCAGGTGCAATCCCTGCAGAGAGTGTAGAGGATAGATCCATCTAGCTAGTCCAGGAGCAGAGCATCTCGGCACAGGGGACCAACAGGTTCACCCTCAAGGGCAGCTGTGGGAAGGCCCTGAGCA
Source organism: Octodon degus (assembly GCF_000260255.1). Classification (NCBI taxonomy): domain Eukaryota; kingdom Metazoa; phylum Chordata; class Mammalia; order Rodentia; family Octodontidae; genus Octodon; species Octodon degus. The sequence continues at coordinate 1,607,662 of NW_004524845.1, read as the reverse complement.
GAACGGCCAGACCCAAGCTATACACAGCGATATAAGACCAAACTCTGTAGAGCTGCACCTGAACTTCAGTACATGAGAAGGTTATAACTACAGCAAAGATCTACAACAAAGGGCAGAAGACAGTGCTACACAAAATCACGAGAGAAAAAAAAATGCAACCTCAGAACACAAGCCCAACCATAACAAGTGCAGAGGTCATTAACACAGAACAAATTGGGAATCACACAGCTGAAAGCAATGAATCAATGGCTTCTGAAATAAAGAAACAGCTGCAGAAAGATATAGAGGACCTCAGATTGGAAATGAAAAATGAAATCCCTGAATTAATAACATCTACACTAAAGAATCAAATGCAGAAACATACGGAAAAAAGCCAGTGATTACCCAGAACAAGTGAGGAGGATACCAGCTCGGTTCAAATGCATGAATTAAGAGCGTCGATAGTAAATAAGCAGCAGCAGAAAGATATAGAGGAAAGCAGACCACAATACTTTACTGAAATAAAAAAAGAACTCTCAGAATTCATAGCAGATGAAGTGAAGAAGCAACTACAGAAACATAGGGAGGAAACCCAATCTGAAAAAAATCATTGCAGTAAAAGAATTTCTAACTGCTTCCTAGAAGAAATTGATAAAAAAAAATAGAGGAGATTAGAAAAATGACGGATTCCCTGAATGAGCAATACACGAAAGAAATGGATCGCGTGAAGCAGAGTCAAAGAGATATACAGGAAATTAAACTCTCAATCACAAGCTTGCAAAACCGTTTAAGTGAATGTGAAGACAGAGTTTCAGATCTTGAAGATGCTGGTGTAGCTAGTGAAAAGGTAAGAAAGGATCTCTTAAAAACAACGAGGATGCA
>NW_004524845.1:1604649-1606636 GCF_000260255.1 Octodon degus | reverse complement strand
GCCAAGGAACCTCAAACCAATGAAAAACACATCGAGACATATAATAGTCAAGATCCCAGAAATTTAGCACAAGAATAATCTACTGAAAGCCGCTAGAGAAAAGAACCAGATCACATGCAAAGGAAAACCCATCAGAATTACGGCCAATTTCTCTTCACAAACCATGCAGGCAAGAAGAGCATGGAGCAGAGTACTTCAGATCCTCTATGAAAAAAAAAAAAAATCCATCCCAGACTACTATAACCTGCAAAATTCTCTTTCCAGTTTGGTGGAGAAGTGAAATATTTCCATTAGAAAGAACAGCTAAGAAATTTCACGATGACAAATGCAACCTTAAACAGGATACTGAAAAATGTTCTAGAGAGGGACCAAAACAATCAGAACTCCATGAATGAGATCGGAAGCAACCACCTAAATAGGGTAAGCAATTAAACACAGGAGAAAAAGGAGTAAACGATAACAGGTAAATAGTATGGCAACCGTAAGTCACTACATCTCAATTCTAACGATTAATATAAATGGATTCAATTCACCAAATAAGAGAAATAGACTGGCACAGTGGCTTAGCACACAAAATCCAACAGTATGCTGTATACAAGAAACACATTTAACTCATAAAGACAATCATAGACTGAAAGTCAAAGGATGGAACACAGTACTACATGCCCCAGAACCTCAGAAAAAAGCAAGGTTAGCACTTCTATTCTCAGAGAGTCTCAACTTCAGACCAACAATAATCAAGCGAAATAAAGAAGGCCACTATATTCTGGTTAGGGGAGAAATTCAAGAGGAAGAGGTAACACTAATAAATATGTATGCAACAAATATGGGAGCACCAAACTACATAAAGCAAATCTTAATGGACATGAAAAATCTAATATCCAATACCACAATTTTAACAGGAGACCTTCACACTCCCTTATCTCCAAAAGATAGGTCAAGGAGACAAAAACTTAGCAAAGAAATAACAGAACTGAACCAGAGTTTGAAACAAATGGACTTGGTGGACATATACAGAGTGATCCACTCAAACACAGCTGAGTGCACATTTTTCTCAGCTGCAAATAGGTCATTTTCTAAAATAGACCACATACTGGTCAATAGGTCATGCATAGGTATATGCAAGAAAACAGAAATTATCTGATGCACATTATCTGAAAAGAGTGCAATGAAAGTGGAAATAAATGACAAAAGAAACTAGAAAAAACCTTTAATTACATGGAAATTAAATGACACGCTACTTAGCAACCAATGGGTCACATGTGAAATTAAACAAGAAATTCAACAATATCTCCAAATCAATGATAATTCAAGCAGAAATTATAGTAATTTATGGGGTAGGATGAAAGCAGTTCTCAGAGCGAAATACATAGCTGTGGACTCACACAGTAGGAAAACAGAACGGGAACAAATAACTACCCTAATGCTGCACCTTCAACAACTAGAAAAGGAAGAGCAAACTAAACACAGAGTCCAAAGACGTGAGGAAATCATAAAGATTAGAGCAGAAATTAATTCAATTGAAACGAAGAAAACATTTCAAAGAATTAAAAAAGCAAACCTGGGTCTTTGAAAGATTAAAGAAAATTGATAAGCCCCTAGCTAACCTCATCAAACAGAGGAAAGAAAAAAATTCAAATACAAGCAATGAGGAATGAAAAGGGTGTAATTACCACAGACTCAGTGGAAATTCAGAAGATTATCTTTAGCTACTTTGAGAATCTTTACTCTCACAGAACAGAGGACACTGAAGAAATTGACAGATTCCTAGAAATGTACAAATTACCACAACTGAATCAACAAGATATAATCACTCCCAATAGCCCAATAACAGCCAATGAAATATGAGATGTAAATAAAAATCTACCAGCAAAAGAAGTCCAGGTTCCGATGAATTCACAGCTGAATTCTACAAGACATTCACAGAAGATGTAGTCCCTATACTCCTCAAACTCTTCCGTGAAATTGAAAAGGAAGCAATCCTCCC
>NW_004524845.1:1583424-1603099 GCF_000260255.1 Octodon degus | reverse complement strand
GGAACTCTTGAAGACATAGGGGTAGGCAAAGAGTTCATGGACAGAAATCAAATTGCACGGGTAACAGTTGAAAGAATTAACAACCTGGACCAGCACTTCCTGAAAAGTTTTTTCACATCAAAAGAAATTACCAACAAATTGAAAAAGCAACCCACAAATTTGGAAAAAATCATGACAAATAAATACTCAGACAATGGTCTGCTCTCTAGAATGTATAAAGAACTAAAACACAGTAGGGCCCCAATATTTAAAGACCCAATCCACAAATGTGCATCTGAGATGAACACACACTTCTCAGAGGAAGAAATTAAAGAAGTGAGTAAATATATGAAAAAATGCTCCACATCAGTAGCCATGCATGAAAGGCAAACTAAAACCACATTGAAATATCATCTCAGCCCAGAGTGAATGGCTATCATAAAGAAATCACCAAAAAACAAATGTTGGAGAGGCTGTGGGGAAAAAGGAACCCTTCTCCACTGCTGGTAGGAGTGTAGACTGGGGCAACTGTTATGGAAATCAGTATGGAGACTCCTTAGAAAAGTGGGTCTGGAAATCACCTTCAAACCAGCTATTTCTCTACTGGGAATTTTCCCAGAGGATCTGAAAACATCATATCATAGTGATATATGTGTGCCTATGTTTATAGCAGAGCAATTTTGTGATAGCCAAATCTTGGAAACAATCAAGATGCCCATCACCTGAGTTATGGTTGAGAAAGATGTGGTATTTTTACACAATGGAGTATTATTCAGCTATTAAGAATGATAAACTGCAAGCCTTTATATTGAAGTGGATTCCACTTGAACATATACTCATAAGTGAAATAAACCAGACACACAAGTGTAAATATTGTACAGTCTCCCTAGTATAAGAACTCCAAAGAAGAAATACAAATAGAAAGATATAATACAAGTAAAAGGAAAGCAGGATCTCATGGACTAACTAATAAAGAGAGGGAAAGGAGAAGAGCTAGGAAACATGAAAATGTCAAGCCATATAGTTTTATGTAAAAGATGAGCAAGGCAATGATCCTGAGAATATTCACAACATTTTTTAATCTAGCAGTAAATTGGAAAAATTCTCACCCTGACTAACTCTATATACTGATACCTGCTAACTAAGCTACTGCAGTGCAGATGGTAATTTGTAATAGCAGTTTCATGTTTTGAGTGCCTGTCATTCTGGTATTTTGAATATGGGCGGCTTGTCATGACATGCCAGTTACTGCTATGATGTCTCTCGGGTAGGTAGATGTTCAAGAAGAAGGGAGTGGTGAATGAAAGCAAGAGACAAGAAAAGGAATATTGTGTGACTGTCCTGCTTCAAGGTTGTATATGGTGAGATTTTTGGACTTATGTGCAAACATGAGAATTATACAATTCTTTATCCTAATTTTAAAATATAATCTATTTTTCAAATGTTTTTTATCATATTATGTGGGGACTTAAAGTTCAACATATCAATACTTGATGAAAAATACCTGTTCCTTATTATGCTTAAGATGTTTGAAATGCAGTGAGATAGTGAGGTTAAGCTTAATAGCCTAAATTGTTTGATAATAATAATAAGTTTGTTCTCTGGATTTTGAAAAACCTAAGTTTGCAGACCAAAATTGGAGAAAAAGTATGGCTACAAGGAAAGCCAACATTTTGGCTCTAACCTACTAAGATCAATTAAGACTCAGAACATATGAGAACTTGTAGTGTAACGTCATGTACCTCTGTAGTGTCCCAAATTTTCTGATCAAGAAGATTATGGGGCCAAAGAGGAAAGTGATCGATGATGTAGAGTGTGCCTAAGGAGAGTCACATGGGGAGAAAACACTCTCTCAGGCTTTCACAGAGAGCACATTGGCCAAGCAAAGCCATGACTCATCCACATGGCTGACATTGAGAAAGGTTCTAGAATCTGAGGTACAGGATCTCAGGATAAATCCTGAGGGGATTTCACTGACCTTGTCAGACCCAAAAGCTACAACTCTTCTTGCATAGATCCTGCTTTATCTTGATCTTAACCATCCAGCAGAAATGTATAAAAACAAAATATAAGAAGTAAAGTCATGCTGTTTTTTTGAGCTATAGGGGACTCAGGTCAACAATTTCTGACATTGCCTGCGAAGCATAAGACCCAATAATATTTTGGGCTAGTGCAGTCTCTTAAAATATTTTACTGAGTTTACACATCTATAATATTCCAATAACAGAACTTCACAAGAAAAGGGGATATAGATATATGTCCATTTTTTTTCTGTTTATTCAAAGTGGTTAGGATAGATATATAGTTACATTCGCTTAATGAATAGAGCGATTTGTTCTAATTATTTTTGCAAATAGGATATCATGTTCTCATCTTGTACAGCAATTAACCACTAGGAAGAATGTATGCAATGTGCTAATTATTGAAACTGTCCTACCAATTTCATTTGAAATTGTCTCACTGCTATTTGTTTATCAATAAAATTATGGGAAGAAGAAGTTCAAAATATCAATATTTGATGAAAAATACCTGTTACATGTTATACCTAAGATGTTTGATAGTCAGATAGTGAGGTTAAGCTTAACAGCCTAGGCTGTATGGTAATAACAATAAGCTTCTCCTCTGGAGGGCTAAAAACCTAAGTTTGCAGACCAAAATTAGAGAAAAAAGAGGGTCAAAAGGAAAGCCAATATTTTGATGCCAGCCTTCCAAGGTCAATTAAGACTCAGGACATATGAGCACTTGTACTGTAATGACATGTAACTCAGTAGTGTCTCAAATTTTCTGGCCAAAGAGATTATGGGGCCAAAGAGGAAAATGATCGATTATGTAGAGTGTGCCAAAGGAGAGTCACAGGGAGAGAAAACATTCTTTCAGACTTTCACAGAGAGCACATTGACCAAGCAATAACTGTGACTCATCCGCATGGTTGACACTGACAAAGAATCTACAATCTGAGATACAGGATCTCAGGATAAATCCTGAGGGGATTTCACTGACCTTATCAGACCCAAAAGGTACAACTCTTGTTGCACAGGTCCTGCTTTACCTTGGTCTTAACCATCCAGCAGAAATGTAAAAAAAAAACAAAATATAAGAAGTAAAGTAATGCTGTTATGTTGAGCTGTAGGGGACTCAGTTCAAGTTTCTGACATTTGCAGTCAAGCAGAAGACCCAATACTGTTATGGGCTACTGGACTCTTTTAGAATATTTTGCTGAGTTTACACACCTATAATATTCAATTAAGGGAACTAAACAAAAAAGGGAATACAGATGAACGTCCATTTTGTATCTGTGCATTCATAATGGTTAGTATAGATATGTATTTACATTCTCTTAATGAATAGAGGGATTTGTTCTAATAGTGTTCATAAATGGGATATCATGTCCACGTCTTGTACAGTAATTAACCACCAGGATGAATGTATGCAATGTTTTAATTATTGAAACTGTCCTACCTATTTGGTTTGAAGCTGTCTCATTGCTATCTCTTTCTCAAAAAAATTATGGAAAATGAATAAATAAATAAATAAATTTAAAAAGAGATCAATAGAGTAGGATTTTGTCATACTGTTTGCCGACCTGAGAGATGAACTCTTTAACCTGGACTCTAATACAAGGCTTTGAAGAAGAATTAGAAAGGGCAATGGTTTAGGAACTGGGACAACTGTAGGTGAAGCTCTAAGGAGCTATTTAACCATAATCCCATAAGCACCATCATTCCAGTAGGGCATTCAGTCTACTTCATATATGTAATTACAAGTGTTCTTCAACTCAAATCACATCACCTTCTAATCTAATAAATGTTTTCTATTCAGTATCATTTTACAGTAAGATTCTACCTGATATCTTCCACTGAATTCTCTATGCTATATGTTCCACTGAATGCAACCAAAATATTTTTTGAGCAGGATATCACTACACAGCTCAGACTTATAGTGATACTACAGTTTTCAGCCTCCCCACCACTGGGATTACAGGCACTTGCCACCAAAACCTTAGACAGAATACACAATGCAGGTATTTGAAGACTAAAAAGTATGTAGCAGATGGTTGATTAAGGAAGAAGGGAAAGATCAGATTTGAATTACCCCTGCCCAGCAGTATATGTAGCACATTTTCTTACTGACTTCCCATAATCTAAACTCAGAGTAGCCTAAAACTTTGAATTAGGATCAATAAAATCAAAGTTCCATGGAAAGTCCACTAGATTGAACTAAGAAGCAAGCCAAGGGTCACTTGGCACAATTCCTAGGACTCTGAGAAAGAAGAAACTAGGATAGGTAACTTCTCCTTATGGCAGGGAGATCACAGACACAAGACAGAGAAGGCCAGGAGAATTCTGTTCCCTTTATCTTCCATATCATTCTATGTACAGACACTGCAGAGTCATGAGTAGTTTCTAGAAAAACAGGGTAACTAAAAGTCCAGCTTCCTAAAAACTGATTGAGGAGTTTCAAAAAGCTTCAAAATGGGGACAAAATCAAAGAGAAGAAGATGCTCACAGAAGCTGCAGCAGTAAGTTGGTAAAGAACTTCTGGGACAGTCTTCACAGTATGCAGAAATAAACTGCACATAGGAAGCACTTCAAAGAAGAATCTCAGTGGGAGTAAGCCTGTAAAGAACTTATGAGCTCATCTTCACTGTGTGCAGGAATGAACTGCCTATAAAAATCACCCCCAAAGACCCAGGAAATTGGACTAAAAATCAGATCACTGCTAGGGTCTTACAATAATGCACACATGATGGCTGCCCAAAAGAACACTGCAAAGATTTTGAAAATGGAAATAAAACAAGGGTTATTAGTGTGAGTAGTATGAATAAGAATCCTAGGTATGCGTGCGTATACGTGTGTGTAAGTAGACCTTCCTTACAATGAAGGAAATCTAGGGAATATTATGAAAAACTCTATGCACATAAACCTGATGGTATATGTGAAATATGCACAAAAAGGATTTTCCTACACCCTAAAACTCCAGACCTACTTTCATACCCAGACAACTCTACACTAACGGATTCTGTTCCCTTCTTGTGCTATCTTACCAATTCCAAGCCTATTTCACGTTTTTTCTTCTCTCATCACAGATAACAGAGATGTCAGCCAACCCATTGACTTGACTGTAAATGACATTATGTATAGAGAAATCCAGTGCATCACCTACCATATCTCTGAAGGTTTAACCGGGAGCATTTCGGGGACAGGACTAGTTGTCTAAAGCTATTGTAGAACAACTATAGTGCAGCTCACCACAGTTTCCACTCTTGCCCTTCTACAGTCACTAGGTGAGAGGCAACCACAAGCAACAATTGTAGAAAAGGTGTGGGAAGGCATAGACACCTATGAGATTTAAGCGCAGACATGGAAGTACATGGAGCGTCATCCTTCATCATGAAAGGCCAAGTCAAGCATGTGAGACTTTCAAAGGTGTCTGGATGTAATAATGTAGACAATAAGTTCAGCAGTGCTTGAACACTGCCTTGCTCACTACAACCAGCAGAGGTGAATGGCCTAATTGCTTTCCACATATAACAATGTAAGCAATGACACATCTTTGGTTGGGGGGTTGAGATAGACTAGAGTGTATGGATAGAGAGGTCTGTAAGCATTGGACACTCAGAAATGCACAGATTCATGAACATAGATGCAAAACTCATGAATAAAATTCTAGTAAATAGAATGCAGCAAATCATCAAGAAGATTATACAGCATGACTAGACAAGATTCATCCCAGGGATACAAAGATGGTTCAATATATGCAAATCTATAAAAGTAATACACTAAGTCAATAGAGGCAAATGTAAAAACCACATGATCATCTCAATTGATACAGAAAGGGCTTTTGATAAAGTCCAAAACTCATTCATGTTTAAAGTCCTACAAAAAATTGGAGTGGATGGCCTCTATTTCAATCTGATAAAAAACCATCTATGAAAATTTAATGGCTAATGTAATTCTAAAGGGGGAAAAACTGAAATCTTTTACTCTCATATCTGGTACACACAATGATGTCCTCTATCACCACTCCTATTCAATATAATTCTGGAATAATTAGCTAGAGGTAATATACTTTACTTGCAAGATACTTTACTTGGAGACCTAAGAAACTCAACCAAGAAGTTACTAAAATTGACACACAAATTCAGTAGCATGGCAGGATACGAAACCAATACCTGAACATCAATAGGATTCCTCTACACAGATAACAAACACACTGAGAGGGAAATTAGAGAAACAGTACCTTTTAGAATAGCACCGCGGAAAATGAAATACCTTGGAATTTATCTAACTAAAGAAGTTAAAGACTGTTTTGAGGAAAATATCAGTACTCTGAAAAGAGAAATCATAGACGAATTCAGGAAATAGATATTTCCTGCTCATGGATAGGAAGAACCAACATTGTGAAGATAGCCATACTCACCTAAATTGCTGTACAGATTTAATGCAATCCCAATCAAACTACCAACAACATTCCTCACAGACCCAGAGAAATGATTCCTAAAATTTACCTGGAACCAGAAAAGAACTAGTATAGCAAAGACAATGCTGAGCAACATAGACAAGGCAAGAGGCATTACAAATCATGAATTGAAATTATACTACAAAGCTACTGTGATAAAGTCACCATGGTGTTGGAAAAAAAAACTGAACTGAGGATCAGATGAATAGATTATAAGATGCAGAAATAAGTACAAACACACTCAACTACCTAATTTTCAACAAAGGTTCAAAACATGCTTCCTGGAACAAAGATAGACTCTTTAACAAACGGTGATAGCACTCTACGTGCTGAAAATTAAAACTGGATCCAGGCCTATCACCATGCACTAAACTAAAATCAAAATGGATTAAAAATCTAAACATTAAAACAGAAACAATAAATCTCTTGGAAGAGAAAATAGGAGAAACTCTTAAAGACATATAAGTTGACAAAGGGTTCATGAACAAAAATTAAATTGCACAGATAATACTTGAAAGAATTAACCAAGACATTCTCTTATTGAGAAGATTTTGCATGTCAAAAGAAATTACCAATAAAATTAAAAAATGGCCACAAATTTGTACAAAGTCTTAAATAATAAACACTCATAAGGTTTTCTCTCTAGAACTTATAAAGAACTAAAAAACATTAAGCTCCAAAATTGAAAGAAACAATCCAGAAATGAGCATCTGAGATGAACACACATTTCTCAGAGGATAAAATTAAAGAAGCGAATAAATATATGAAAATATGCTCCACATCACTAGCCATCCATGAAATTTAACTTAAAACAACTATGAGATAACATCTCACTCTAGAAAAAAATGGGTATCATATAAAATCAATCAAGAACAAATGTTGGAGAGGCTGTGTGGAATATTCTCCACTGCTGGTATGAATGTAGACTGGTGCAACCATTATGGAAATTAATGTGGAGAATCCCTGAAGAATTATGACTGGAAATCCCATTCAAATCAGCCATCCCCATACTAGAAATTTTCCTAGAGTAACAGAAAACATAGCATACTTGGTTGAAATATACGCACCTATGTTTATAGCAGCACAATTTGTGACAGCCAAATCTTGCAAACAAAATGCCCATCACCTGAAGAATGGATGAAAAAGATGTGGTATTTTTAAACAATGAAGTATTACTCAGCTTTAAAAAGTGATGAAACCAAAACCTTTATATCTATGTGGATACCACTTGAATATATACTCATAAGTGAAATAAACCAGACCCACATGTGTAAATATTGTATAGTCTCCCTGGTGTAAAAACGCAAAAGAAGAAAAAGAAATAGAAAGGCATAACAAGATATGCTATGAGTAAAAGAGATCTTTCTCCTCTTAAAACTCACCTCGGAGGTTCTGTTCTAAGACCGGAAAGTCCAGATGAATGCTAAGTATTTTCAAAAGCTGGGTCTTGCTAAGTCTGCCCCAGTCTCCAGGAAAAATTAAATTTCTGATCCAAATACCTCTGGCTATCTCAAACATCCACCATGTAATCTGTGCCTGGTCCCTGAGAAAACATTCTCCCTGAAGTTCCAGCCTCCTCCTCCCAGTCCTTTCTAGAAAAAAATGGAATAAGAATTTTTTTTTTTTTTTGCTCCTCGAATGCCCTCACGGAGGGTTGTGGGGATCGAACTACAGCAACCTGAGGCTGACAGCTTGTGGAAGCAGCCACTTAAAGAGCTGAGCTAGGGCCAGGCCCCTGACAGAAACTCGCTTGCTGAGGCCTTTCCTCTTAAGGGCCACAGTGGGACCCAGCTGTGCCAGGCCTGACAGACCCAGGTGCAGCTCATTCTCTCCACCTTAGGATTTCAGTTTCCAAGATGATTCTTTGGTGGAGAAATACCCGAGAGAGTCTAGTCCTTTGGCGAATGGGGCCTTCCTAAACCTTTTCCCCTAGACAGCCCTCTACAGGGCTTCTGGTCCCCCATTCAACTGGAAAACACATTCATGAATCCATGGCCAGCAGGCGAATCTCCTCGGAAATCGCTTCATGGAAAATTCTTCCATCGAGTTCCATGTAGAGAACAAGTGGTGATGGGTTTGATTTTAATGGTATTAAAAATTTAAGAAAATAAATTTAAAAAATTAATTTTAGTGGGACAGGGTGATGGCTCAGTGCAATAAGAACTTCCTGGGTAAGGGCAAAGGCCTGAGTTCAATTCCTGGTTCTGCCAAAAAAAAATTACATTTAGTGATTTTAATTTAATTGTGATAAGGCGAAAAAACAGATTAGAAACACAACCTCCTGAATATCAGTGCTCTGACACAATGGGCTCAGCAGGACCTCAGGTAACGGGCCCTGAAGAATTCGAAAGGCTATTTCTCTCCCCTTGACTGCTACAGGACCCAATTCGCCAGTCTAGTGAAGGCATTCACCGTTCAATGTAGAAATGACGGTTTAAAAGCTATAGTATGAGTAAAAGAGATCTTTCTCCTCTTAGAACTCACCTCCGAGGTTGAATTCTAAGAGGAAAAAGTCCAGCTGAATGCTAAGCCTTTTCAGAAGCTGGGCCTTGCTAAGGCTGTTCCAGTCTCCAGGCAAAAATTGAATTTCTGGTTCAAATTCCTTTGGCTATCTCACCCATCCACCATGTAATCCTCGCCCTGTCCCTGAGAAAACATTCTCCCTGAAGTTCCAGGCTCCACCTCCCAGTCCTTTCTAGAAAAATATGAAATATGGATTTTTTTTTTTTTTTTTGCTCCTCAAAAGTCTTCATAGAGGGTTGTGGGGATCGAACTACAGCAACCTGAGGCTGACAGCTTTGTGGAAGCAGCCACTTAAAGAACTGAGCTAGGGCCAGGTCCCCAATGAAAAGTCACTTACTGAGGCCTTTTTTCTTAAGAGCCACAGTGGGACACAGCTGTGCCAGGCCTGATGGCCCCAGGTGTAGCTCATTCTCTCCACTTTAGGATTTCAGTTTCCAAGGGTGAATCTTTGGTGGAGAAATACCCGAGAGGGTCTAGGCTCTTAGTGAAGGGGGCCCTCCTAAACCTTTTCCCCTAGACACCCCCCAACAGGACCTCTGGTCCCCAATTCAACTGGAAAACGCATTCATGAATACATCGCCAGCAAGCGAGTTTCCTCAGAAATCATTTCATGGAAAATTCTTCCATCGAGTTTCATTAGAGAACAAGTGGAGATGAGTTTTACTTTAATTCTATTAAAAATTGGAAAAAAATAATTTTTGAAAAATTAATTTTAATGGGACGGGGCGATGACTCAGTGGAATAAGAACTTTCCGTGCAAGGGCAAGGGCATGAGTTCAATTCCTGGTTCTGCCAAAAATAATATTACTTTTAATTATTTTAATTTCACTGTGGTAGGGCACAAGGCACAGGGATAAGAAACACAGCCTCCTGAGTCTCAGTGCTCTGACACAATACGCTCGGCAGGACCTCAGGTCATGGGCACTGCAGAATTCCAAAGGCTCTTTCTCTCCCCTTGACTGCTACGGGACCCAATTCGCCAGTTTAGTGAAGGAATTCACCATTCCATGTAGAAATGACGGTTTTGAAGCTATGGTATGAGTAAAAGAGATCTTTCTCCTCTTAGAACTCACCTCCAAGGTTGAATTCTAAGAGGAGAAAGTCCAGCTGAATGCTAGGTGTTTTCAGAAGTTGGGCCTTGCTAAGGCTGCTCCAGTCTCCAGGCAAAAATTGAATTTCTGGTCCAAATTCTTTTGGCTAACTCACCCATCCACCATGTAATCTGCGCTAGAAAAAAATGGACTAAGGATTTTTTTTTCTCCATGCATGCCTTCATGGAGGGTTGTGGGGATCAAACTACAGCAACCTGAGGCTGACAGCTTTGTGGAAGCAGCTGCATGAAGAACAGAGCAAGGGCCAGGCCCCCGAAGAAAACTCACTTGCTGAGGCTTTTCTTCTTAAGGGCCACAATGGGACCCAGCTGTGCCAGGCCTGACAGCCTCAGGTGTAGCTCATTCTCTCCACCTTAGGATTTCAGTTTCCAAGGGTGAATCTTTGGCGGAGAAATACCCGAGAGGGTCTAGGCCGTTAGCCAAGGGGGCCCTCCTAAACCTTTTCCCCTAGACAACCCTAGACAGGACTTCCAGTCCCCATTCAACTGGAAAACACATTCATGAATCCATCGACAGCAGGAGAGCCTCCTACGAAATCGTTTCATGGAAAATTCTTCCATTGAGTTCCATGTAGAGAACAAGTGGAGATGAGTTTTATTTTAACTGTATTAAAATTTTAAAAAAAATTTAAATTAATTATAGTGTGACAGGGAGAAGGCTCAATGGAATAAGAACTTCCTGGGCAAGGGCAAGGGCCTGAGTTGAACTCATGGTTCTGCCAAAAAAAGTATTATTTCTAATTATTTTACTTTAACTGTGGTAAGACTCGAGGAACAGGGATAAGAAACACAGCCTCCTGAATCAAGTGCTCTGACACAATAGGCTTGGCAGGACCTCAGGTCATGGGCACTGCAGAATTCCAAAGGCTCTTTCTCTCCCCTTGACTGATACGGGACCCAATTCTCCAGTCTACTGAAGGCATTCACCGTTCCATGTAGAAATGATGGTTTCAAAGCTGTGGTATGAGTAAAAGAGATCTTTCTCCTCTTAGAACTCACCTCCGACATTGAATTCTAAAAGGAGAAAGTCCAGCTGAATGCTAGGCCTTTTCAGAAGCTGGGCCTTTCTAAGGCTGCTCCAATCTCCAGGCAAAAATTGAAATTCTTGTCCAAATTCCTTTGACTACCTTACCCATCCACCATGTATTCCGTGTCCAGTCCCTGAGAAAACATTCTCCCTGAAGTTCCAGCCATCACCTCCCAGTCCCTTCTAGAAAAAAATGAAGAATTTTTTTTTTTTTTTTTTTTTTGCTCTTTGGACGCCTTCATGGAGGGTGGTGGGTATTGAACTACAGCAACCTGAAGCTGATAGCTTTGTGGAAGCAGCCACTTAAAGAACTGAGCAAGAGCCTGGCCCCCAACAAAAACTCACCTGTTCAAGCCTTTCTTCTCAAGGGCCACAATGGGACCCAGCTGTTCCAGGCTTGACAGTCCAGGTATAGCTCATTCTCTCCATTTTATGATTTCATTTTCCAAGAGTGAATCTTTGGTGGAGAAACAGCCGAGAGGGTTTATGCTCTTGGAGAAGGGGGCCCTCCTAAACCTTTTCCCCGAGACAGCCCCAGACAGGACTTCCGGTCCCCAATTTAACTGGAAAAAACATTCATGTATCCATCGCCAGCAGACGAGTCTCCTCAGAAATCGTTTCATGGAATATTCTTCCATCGAGTTCCATGTAGAGAACAAGTGGTGATGCATTTTGTTTTAATTCTATTAAAAGTTTGAGAAAAATAATTTTTGAAAAATTAATTTTAGCGGGTCGGGTTGATGGCTCAGTGGAATAAGAACTTCCCAGGCAAGTGCAAGGGCATGAGTTCAATTCCTGGTTCTGCCAAAAAAAAATATTATTTTTAATTATTTTAATTGTGGTAAGCCTCAAGGAGCAGGGATTCGAAACACAGCTTTCTGAATCTCAGTGCTCTGACACAATAGGCTCAGCAGGACCTCAGGTCACGGTCACAGCAGAACTCAAAAAGCTCTTTCTCTCCCCTTGACTGCTACGGGACCCAATTCGCAAGTCTAGCGAAGGCATTCACCGTTCCACATAGAAATGATGGTTTTGAAGCTATGGTATGAGTAAAAGACACCTTTCTTCTCATAGAATTAACCTCTGAGGTTGAGTTCTAAGAAGAGAAAGTCCAGCTGGCCTTTTCAGAAGCTGGGCCTTGCTGAGTCTGCACCTGTCTCCAGGCAAAAATTGAATTTCTGGTCCAAATTCCATTGCCTATCTCACCCATACACCATGTATTCCGCGCCCGGTCCCTGAGAAAACATTCTCCCTGAAGTTCCAGCCTCCCCCTCCCAGTCCTTTCTAGAAAAAAATGGAAAAAGGATTTTTTTTTTTTTTGCTCCTCGAATGCCTTCATGGAGGGTTGTGCGGATCGATCTCCAGCAACCTGAGGCTGACAGCTTTGTGGAAGCAGCCACTTAAAGAACTGAGCTACTGCAAGGTCCCCGAAGAAAACTAACTGGCTGAGGCTTTTCTTCTTAAGGGCCACATTGGGACCCATCTGTGCCAGGCCTGAGAGCCCCAGGTGTAGCTCATTCTCTGCACCTTAGGATTTCAGCTTCCATGAGTGAAGCTTTGGTGAAGAAATACCCGAGAGTGTTTAGGCCCTTGGCGAAGGGGGCCCTCCTAAACTTTTTCCCCTAGACAGTGCCTGACAGGACTTCTGGTCCCCAATTCAACTGGAAAACGCATTCATGAATCCATCACCAGCAGGCGAGTCTCCTCAGAAAACATTTCATGGAAAATAATTCCATCAAGTTTTATGTAGAGAACAAGTGGAGATGGGTTTTATTTTAATGGTATTAAAATTTTTTTAAAAAAAATTATTGAAAAATTAATTTTAGTGGGACAGGGCGATGGCTCAGTTGACTAAGAACTTACCAGGGAAGGGCAAGTTCCTGAGTTCAATTCCTGGTTCTGCAAAAAAAAATTAATTTTAATTATTTTAATTTAATTGTTGTATATCTCAAGGAACAGGGATTCCAAACACAGCTGCTGGAATCTCAGTGCTCTGACATAGTAGGCTCGGCAGGACCTCAGGTCATGTGCACAGCAGAATTAGAAAGGCTCTTTCTCTCCCCTTGACTGCTACAGGACCCAATTCGCCAGTCTAGTGAAGGCATTCACCGTTCCATGTTGAAATGATGGTTTCAAAGCTGTGGTATGAGTAAAAGATATCTTTCTCCTCTTAGAACTCACCTCTGAGGTTGAGTTTTAAGAAGAGAAAGCCCAGCTGAATGCTAGGCCTTTTCAGAAGCTGGGCCTTGCTAAGGCTGCTCCAGTCTCCATGCAAAAATTGAATTTCTGGTCCAAATTCCTTTGGCTAACTCACCCATCCACCATGTAATCCACACCAGGTCCCTGAGAAAACATTCTTCTTGAAATTCTAGCCTTCACCTCCCAGTCCTTCCTAGAAAAAAATGGAATAAGTTTTTTTTTTTTTGCTCCTCGAATGCCTTCATGGAGGGTTGTGGGGATCAAACTACAGCAACCTGAGGCTGACAGCTTTGTGGAAGCAGCCACTTAAAGAACGGAGCAAGGGCCAGGCCCCCGAAGAAAACTCACTTGCTGAGGCTTTTCTTCTTAAGGGCCACAATGGGACCCAGCTGTGACAGGCCTGACAGCCCCAAGTGTAGCTCATTCTTTCCACCTTAGGATTTCAGTTTCCAAGGGTGAATCTTTGGTGGAGAAATACCCGAGAGGGTCAATGCCCTTGGCAAAGGGGGCCCTCCTATACCTTTTCCCCTAGACAACCCCAGACAGGACTTCTGGTCCCCAATTCACCTGGAAAACGCATTCATGAATCCATTTCCAGCAGGCGAGTCTCCTCAGAAATCATTTCAATGAAAATTCTTCCATCGATTCCCATGTAGAGAATAAGTGGAAATGGGTTTTATTTTAATTCTATTAAAAATTTTAATAAAATAATTTTTGGAAAATTAATTTTAGTGGGACAGGGCGATGGCTCAGTGGAATAAGAACCTCCCGGCCAAGGGCAAGGTCCTGGGTTCAATTCCTGGTTCTGCCAAAAAAAATATCATTTTTAATTATTTTAATTTAATTGTGGTAAGACTCAAGGAACAGGGATATGAAACAGCCTCCTGAATCTCAGTGCTTTGACACAATAGGCTCGGCGGAACCTAAGGTCACAGGCACAGCAGAATTCGAAAGGTTCTTTCTCTCCCCTTGACTGCCACGAGACCCAATTCGCCAGTCTAGTGAAGGCATTCACTGTTCCAGGTAGATATGACAATTAAAAGGAAAGCGAAAGGTTATGGATTAAACAATGAAGAGTGAGCAATGAGAAAAGTTAGGAAACATGGCAGGGGTAAAACCATAGATTTATATGTAAAAGATGGTTTAGACAATGATTCTGAGAATCTTTAGCAGGTTTTTGAAACTAGCAGTTAAGTGGTAGAATTTTCAACATGAGTAAACATATTGGCTGATACCTGTGAACAAAGCAACTGCACTGAATATAGCAATGTGTAACAGTGGAGCGCTGCTAGGAATGCCTGTCATTCTGGCCTTCTAAATATGCACTACTTGTCATGTCATATTGCTAACTTCTATACTGTCTCTCAGTGTAACTCAGTTGTGTCCCAAATTTTCTGATCAAAGAGATTATGGCTCCACAGAGAAACAAGACCGATAACATAGAGTGTGCCTAAGGAGAGTCACCTGGAGATAAATTCTCTCAGTCTTTCACAGAGAGCAACTTGGTCAAGCAATGACCATTACTCATCCACATGGCTGACACTGACAAAGGATCTTCAAACTGTGTTACAGGGTTACAGGATAAATTATCAGAGTATTTGACTGATCTTATCAGATACAAAAGTTACATTTCTTGTTATACAGGTCTTGCTTTATCTTGGTCTTAATCATCCAGCAGAGCAGTGTAGAAATGAGATAAATAAAGTAAAGCTATATTAATATGCTGAGCTTTGAAAAACTCAAGTCAACAACTTCTGTGGATAACCCAATAATGTTGTGGACTGCTGAAATGTGTTGCATTTTATTGCTGAATTCATACACCTATAGTATTTGGATGGCAATGGAATACCTATCTCTGATAGGACTGAACAAAAAAGGCAGTACAATGGAACAACCATTTTTTATCTGTATATGCAGAATAGTTAGGATAGATATATAGCTACTTTTGTTTATTCAATAAGAAATATTTGTGCTAATAGTGTTTGGACAGTATATTCTGTCTGCATCTTGTACTATGGATAACCACTAAGAAGATAGCAATGTACAATGTATTAATTATTGCAGCTCTCCTAGTAATCAGTTTTAAAACTCTCTCATTGTTTCTCAATAAAATAAATAAATAAATTTTTAAAAGGCATAGGATTTTCCTGCTATAATGCTGTATGTCATTAAATATGTAATTTTCTGTGTAAAAGTATGCAATTGCTTGTTCCTATTTTTTATTTTTTTTTCTTTTTTTCTTCACATTCTGTAGGGATTTAAAATTTGACATATCAATACTTGATGAAAAATATCTGCTCCATATTATGTCTAAGATGTTTGATATTCAGACAGATAGTGAGGTCAAGCTTAACAACGTACTTTATAGGGTAATAATATCACTAATCTCTTCTTCTGAAAGGTTAACAACTAAGTTTGCAAACCAAACATTAGGAGAAAAGAAGGTCTGCAAGGACAGCCAACATTTTGGAGATAGCTTTTCAAAAATTAGAAGAAAAGAAGGTCTGCAAGGACAGCCAACATTTTGGAGATAGCTTTTCAAAAATTAGAAGAAAAGAAGGTCTGCAAGGACAGCCAACATTTTGGAGACAGCTTTTCAAGGACAATGAGGACTCAGGACATAAGAGTACCTGTACCATACCATCATGTAACTCAATTGCGTCCCAAATTTTCTGATCAAGGAGATTCTAGGGCCACAGAGGAAAGTGATCAACAATGTAGAGTGTGCCTAAGGAGAGTCACATGGAGGAAAAAAAAACATTGTCTCAGGCTTTCTCAGAGGGCAAATTGGTGAAGCAATGGCCATGACTCATTCAGATGGTTGAAGCTGACATATGATGTACAAAGTGTTGTACGGGGTTTCAGAGAAATTCCGGGGGGATTTGACTGACCTTATCAGATACAAAATTTATGTTTCCTGTTGTATAGGTCTTTCTTTATCTTAGTCTTAACCATCCAGTAGAAAAGTATAACAACAATGTATAAAAAGGGATGCCATATTAATATGCTGAGCTGTAAAAGGCTGAAGTGAACAACTTCTGACATTGCCAGTCCTACAGATAACCCACCACTATTATGGACTACTGGACTATATTGGATTATTTTGCTGAATTCATGCACTTGCAATATTTAAATGACAATGCAGTACGCATCTCTGACAAAACTAAACAAAATGGGGATATAAATGTAGAATCATTTTGGATTTGTATATACAAAAAGTTACCATAGATATACAGCTACTTTCTCTTAATTCAGAGAAGAAATATTTGTACTAATAGTGTTTGCACAGGAAATCATGTTTGCATCTTGTATTATGAATAACTATGATGAAGATAATATTCAATGTATTAATTGTGACTGTCCTACTAACCTGTTTTGAAACTGTTTCATTGCTATTTGTTTCTGAATAAAATTAATAAAAATTGTTTGATCATGTCGATTGACATAGAAAGAGCCTTTAGAAAAAAATCAAACATTTATTTATGATAAATGGACAAAATAGGCTTGAATGAACTAGATTTAGAGGAGCTTACCTCAATCAAACACAAGCCCTTTATGAAATACCAAAATACAACATCTTATTAAGTAGGAAAAAGTAGAAAGTTTTCTGTGTAAATTCTGAAGTTAAACAAGGGTTTTCACTATGAGCAAACCTATTGTATGTGGTTCTCACCAATTTTCCTACAAATATCTTGAATTTATACTTGTTTAAAGCAAACCTATTCTATGTGGTACTCATCAGTTACCCTGAAAATGATTTTAATTTGCTTTTTTTATAGGTGAATAGGATTGAATTGTCCACAGATAGTATTTTTTTGTCCAAACCTCTGTTGATGGATACACAAGTGTTTTTCAAGATTTAGCTCCTATAAATTGTGCTTCTGTAAACACTTGTATGCATGTATCTCTAAAGAAAATGACTTTAGCTCTTTGGGGAAAATAACTGCGAGGATACCTGGGTCACTTGAAATTTCAAATTTTATTTATTTGAAAAATCTTCATAGTGATTTCCATAATGGTTAGTGTACTTCACATTCACATAAAAATATAGTCATTTTTACCACAGTCACAAATGGAATTTGTCATTTTATAAAATTTCTTGGTTATTATCATTCTTTCTGGTGTAAGACAGATTCTTAATATTGTTTAATTTGTATTTCTGTAATTGGAAAAGATATTAAATATTTTTGTTGTTGTTTTTAATTTTTTATGTATTTGGTACAGGGTCTCAAAACACAACTCAGACTCATAGTGACTGTCCTGTTTTCAGGCTCCCCAGCACTGGGATTACAGGCATGTACCACCACACCTGGACTTAGTCGTCAGCTCAGTGTGCCCTAGTGGAGGATTGAACCCAGAGTCCCTGAGCTTGTCAAAGTAGGCGCTTAGTCTGCTGAACTATCTCGCCAGCTTTCTTAAATATTTTTAATATATGTGCTGGCCATTTGTACTTCTTTCTGTTGCAAATTTTCTTCCTTTCACTTGACTAGACCTTATATTTATGATGATATGACTTGTTTTTTGAGTTCCTTACATATTCTAGATATTAGTCTTTCGTCTAAGGAATAGCTTGCAGATATTTTTCCCAGTTTGTAGGTATGCTCTTCACTCTACTAATCGATTGTTTTGCTTTGCAGAAGCTTTTTATTTTAATGTTAACCTGTTTGTCAATTCTTGCTGTTATTTCTAGGAAATTGTGTTTCTGTAAAGACAATCCATCCCTATACCTTTCACTTGACGAGTTTTACCTGTTTTCAACATTTCATAGGATAATTGTCTCTGTTTTAACGTTTAGATAATTGATCTATTTGTATATGATGAATCATTCTTGCATCTTTAGGATGGAACTGGCTTGGTCATAATGTATGATCTTTTTGATGATGTGCTGCATTCTATTTGCTAATTAAATTTGAGGATTTTTGCATTTGTTTATTAAAGCGATTGGCTTGTAGTTTTCTTTCTTATTGGGTCATTATCTTTTTTTGGAATCAGAGTCATAGTGGCTTCCATAATTAAATTTTGAAACACTTCATCCACTTAATTAAATGTTCAATAAATTTCTTTGAAGAGTTTCAGAATTACAGATAAAAGAATTACAGTATTACGACACCTTCCTTACATTTCTCTCACTACTAGGACAAAAATATATGATGTCCAAAATTAAGGAAAGAAAGGTTTATATGCCTCACAATGTGTGAAGATTTCAGTCCATAATCAGCTGGCTCCAGGGCAAGGTGGCATGGCATAAGGGCAACGGGCCATGGTGACAGAAGTCAGCCTTATATTCCTTCCCAGGTATTATATGCCCACACTGAAGATGGTGTGGTCCTTTATATCCAAATCATCTTTGAGCACAACTCTTGCACAGGCTCAAGATGAGTACAAGTAAGGACCACAGCACCCTACTGAGTCACATAACTTTCTATACTTCTAAAGCTCACAAAATGAACAATATCCTAGAGCAGTAAGGGTATGTCTTTATCCTCAGGATACAAAACTGCTGAGTTACTTAGCTAGGTTTCTAGACTCCTCAAATTGACGTAATATAAAAACTATAACAAGATAATAAGATATTCTTAAAGCTTTTCAGTATCAGGTCCTAATCTTCTTCTAGCATGTTCTTTGTTCTTTATTATTTTCTCAATTTTATTGCCTACTATTGAGTCTTCATCTTTTTGGGTGTTTTCTTGGCTTAACTTTGGTAATTTATGAGTAAAGAATTCTACCCATTTCTTTAAAATTTTGCAATTTGTTGAAGTATGATTTTTCATGTTGCTATCTTTCTTCTGGATTTTGACCGTGTCTGTTGTGATTTCATGTTTTTCATTTCTATTTACACTAATGGGAGTCTCTTTTGCTCCTTTTCTATGCAAGTTTGAGTACAGGCTTATAAACTTTGGTTATTCTTACCACTCTCTTCATTCTGTTAATTATTTCTATTTTTTAGTTCCAATTTCACAGATATCCACTCTCATCTTCATTTTCCCAGCCCTGTATTTAATTTTGGTATAAACCTGGATTATTATTGATTCCCATTTATTTCCAGGTATATATTCCCATATATATATATATATATATATATATATATATAGCAATGAGACAGTATCAAAACAGGTTAGTAGGACAGTTACAGTAATTAATACATTGTATATTGTCTTTCTAAAAGTTATTCAAAATAGTATAAAATGCAGATATGTCTTCTTAATTTCTTTCACTTTTTCTAGCTTAGAATGGGCTAGAACTTTCTACCCCTGTGATTTTTTCTTTTTTTTTTTTTTGGTTTTATTGAGAAACAATAGCAATGAGACAGTTTCAATAATTAATATATTGCATATTGTTGTCTTCATAGTGGTTATTCATAGTACAAGATGCAGACA
>NW_004524845.1:1576210-1577723 GCF_000260255.1 Octodon degus | reverse complement strand
AGAGTTCATGGACAGAAATCAAATCGCACAGGTAACAGTTGAAAGACTTAACAACTGGGACCTGCTCTTACTGAGAAGTTTTTTCACATCAAAAGAAATTACCAACAAAGTGAAAAGGCAACCTACAAATTTGGAAAAAATCATGACAAATAAGTACTCAGACAAGGATCTGCTCTCTAGAATCTATAAAGAACTAAAAAACATCAGGGCCCCAAAATTTGAAGACCCAATCCAGAAATGGGCATCCGAGATGAATACATGCTTCTCAGAGGAAGAAATTAAAGAAGTGAATAAATATATGAAAAAATGCTCCACATCGCTAGCCATTCGTGAAATGCAAATTAAAACCACATTGAGGTATCATCTCACCGCAGAAAGAATGGTTATCATAAAGAAATCACCCAACAACAAATGTTGGAGAGGCTTTGGGGACAAAGGAACCCTTCTCCACTGCTGGTGGGAATATAGACTGGTGCAACCGTTATGGAAATCAGTATGGAGACTCCTTAGAAATGTTGGTCTGTAAAACCCATTTAAATGAGCTATTCCTCTACTGGGAATTTTCCCAGAGGATCTGAAATCATCATACCATAGGGATATATGTGTGCCTATGTTTATAGCAGCACAATTTGTGATAGCCAAATCTTGGAAACCAAGATGCCTATCACCTGAGGAATGGTTGAGAAAGATGTGGTATTTTAACACAATGGAGTATTATTCAGATATTAAGAATGATAAGTTGCAAGCCTTTATATTGAAGTGGATGCCACTTAAACATATACTCATAAGTGAAATAAACCAGACACACATGTGAAAATATCGTATTGTCTCCCTAGTATAAAAATTCTAAAGAAGAAATACAAATAGAAAGACATAATACAAGTAAAAGGAAAGCAGGATCTCAAGGACTAACTGATCAAAGAGGGAAAGGACATGAGCTAGGAAGCGTGACAATGTCAAGCCAAACAGTTATATGTAAAAGATGAGCAAGGCAATGATCCTGGGAATATTCAGAAGATTCTTTAATCTAGCAGTTAATTGGAAAGATTCTCACCCTGATTAAGTATATATACTGATAGCTGTGAACTAAGCTACTGCACTGCAGATGGTAAGTTGTAATAGTGGTTCCATGTTTGGAGTGCCTGTCATTGTGGTTTTCTGAATATGGGCGGCTTGTCATGACATCCCAGTTACTGCTAAGATGTCTCTTGCGTAGTGGGATGTTCAAGAAGAAAGGGGTTATGAATGAAATCAAGAGACAGGAAAAGTAATATTGTAGGACTGTCCTCCTTCAAGGTTGTATATGGTGAGATTTTTGGACTTATCTGCAAACATGAGAAGTATAGAATTCTTTATCCTATTTTTAAAATATAATCTAATTTTTAAATGTTTTTTATCATATTATGTAGGGACTTAAAGTTCAACATATCACTACTTGATGAAAAATACCTGTTCCTTGCTATGCCTAAGATGTTTGAAATGCAGTGAGATAGTGATGTTAAGCTTGATAGCC